>NW_027397071.1:53191020-53319627 GCF_003265705.2 Callorhinus ursinus | reverse complement strand
GAAATACAAAGAAATATAAGAATATATTATGAGCAACTCTATGCCAGCAAATTAGATAATCTGGAAGGAATGGATGCATTCCTAGAGATGTATCAACTACCAAAACTGAACCAGGAAGAAATGAAAACCTGAACACACCTATAACCACCAAGGAAATTGAAGCAGTCATCAAAAATCTTCCAACAAACAAAAGCCCAAGGCCAGATGGCTTCCCAGGGGAATTCTACCAAACATTTAAAGAAGAATTAATACCTATTCTCCTGACACTGTTCCAAAAAATAGAAATGAAGGAAAACTTCCAAACTCCTTTTATGATGCCACTATTACCTTGATCCCCACACCAAAGACCCCAACAAAAAGAATTACAGACCAATATCCTTGATGAACACAGATGCAAAAATTCTCACCAAAATACTAGCCTATAGGATCCAACAGTACATTAAAAGGATTATTCACCATGACCACGTGGGATTTATCCCTGGGCTGCAAGGTTGGTTCAATATTTGCAAATCAATCAATGTGATACAATACATTAATAAAAGAAAGAACAAGAACCATATGACCCTCTTAATAGATGCAGAAAAAGCATTTGACAAAGTACTGCATCCTTTCTTGATCAAAACTCTTCAGAGTATAGGCGTAGAGGGTACATACCTCAATATCATAAAAGCCATCTATGAAAAACCCATGGCGAATATCATTCTCAATGGGGAAAAGCTGAGAGCTTTCCCCCTAAGGTCAGGAATGCGGCAGGGATGTCCACTATCACCACTGCTATTCAACACAGTATGAAAAGTCCTAGCCACAGCAATCAGACAACAAAAAGATATCAAAGGCATCCAAATCGGAAAAGAAGAAGTCAAACTCTCACTGTTTGCAGATGATATGATACTCTATGTGGAAAACCCAAAATACTCCACCCCAAAACTGCTAGAAGTCATCCAGGAATTCAGTAAAGTGGCAGGATATAAAGTCAACGTACAGAAATCAGTGGCATTCCTATACACCAACAACAAGACAGAAAAAAGAGAAATCAAGGAGTCGATCCCATTTACAATTGCACCCAAAACCATAAGATACCTAGGAATAAATCTAACCAAAGAGGCAAAGGATCTGTACTCAGAAAACTATAAAATACTCATGAAAGAAATTGAGGAAGACACAAAGAAATGGAAAAACGTTCCATGCTCATGGATTGGAAGAACAAATATTGTGAAGATGTCCATGCTACCCAGAGCAATCTACACATTCAATGCAATCCCCATCAAAATACCATCCACTTTTTTCAAAGACATGGAACAAATAATCCTAAAATTTGTATGGAACCAGGAAAGACCTCAAATAGCCAGAGGGATGTTGAAAAAGAAAAGCAAAGCTGGTGGTGTCACAATTCCGGACTTCCAGCTCTATTACAAAGCTGTCATCATCAAGACAGTATGGTACTGGCACAAAAACCGACACAGAAATCAATGGAACAGAATCGAGACCACAGAAATGGACCCTCAACTCTATGGTTAACTAATCTTCGACAAAGCAGGAAAGAATGTCCAATGGAAGAAAGACAGTCTCTTCAACAAATGGTGTTGGGAAAATTGGATAGCCACATGTAGAAGAATGAAACTGGACCACTTCCTTACACCACACACAAAAATAGACTCAAAATGGATTAAAGACCTAAATGTGAGGCAGGAGTCCATCAACATCCTAAAGCAGAACACAGGCAGCAACCTCTTCGACCTCAGCCGCGGCAACTTCTTCCTAGAAACATCGCCAAAGGCAAGGGAAGCCAGGGCAAAAATGAACTATTGGGATTTCATCAAGATAAAAAGCTTTTGCACAGCAAAAGAAACAGTCAACAAAAGCAAAAGACAACCGACAGAATGGGAGAAGATATTTGCAAATGACATCAGATAAAGGGCTAGTATCCAAAATCTATAAAAACTTCTTAAACTCAATACCCAAAGAACAACTGATCCAATCAAGAAATGGGTAGAAGACATGAACAGACATTTTTCCAAAGAAGACATCCAAATGGCCAACAGACACGTGAAAAAGTGCTCAACATCGCTCGGCACCAAGGAAATCCAAATCAAAACCTCAATGAGATACCACCTCACACCAGTCAGAATGGCTAAAATGAACAAGTCAGGAAAGGACAGATGTTGGCGGGGATGCGGAGAAAGGGGAACCCTCCTACACTGTTGGTGGGAATGCAAGCTGGTGCAGCCACTCTGGGAAACAGTACGGAGGTTCTTCAAAAAGTTGGACATAGAGCTACCATACGATCCAGCAATTGCACTACTGGCTATTTACCCCAAAGATACAAATGTAGGGATCCGAAGGGGTACGTGCACCCCAACGTTTATAGCAGCAACGTCCACAATAGCCAAACTGTGGAAAGAGCCAAGATGTCCATTGACAGAAGAATGCATAAAGAAGAGTGGTATATATATATATGTATATATATATGTACACACACACACACACACACACACACACACGCACACACACAGTGGAATATTATGCAGTCATCAAAAAGAATGAAATCTTGCCATTTGCAACGATGTGGGTGGAACTGGAGGGTATTATGCTGAGTGAAATAAGTCAATCAGAGAAAGACATGTATCATATGACCTCACTGATATGAGGAATTCTTAATCTCAGGAAACAAACTGAGTGTTGCTGGAGTGGTGGGGGGTGGGAGGGATGGGGTGGCTGGGTGATAGACATTGGGGAGGGTATGTGCTATGGTGAGCGCTGTGAAGTGTGCAAGACTGTTGAATCACACAGTACCTCTGAAGCAAATAATACATTATATTTTAAAATAAAAAGAAGATGAAGAAGATAGCAGGAGGGGAAGAATGAAGGTGGGGAAATTGGAGGGGGAGATGAACCATGAGAGACTATGGACACTGAAAAACAAACAGGGTTCTAGAGAGGAGGGGTGTGGGAGGATGGTTTAGCCTGGTGATGGGTATTAAAGAGGGCACATTCGGCACGGAGCACTGGGTGTTATATGCAAACGATGAATCATGGAACACTACATCAAAAACTAATGATGTATAGTGATTATCATAACATAAAAAAAAAGTGACGTGATCTGATTTTTTTTTCCTGTTAAATGACCCTATACTGACCCTTGAAGAAAATGGGTTGTAAGTGTAAGAGAGAAGAAGGGAGACTGGCTCGGAAATCATTGTGGTAAGCAAACTGGGGGATAATGGCTTAGCATGGAGTTGTAGAGGGGATGAAGAGAAGCACTTAGGATCCAGGGTATATTTTCTGGAAGTAGAGTTGATAAGATGAGCTTGGTGATGGAAAAAGAATAATCCAAAATAATGATGACAATATCGTTTGGTATTTTACTCAGTCCTCAGTCCACATTACCACACTCTGAAATACATGCTGTTATGAACCCCATTTTACAAATGAAGAGATGGAGACGCAGAAAGGTAAAATATCTAATTTTTAACAATTAAGTAAAACTAGCTTAATGTTTTGATTGTAGGTAGTGGTATTATTTGTTAAGATGGGGAAAACTCAAGGAAGAACAGGTTTATAAAGAGTTCCCTTTTGGTCATGTTAAATTTGATGTATTCATTGACTATCCAAGTAGACATGTCAAATAGACAATTGAATGTTCGGGTCTGGTGTTCTGTGAAGAAGTGCATTTAAATTGTGGGATTGGATGATATCACTGAGGAAGAATATGTCTGGAGGAATTAAGAGGTCCCAAGAGAGAGTCTTGGGGATGCCAATGCTTAGGAGTGGAAGAGAGAAGGAGCAAACCAGCGTCCCAGAGTAAAGACCAGCCAAGTGGAGAAACAGAGAAAGGCTTTCATAATTGCTAGCATGAGGGAAAGTCTGAAAGGGCAAATGGTGGTTAAGAGATATTTTACCAAAAAAAAAAAAAAGAGAGAGAGATATTTTACCAGCCCATAGGCTGGTCATGAGAAAATAGGCATGGAGGAAGAGGGATACGAGATTAGGGCAATAGAGAGGGGAGCCAGTAATTCTTAGAAGTAGGGTAAACAAATCTGGAAAAGCACAGGCAGAAGTTGAAGTTTAGTAAGTAGCCAGAGAGTGTGTCAGCAAGTCTGGACTTCATTCCATGATTTCAGGTTTAGCATGAAAAGTTTGTAGGCTTCTGCCAATGTGTGGCAGCGGAGATCCTAAACCTACACAAGAGGTGGGAGGAGAAAGAGGAGATTGGCCTCAAGAGGACCTGAGAGGAAAGATTTTCCATAAGGAGGGAATTGTCAGTGTATTGAATCCATGGAGGTCAACAGAGAAGTGATACTTGGAGTAGTCATTGTGGAAATCATTGCTCATTGCAGCGTGTCCCCGGGGAGGGGCAAGAAAGCCTGATTATGGTGGAGCTGGAGGAGAGGAGGCAGTGTTCAGTGTTCAGAGTGAAGTTGCATATGTCCATGCATCTGTATTCCTGGTGCATACTTGTCTCCTTTTAATGTACATATTGTCGCTTACCACAGACAGTACTTGTAATTTTCAGGTACTAACATGTCTCAGCAATCATTTAATCTAAGTATGTGTAGATCTAAGTAGTTTTTAAAAATTACTCCAATGAACATTGGTGTTGTTTCTAGCAGTTTAATTATAAACAATGTTTCAGGGAAGGTGCTTGTGGTTGCGTTTTAAACATTCTTGTGTGAATATGTCTAGGGGATAAATTCATAAAAGTAAACTAATTGGATCAGAGTATGTTCATTTAAATACTGATAAGACCAGTTTTTCCAGTCTCCTCCACCTTTGTACAAGGGTGTCAGTTTACCTATTGACTTGTCAACGTGGAGCTAATTGTTATTTGCTAATTGAATTAATGAGGAATGATTGCATTTGACTTCAATTTTATTATTTATTATTTTTTAAAGATTTTATTTTATTTTAGACAGAGAGAGAGAGAGAAGGAGAGCATGGGGTGGGAGGGGCAGAGGCAGAGGAAGAGAGAGAGAATCCTCAAGAAGACGCCACACTGATGCGGGACTTGATCCCCGAGGTCATGACCTGAGCCGAAATCAAGAATCAGATGCTCAACAGACTGAGCCACCCAGGCACCCCTGTTATTTATTATTTTTAACCTTGTAAGAGACATTTACCTTAATTTTTCTCTGAAATCATGACCTTCACCCAGTTTTTTTTCTTATTGGTTAGTTGGTTCTCTTCTAACTAACTTGTATATACCAAAATGCAGTAAGGGAAGTAGACTTTTATCTCTTATTTCCATTGTTAATATTTTCCTCACATTTTTCCTGGTCTTTTGATTTTGGTTATAGTATTTTTTTTTATCATATAGAAATGTTTGTTTTTTTAATGTACACAGTCAGAATTACCAATCTTTTTTTTCAGGGCTTCACAGCTTCATGTCATTCTTAGAAAAACCATCCCAACTGCAATAATATAATATAATTTCCCCACTTTTTCTTTGAATTCTGCTGTGGTTTGATTTTTACTTTAACATTTTTGATCCATCTTACACTTATTTTGCTATGAGAAGGAGGTGTAGCTCTCACTTCATGTTTCCCTGGAATGGCTATCCAATTTGCTAATTAATTTATCCTCTTCCTACCAATTTGAAATACTCTTTTTTTAAAAAAGTACAATACTGTTTCTCCCTCCCTCTCTTTTATTTCTGTGTTTACCTGTGACTATCTAAGACTATGTGGGCCCTCCATCTGTTGTTCATTCTAGATAGAATGATCACTCATGATAGAATGATAGAATTAGCACTCACGTGCTAATAGAAGCCTTTGTTTTTGAAATTATAGAAGCTTATTTATTTTCTTCAATAAAGTTTTAGTCTTATTCCCCCTACTCCACAAACTTTCCTTTATTTCTTATTTTTCTGGCTATTATTTTCATTTTGATCTTGATTATGGACTTGGGAGTCAGCTGACCTAGCCGGTTACATATTGAGCCACACCTCTTATAGTCTTCCTGACTCTCAGAAGTGAGAAGTCCATCCTTCCAGGTTCTCAGGCAAAGAGCTTTTGAATAATACTTATTTTCTCTCTTTCTTATGCTTCAGATGTAAATCAGGATATCCAGTTGAGTCAATCTTCACAATACATCCAGAATGCAACCATTTCTCGGTGCCTCCACTGCTAACATCCTTTCAGAAAGGTTTTTTTTAAGGAGCTAGAAGTTTATTGAATACAACGCAAAGGAGCAGCAAGCAGGAGAGCAAAGGAGAGACTGCCAGGAGGCAGTGGTGGGGGGCTGTAGTTAAAGGGGGGGGGATGAGGAGGTATGAGGATGCATGGAATTTTCCTTCTTTGGTACCCATGCCTGGTTTTAAGCAGCCCCTTGGTCAGCTGGGGCTTATGGCTATTTTGAGGTGGATCACCTAAGAAGCCTGTTTGCATTCAGCTCCACGGTCGCTGTGGACCCTTCTACCTTACTCAGGTTTCCATGGCTCAAGCCTGTTGCCTAAGAGTGGCCTCTATGTTCCCCCCTGACAGATCCATAATGACATTTCTTTGGCATTTGGGTGGAAGTCTCAACTTTAGTAGCCACTTCATGCAGGCAGGGTGCAGTGTGCTGTCCCTGCCTAGACCTGTTGGCCCATCAGGGGTTCTGTGCAGTTGCAGACCAGAGCATGGTATTGTATTAACATGCCCATAGGTGATTTGAGTGAAATTCCCTGGTGGCCAGGTCCAAGGGATTTGGGGGAAGGGACCCTCCAATGTTATGGGCTTGGATCCTTGTTGAACCATCATTTGTATATGGAATTGTTAGACTCTGGAAGAGACAGATTTAACAGAGAGATTGGAGAGAAGGGGACTAATAACTAGGAGTAGGAGTATTGAGGCCAGGGGTCCTAAGAAGGGAAGAAGCCAGGAGACACATGACCAGGTTTCTTTCCAGGAAAACCATTGCTGTGTTGCATGGTCCCAGAGAAGGAAGCTGCTCAAATGTGTAGAAACGCATTTTGGCTGCAGATCAAGGTGGCCACTGGATCCAAAGGCACAAAGTAAAAAGGGAGGGTTGTGCAAGAAGCAAGGGGGCTGGGAGTCAGCCAGGGTCAGGAAAAGGTCCCAGTCAAGTCCATAACGTGTGCAGATTCACCCTGGATGAGTTTCTACTGCCAATTGTGCTGCACATTGGGAATGGAGGCCTCAGTGGGGACAGAGTGTGAGAGGAGAGGAAAGGGGTCTTTCGCCCTCATAGGCACGGGCAGTCTGGCCTGTTGGTCCTCAGAGCTTCTGACCACACCAGGGAGCCACCCTGGCCAGAGATCTTCAATTGTCTGCAGAGTACTAGGGTTAGGCCTCTAAAGGGCCGAAAACAGAAAGGAGAAGGAGGGAAGGATCCCTCTGAAGGGCAAGAGGTGAAATCCCTCACCCTTTCCAGCAAGGGTGGTCAGGCTGTTCCCCCCTGGGGCTTTAGATCCTCACCGAAGAGTAAGCTTGGCAGGAGGGAGTCAGTTCCCCGAGGAATCCTAGAGCCGGTCCACTGAGGGAAAGTCCTGAGAAATTCCTGGCGAATCCCCACAGTCTGGGGCAAGGCAGAAGTTCCCTGTGAGGGCCACCAAATGTGGGGGGACCTGATCGGGTGGAGGCCCATGGTGTGGGCAGCGAAATAACTCACTCAGGGCAGAGCAAAGGAGATGGAAGTTTATTGAATACACCGCAAGGGAGTAGTGGGCGGGACAGCAAGGGAGAGACTGTCTGCCCAGAGTGGTTCTTTAAAAAACAAGATCAGGTCATGTCAATCCGCTGCTCAGATAGCTGCTGACTGGCTTCAAGTCTCATGATGTCCTGAAAGGCGCAATGTCATCCGGGTCTTGTCATCTCCCTGACCTTCTCTGTTACGCCCCTTCTTTCATTCTGCTGCAGTCATGCTAACATCTGTGAATGTGCCAGGCACACTCCTGACTCAGGGCCTTTGCACCTGCTCTTTTCTCTGCCTGCAAAGCTCTTCCCCAAGATACCTGCATGGCTCTGTCCCTAACATCCTTCTGGTCTTTGCTCAGAAACTATTTCAAAAAAGATTTTTCTGACCACCCTATGTAAAATGACAACTTCTCTCCTTCCTGTTTCATTTTTCTTTAAAGCACAAATTCTCATTCTGTGTGCTACATGCTCTGATTTGTGCTTATTCTCTCTCCCTCTCCTCCCAACTAGAATGTTAGTTTGTTTCATTCACTGTGATATCACCAGTGACTAGCACATAGTAGATGCTCAATGAGTATTTGTTGACTGCGTCAGCAGATGAGGAAGAAGAAGAAGAAGAAGGAGGAGCTGGTGGTAGTGAAGAAGAAGAAGAGGAATTCACATTCTTGGAAATAGAGAAAATAAAGCAATCTGAAGGAGACATTAAGGTAGGTAGGTCAAATATTCAAAAAGATGGTGAAAAGACTAGCTCTCATAACGTAGAAATAAGATTTCTCATACATAGCAAAATAAAATAACAGTTATATTTACCTTAGCACCTGCAGAATTTCTAAATACAAAAACATAATCTTTGACTTAGTAACATCTAATACACGTGGTACTTTTTAAGTACTGGCATCATTGGAAGCATTTTAAAAAGAGTTGTCAAAACTAATTTAATCCGAGGAAGGTGAGATGGGGAGGCTGAGGCACAGAGGAGAAGCAGCTTGTCTAAGGTTATTCATCCGTAAGAGGTGAAGACAGGATTGGACCCAGATGACCTGTGCCCTTAATCTTTCTTATTGCTCTGCCTCTCCAGTTACTTGCATTTCCCAACTGTACTGTTTTCCCTGGCCATGGACCTGCTTGGGACTTAACTTTCTTATCTATAAGATGGAGGGAATGGGGTGAGGTTACATGGTGTCCTGAATCTTGTAAAGCAAGTGGTGTTTACGAGGTCTGTCCGTGGCCACACTGTCTAGTCTTACGGGATGCCATCTGTGCACTTTGAACATTAAAAGAACAGATAAGAATTTGACCTGGGGAATCCCAAGGACTATTAACGAAAATCCTAAAACACCCATAATTTCTGAAAAGTGCATTCTCCCAAAGACAGGCAACACAGAACAGCACCAGAGTGTGTGATTATTGGGGAGCTCGGGTGAAATCTCATCGAACTTCTGAGCTGAGCCAGAGCACTTCTGATATGCAATGGGTGGAGTCCGCCCCCATGTGGTCATAAGGTGAAATTACAGAAGCTTAGTTGCTGGGAGAACTCTTGCTCTGTCCTTGTCTCCTTCTAACCACCAAGTCCCCTGATCTAAGGCTATTGGTGAGAATCTAGCCATGCCAGTATTCTTTCAGAGAACGTCCCTTGTTTAAATGCATCACAGGATAAAACTTCCGTAGGGAGCTTAGTATTCCTAGCCTTTTGTGATCTGAGGCCAGCTAACTTTTCTATCCTCGGTTCCATCTAAGGGTATTTCTCTGTGTTCTCTGCCCATGTCAGGCATACTCCTCACTCTGGGCTTTTAAATGTATGATCCCAGGGCCTGGAATGCCCTTTGCCTCCCTTTATACTAGAGGAAGTCTCCATAACCTTTAAAAACCCAGCTAAAAAATTCCATGGGACCCCTATGTCCCTGTTACCAAGAGCCTGAGTTATTTTTAAGGGATGGAGTACTTCTTTGACCTTGCATACCCTAGACCCTAGTGCCACATAACCCACTAAGCAAATTGGTGCCCTCACTTTCAAATATTCTTAACTGCATTTTATCCTAAGAGTTTTAAACCATGGAAAAAGAATAATTCAGCTACCCTTACTTTCCCCCTTGACTACTGAAATATCCTCTTAAATGGTTTCCCTGTTTCTTTTCTTTTTCTCCTTCAGCCAGAGTGAAATGTCCAAAAATTGACATTAATAGGCTACTAAGTTACATGAAACTCTCTGCTGGCTTTCCGTTACTTGCTGGAGTGCCCTTCGAATGTTCTGATTATGCACATTTATTAGTAAAATGCTTTTCAGTGTGCACCCAAAACATAGATTTATTTACATATTTATAAATCCTATTAGGTACAACTACAGTCATAAATCATGTATGTTATAAAACACATAAAAATAAAATTTTAAAATAAGAACACTTCTTACAATGTTTTAATTAGCAGTATAAGGCTTCTTACTGTATTAATCACATTTTATTGTGAGAGCAATATGATTGAATGTACTTGATTATTTTTGAAATTTTTTTATTCAACACCATTATTCTGTTTTGGTTTATTTGGGTACTCCATTTCATGACTATTGTTAGCAAAATAATAGAAGTTCAAACAGTTTTTTCAATATCCCAGTGGAGAGCCTTGCGCAACACTTGGTACAAATGAAAATCCATTTGGAAACTACTGACCTAAAGAATGGGATCCGAACTCTCCCAAATGGCTTTCCGGAGTCTTTAAAGCTTGACACAACCCACTCTTCTGCCCTGGCTCTGAGCATTGTCTCCTCTGAAATACTTGATCTCAGACCTTCTGGACAACTTATGGGTCCCAAGCGGCACTGTACACTTGCACATTTCTGTGCTTTTGCATATGCATGAAGTGCCCTTGACCTCTTTTGTCTGTGGTGAATTTCTAGACGTCTTTCAAAAGTATGCATGGAAAAGTCATTTGTCTTTGAGCTTTTCCAAATTCCAAATTTCCTAAAGCCTAGAATCAATTGCTTCCTTGTTTGGTGCTTGGATAACATCTTTACATGCCCCCCAGTCATATTTTTTTAGTGTGTATTATAGATATTTGATTTATTTGCCCAATTTTCTGCAAGACGAGGGAAGAAACTTTATCTTTGACAACCTTCCTAGTTCATGGGAGGAGTTCAGAAAATGGTTTTATAGTGAACGAGTGAATGCCAATAACTACCATGAAGTCTGCAGACTGCCTATGTCTCCCAAATAATTCCATCATGAATAAACTTCAGTCACCTCCAATCACGAGGGAGGCAGGTCCTAATCTCTGTAGTGGGATACCTTGATCTCCCATGGCCAAAAGCCTTCATTACTGTTCCTTTGCAGGAGATTTCCTGTCAAGGACTTTTCACAGTGGCCCTAGTCACCAGGATTATTCTGCTCCATTGTCTATGTTCTGCCCTAGGACTGCTGCTATTAGCTGTGCTGTATTCCTTTCTCTCTCTCCCCTCTCTCTCCCCCTACCTCTCTCATTCCCTCTTTCCCTCCCTCCTTTCCTCTCTCCCCCCTTCCCCACTCCCTTCATTTCCCTTCCATCCTTCCTTCCTTCCTTCCTCCTTCCTCCCTCTCTCCCTCCCTACCTTCCTCTCTCTTTCTTTCTTTCCCTCTCTCTCTCTTTCTTTCTTGCTTTCTTTCTTTCTCTTTCTTTCATCCTGTTTTCTATCATCTAACCTGAGAGGATTTGAAGGGAGAGGGTAGGTACATGGTCGAATTCAAGAAACCAAACAGGAGAATTAAGACTTTCTAACAATTAAGGAACTGCATCTTGGGCTGCATGTACTGTTGTCAGCTTGATGTCACCAGCACTCCATCGAAGGACTCTAAGAAGCTATGGACTCCATTTGCTGGAATCCTCTTCCTAGGGGGTTTCTGATCAGAACTGACCAATGAGTGGCACTAGCAGGCGATTTGGAAGTTGGAAGAGAAGGAGAAGCAAAAGGAGAAGCAAGGGTCAGCTGCGGCCATAAGCAAGGGCAGATAAGGGATTCTTAGAGGTTTTTGGGCAAGCTCTTGGCACCATTTGCTATACTGCTACAGGCTGACACAGTTAGTGGGAAATTCCCAGAGATCTTTATCAACTTTATGGCAAGCTCTTTAGAACCACCCCTACAATTCCCAAGGCTGAGTCTTCAGTAACATTTGCTCCTCTAGCTGTTCCAGTGGATGTATACGTCCTGACTCCCATATTGAATTCCTTATAGCTGGAATACATGGAGTTGTTTCTGTTTTAATGACCAAACTCTGCCACCTCTTGTGGTAGTGTGATATATAGAATGAGTTAGATAGTTGGGCTGTTGACCAGCCATAGCAGGCATCTAAATCACCCCAAAACATAGGGGTTTAGAACAACAGCGTTTCATCACTCCCAATTCTGTGGGTCAGGATTTTGCACTTTCCAAGCTCAATGAGGATGTTCCTCTCAATTCCATGTGGTGCTGCCTGGGCTTGATTGAGACTGGAAGATCCAAATGGGGCCATTTAACACCAGAGGCCTGGATGCTGGCTGTCGGCTGGGGCACCTTGATTCTCATCCACATGGCCTCTCTCTCCACATGGTCTGCCACCACTCAGTAGTCCAGATTGAGTTTCTTCCCCTGATGGTTGGCTTCCAAGAGGAGAAAGCAGAAGTCACAAGTCTTCTTAAAGCCTAAGCCTTGATTGGCACAGCATCACTTTTGCCACATTCTATTGGCTCCTTAAGAAGGGAAGCGTGGCAAAGACACTTTATAGGGAGTAGGGGAGGGAATGTTACAGCCACATTTGAAAACAATCTCCACACTAGCTGAGAAACCTGAGACATAGAGAGGTTCAATAACTGGCCCAAGGTCACTCAACTGGAAGTGGCAGGGCCAAGGTTTGCCCTTGATCGGTTTGACTCCCATGTTTGTGTTCTTTACCATTATACAATACTGCCTTACAAGTTCCCTTTTATACATTATACAATACTGCCTTACAAGTTCCCTTTTCCTGACTATGTGTTTGTGTGTCCAATTTCCATGGGGCTTTCAAGGCCCAGAAAAAAAAACGCGATCTTATCTATTATTCTAACCTTGAAATAAACAGAATCAATTTCTTCCTCATTTGGTTCTTGGATAACATCTTTGCATGCCCCCTCCAGCCATATTTTTTTTAGTGTGTATTATAAATACACAGCCTTGACAGCCTTTCTTTTCAGGTCCTTGTCATTAAAAAGATAAAGCAAAAAACCAGTCTCTATTTCAGATAACTAAATCAGAAACTTCTGAGTGTCTCAATACTTTAGTGTCTTTAGTTTTTACTTAAACCTGAAAGAACCCTGTGGCTGGGCTTGGTTCTTCTTTGCCTCTCTATCTCCTGGATCATATAGCATGAGGTCTAGTGTATCATAATTAATTAACAATACTGAATGAAGAAACATGTGAATGAGCCCACCCTGTTTCTTAAACACCATTCTGGGTGCATGGGGAAATGTTTAGTCATTAGGAGTAAGCTCTAAGAGCCTGGGCCCTACTCTTCTTAGTCATTCAGGACACTCTTGGCTTCTCCCCTAATCTCGCTCTTCTCCTGTTCCATATCCAGCTAATATCTCGCCTTCAGCTTAGTATCTTAGCTTTGGCTCATTTTTTAAGTGATGGTTTTGACATTCTTGGTCTTGACCTTTAATGACCTCTGAGAACCACTTTGGATTGGATCTCCTACCTTGTTTCCCATGTCTGTCATTGAGACCTTGGTTTCGATGACTCCATTATAATCTCCATGAGAACAGGGACAGTGTCTGTTTTGCTCACCATTGACTCACTACACAACACAAAGTTCTAAAAAGTATCATGTATTTTGAACTAACTGGTGCCCTGAACCGGGCCCACCCTGGTCCCTGATGAGACTGTGCTTGAGACAGAGTGAATGACAGAAGTACATAATGAAGTGCCCTGGGGCTGCTTTTGCACTAGGGAGGTTCATGGGGGCAGATTTATCAGACGGGCTTCCCATGAGCCAGTAAGCTGAATAATTTCAAGTGAAGCATGCTTAACATAGCCATAATGAACCTTGTGTCAGAGGGGCCAACCGGTTGCCAATTCTCTATGCATATGGTGCTCTTTTTTGCTAAACTTCCCTGGAGCTCCTTTGCTTATTTAACTTTACTTAATAACCAGCAGATGGCTTCTGTCTGGGCAATCATCAGCTGGTACTTAGCAATGGCAGATTCAAGAGGAGGCATGGGACTTGTTAGGGGTGGGGGAATCCAGATGCCAACATGCAGAATGCCAGGTGAAGTTATCAGGCATTGTCTAATTGGTGTTCGAGGCAGTGAGGACAGCTGAGAGGGGTATTAGAAAGAACCCTAACCAGGGAGCCAGGCAGAAACAGAGAAGGCTATGGCAGTGGAAATCAGGAGAAACTCCAGAGCAGAAACTAGTTCTTTTCTTTTCTGAGTGCTCATTGTCTAGCACTATGATTACACATACAGGTATGCAATCAATGTACAGGGAATATGAACTGGGACCCGCCATTTATTCACATATTCTTCCATTCAACAAATATGTGCTGAGATCCTAACTGGGTACCAGGCCCCATCCAATGCAGCCAGGCACTTGAGATATAGAAGCGAACAAGACATTGATCCCTCTTGTATCTGTGACTGGTTTGCATGAACATAATTAAGTACACGCATGCAGTATCATAAGCAAACAAATGGGTCACTTAGCTTTAGAGGAAGAGGTTCAGGTAGACAGTGCAATTGGCATGGAAAGGATATTCAGCAACTGGAAGAGACTCAAAATTTGTGTTGTCAGCAGAATGAGAGAAATAAAGAAGATCATAGAGCTGGCAAAATCCTAGGAAAGTCCAGGAAAAGCTCTCCTCTGGTTGGTCCTAGTTGCTCTTGCTGGAGGTAGAGTACAAATGATGGCCAGGATGTATGTAAGCAAGTCAAACCCCTTACAATAGTGGGAGACTGCCCTTTGTCTCAGAGTCCAGGCCCGCTCTCCCCTGGAATGTTTACTAAGCCCCTGTAACCTGTCTTACTGAGGCTTATGTTCTGGTGCTAAGTGGGGGAGGCATTCATTTATGTGTCCAGCCAATGTTTATTGAGCATCTTCTCTGTGCTAGACACTGCTTGAAGCCCTGGGGCTACCATGATGAATTATATAGATACAATAAAAACAGACTGCCCTCATTCTAGAGGAAAAAAAAAAGAAAAAAGCAACAAATGAATGTCTGATATCATTTCTGGTACTGATAATTGCTGTGAAAGAAAATGGAGGAAGTGGCTAGAGAGAAATCACAGAGGGTATAGAAAGGGTACTTGAGTCAGGGATTTGAATGGGGCATTGAGAAAGTGGCATTTGAGAAAGTGGCATTTGAATGGGGACCTAACTGGACTGAGGCAGGAGGCCATGTGAAGGTCGTGGGGAAAGCATCCCAGGTGGGGGAAATTTTGTGTAAAGTGTTTCTGATGTGGTGAAAATTTGGTAAGTGTTAACACTTAGCAAGGAGACCAGTGTGGCCAGAGTATAAGCCAAGAAGGAGAATAGAAGATGAGCTTGGAGTAGCAGTCAAAGTTATATCTTGTAGAGAATTGTAAGCCAGAGTAAGGAGCATAGATTTTATTCCAGGAGTGACGGGAAGATGTTGGAGGGTTTCACAGAAGGAATATTGCAGGTGTCCGTAGTTCTGTGTGTTTCTGAATGCAATAAATGCAGGCATATTTTTTGTGACCTATGTTACATTTGAATTTAAACACATGAATAGAGCATTTTGGAAAGAGCACAGCACTGTTTCTTGAATGTCCAAATTTTGGTTATGTTTTTGTCTTTTTATCCAAACTAATTTTAATAGTTGAAATAATTTACAAGGAAAAAGAGGCATTTCCTCCTCTGCATTGGTGTGATACACCGTACAGGTTTTCTAAGTGCTAATTTATTCCAACTTCATTTTACCTGCTGTTTCAAAGGCTGGCAGCTTGTATTCATTATCCAAATGAATAATTGAATATTGATACAATTGGCCTTGCCCAGCGACAATAGACAATGCAGCACAATGAGCAAATGGTCAAGTTGGGGTTAAATTGGGTATTGCCTGAGTTCAATGTCTGCCAAAACACCAGGCTGACACTCTATCCCACAGGTTTAAAAGTGATATTGGCTTCAGTCTAGGTTGTTTCAACCATCTATTCTGGGGTATTTATCCCATCGATCTCTGAGAAAAGCCTGTTCCAGCTCTTTGCAACTATTCAGCTTTTGAAAACTTTTTTGTTCTCCCCTGTGAACTCAAAAGTGGTTCCAATGAGTGAGAACTGATGAGACACTATTATTTTTAATGTTCCAATAATTTTTAAAATTGTTTCATGTTATCTGGACATTTTGTTCTTAAACAGTTTTATTGACATATAATTCACTTACCTATATGTGTATAATCTCAAATTGAGATGCAATTTTCTCGTTGAAAGTATATGGTTCAGTGTTTGTTGGTATTACATTATCAAATTATATAAAATTAAGTCATATATAAATATAATATTACATATATTACGTATAATATGTATAATATATATTTTTAAGTGTACAATTCAGTGCAACCATCACTGCTAATTCTAAAATTTTCTATCACTTCAAACAGAAACTCTGTGAAACAATAAACAATAACTCCCCCAAACCTCTACAATGTAGTCCTCATTAACCTCTAATCTACTTTCTATCTTTAAAATTTTGGCTATTCTAGATGTTTCATATAAGGAGAATCATACAGTATTTTTCACTTGTGTCTTATTTATTTCACTTACGATAATGTTTCCAAAGTTCATCCATGTTGTGGGTTATACTAGGACTCCATCCCTCTTTAAGACAATGATATCCCACTGTGTATATGGAACCACATGTTATATATGCATTCATCTGTTGGCGGACGTTTGGGTTCTTTCCATCTGTTGGCTATTGTGGTTAATGATTCCATGAACATGGTCATGTAAGTATCTGTTCGAGTCCCTACTTCCATTGAGAAACCATCTTGAATTATAACTTACATGGAAGTGGGAGACAGGGGGCCTCAAGCCTAGCCCTGCAGCTGTCTATGAATAGCTATAAGTTCCTGAACAAATAACTTTCTCCTTGGGCTCAGTTTTCTCATCTATAAACAAGATAGCTCTAAAATTTTTTATTAGAATACTTTTAGATACTAGGGTTTAACATAAGATTTCACTTGAAAAATAAACACATAAAAGTTGTATTCTATTAGTAAAAGCATATTTTATAAATTCAAGTTTATAATGCAAAACAGTGACCATAATTTGTGCTGTTTTGATACCTAAGAAATGAAATCTGAGACTATTAATGGCAGTTTTTATCTATTTGGCCCATTGATGCATCTTTTTCTGAAAGCACAAGACCATCCACCTAATTTTTTCAAGTGCTAAGAGATTTGATCTCTGATTAATCATGGCACTAAAGAAAACCCATCTGAACTGGTTTAAGCAAAATGTGTGAACAGTATTAGGTAGGTCAAAGAAACTCCAGGTTGGATAGAGAATGGGGCCTAAGCTTGCACAGACAGAACAATATCCAAATGCCTTCTGGAATGCCTTTAATTGCCACCTTACCTCTACCAAGCACTGGCAGTGTGGGGGCTGAGTACTACTTGGAGAACTTCTGGCACTGATGTACATGGAAGCTCACATCAGAACTTTTTGCCATGAATTCAACCGGTGCCTGCTTCCTCACATTTTATACTATAAATGAAAGTCTTGCCAAGGTAGCAATTAATGGGCAGGCCTACGTCACATGCCTATGTCCTAGTTTCAAGGGAGACTGGAAAAATTGAGTTCTGGCTTCTACTTTGGGGAGATGACATGCATAATATGGGGAGTTCCCCAAATATAAGAGATATACTCAAAGTTCATGTTTGGCCACCAATTGGACTCATGTCCCCTGAAGTCCTGATTTCTTTCCTCTGGAAAATGGGATGAATATTCCATATTATGAATTTACTTTAAAAATTAGAGTTTGATTAATTCAGCAAAATTTGAGTGATGATAAAGATTTAAAAAGTGATTACCTTTTAAAAAGTGTATTTGTCTTTTATTCTGAATGCCATGGGAAGCCAATGGAAGGTTTTGATCAAGAAATAAAATGATATGGCTTATAGTTTAAAAGAATAACTCTTCATGCTATGTGGAAAGAAGATTTATATTGGGAGGGGTTGCTGTTGAAGCTTGGGGTCTGTTAAGACTCTATTGTAATAATGTATGGGAGCTTTGGCTAGAATGATATTTGGAAGGTCACAAGAATAGGTCAGAATGAAGATGTATTTTGAGACGGGAATTTATAGGATTTGCTGATGGAGTATACAGAGAAATAGAGGCATCAAGAATTATTCTGAGGTTTTGGCTTGATCAACTGAGTTGTCACATTTTTGAAAGAGGGTGGGGCAGGTTTGGAGTTGTGATGGTGGTAGGGAATTAGTTCATTTTTGGAACTGTTAAATTTGAGGTAATTCTTAGACATGCAAGTGAAGATACCAAGTAGCAAGTTGGATGCCAGCAGTGCAGAGGAGAGGACCGGGCTGGAATAAATGAGAAACACCGGATGTAGGTGGTATACAAATCCATGGGCTAGATGGAATCAACTGGAGGGTGTGTGTGGAGAGAGAAGAGCAGTGTTCAGAGAGCGGACACCTGGGTTCCTCCAACTCTATGCCACTAAAACTTAAGAAGAGAGTTATTATGCTTGTGAGAAAAGACACAGAGCGTGAGAGACCCTGTGAGTTGTCAGCCACTGCCACAGTGGTCTAGCTTGTCTGTTTGGCACATGGACTCCCCAGATACCCTTTTCCTGTGCCTGCTGTGTGGTTATCCTAGCATCAGCATCTCAGTGGAATGATAGCAGTGAGCTTGGTGTTATAGTGTAAATCTGATCATCACAGGTATTATGATTTTTTTAGTTGGGTAACTAGTGAGTTGTGTTAGCTGGTAACCTCCCATGTTTTTGGTGTATGGCAGGATTAATTTATTTTGGAAAAGTTGCGATGTTCAAGATCTACCTTCTGACATGTATTGTAGATCCTTACTTGTCCTGTCATTAGTTGACCCAGAAGCAAGAGGGTGGAAGATAGAAGTAGCTCTGGTTAAGCTTGACCCTCGGCCTGGGAGTAATGTAGGCTCAGCCCAATCTTCTTATGATGGTACCTCAAACCTCTATAGCAGTGCTCTTCTCCTTCCTCATTTTTTCCTGTATCCAAAGTCCTTCCTGGGCAGTCTTTACTTAGAGTCCTTCATGAAGACATTTATAAAAGGCATGCTACATCCTGGGTACCTTAAGAATATTTATTATTTCATTTAATTGAGAATCACCGTAGCAATCCTATGATATACATTTTCTTTAGTTCTTACTATCCCCAGTTTATAGATGAAAAAACTGAGACTCGGGTGGATCTTGCATCAAGTAAATGGCAGAACCAAGAACCAGGTACAGGCCTGTTTGACTCCAAAGCCCATGTTCATCTTGCTTTATTGCACTAATGACATACCTAATGCATTCAGTGCAGACGTGCAACAAAACTGTTAGTGGTTGCTGGTGAGGACTAAGTAGGTTTTCCCAGGAAAAATGCAGGTGGGGATGATAAAAAACAAACAAGCGAACAAAAGCTGGATTTCTTTAACAAAAAAAAAAAGATTTATTTACATATTTATTTTTAGAGAGAGAGAGTGTGTGAACAGGGGGAGGGGCAGAGGGAGAAATCTTTCGCATAAACTCCCTGCTAAGCAAGGAGCCCGAGGACATGGGGCTTGATCCCACAACCCATGAAACCATGACCTGAGCCCAAACCAAGAGTCAGATGCTTAACTGACTGAGCCACCCAGGTGCCCCAGCTGGATTCCTTCAGTAGGAATATCTTTGCAAAAATAGTGAGCGGGAACGAAGGCAGATGAAAACTCCAGTTGTGATTGTCTTCACACACCAACCAAGTTGGCTGAATTCATATCGGAAGAAAGGTAAATAGTGTACATTGTCATCCATGTCACCAAACCAAACACGTGGGATGGAGTTTTTTACTTTCTGGGTGATCGTTAATGCACTGTGAAGTCACGGTGTTTAGTCTCAGGCAGTGTTTGCGGTGGGTGGCTGAAAGGGACAAGGTATTTCGATCAAGGAAACCTGAGGTCTTCAGGCAGAAGTACTGCCCAAACCAATCATTTTGCATTTCCAATGTCTATCTCATCTTCTCCCTTTTTCTCCCGTTGAAATGTGACCTTGGCCTCTGTCTCTGAACCAGCCAGCCTTTGAGCAGATGCAGCTTTATGGCTTTGGTTGAGAACTCCAGATACAAAAGCTTACACAAGTTTTAAGAATGAGCTGTGATAACTACTAAAGAAAGCTCTTGCTGGAGGAGCCACAAAGCCAGGAACAAATCTCCAGGCCATGTAATCACAAGGGGTTTATGCAAACCTCTTAAAAGGAGGTTTACACAAATACACAACCAATTTCGTCTTTAGAAAGGGCTGTTCCTTTCCAATGAGTCAGTATTTAACAGAGCTTGGCAAAGCATAAGACTGTCAGCTGGAAGAAGATGGGGTTTTAAAACTCGACCTATTCTTTAAAGGAGAAAATAACCCTTAAGCTGCATTAACACGGCCTACCATGAGCAGCAGGGATGGGGATTCTGTTATCAAGGCATCCTCTTGGGCTGGCGTTTCGTTTCCAGGCTGTGGCAGCCTTGCTTGCCTGCACCTGCCTTGTTATCAGCCTCCTGCAGAGGAGACTTGCGTTTGTGTGCGCCGTCTCTGGGTATGTATCTGTGAGCAAGGCTTGGCTTTCTGGGCTTTAATTTTGAATGAGATGGAAAACACACTCAGCACAGCCTCTGCCTCCTGTGTCTACGTCGTGGGGCAAAGTTCACGCTCATGTTCGCATCTTGGGAGAAAGAATGGGCTGCACTGGGTGTAGACATGATGGGATTGTGCTGCAACATCCTTTTTTTGAGCGCTGAAATACTGGCCTTTTGGGGTAGTATCATATTAGTTTATTGGTATTTTTACAAATCTGAAATCTGAATCATTTGTGTCTTGAGATCAAGATCAAAGACTCAACTTTTTCAAGGCGTGTGAAAAGATACATTGCCAGACAGTTTCCCAGCCTGGCCAGGACTGCATGGCTCACATCCCCAGGAAGCCCCCAGGTCATATATCATAAAGCTTCTATTGAAGGAAATGATTCTTCTGGGCTTTCCCAAATGGGTGGAATGTGAACTGAAAGTGATGCAGGGAGTCCCATGCTCACTGGGATCTCCACTGGTAGATGGTAGCATTGAAGGAAATAGACACGAATCTAGAATGGCCTATCTGAAACCCAAACTATGCTCTCAGCAAAAACCTTGCGCGGCTGCCCCTCCTTGCCCCCTCCTCCCAAATATTTTTAAAAAGATCTCTAAAGTCATCAAACAAGAGATGGGATTATCTGAGTGGCATCACATGAAAGTATTTGAAATTATGTTATAACCCCATCTTTTCATCATTCTCTTTCCCCTTCCCCTGTTCCCCTCTTCTCTGTCCTCTTTTCTGTCTTGCATCCCCACTTCATTCCTTGCCCTTCTTGGTCCCAGTTGTCTCCCAGAAGGAAGTATCTAGACCCTCCTAGCGGAGAACAGCTGGGAGGGTTGGTGGAGAACCAGGGAGGACAGATGGGGAAGGGGGACAGGGCAGCTAGTTGCTGGCTTTCACTGCACAGGGTTTCTCCATGGAGGGTCCCAGAAGAGCCCTGGGGCACCGCAGTTCTGGTCTTCAACACTGACTGCATGGATGGGGGCCGTGTGTGTGGTTCCATGGACTGGTTGTCACCAGTCAGAGGACGGATCTGTGGGAGCGGCTGGGGAGTCATGAGGGGCACAAGTAAAGGGACAGGGCACACAAAATGCAAAAAGGGCAGTTACATGCCATTTTTTGTGATGGGCATGTACCTCTCCCCCTGTGGCTGCATCCAAGGTGGGACTCAGTGGCTCATGCTACATTCAAAAATTTTGAAACCACTGAAAAGTTTTAATCAGGGAAAGCTGATGCTCTATAGCCCTCTAGATGAGGGATAGGGCAGTTGTAATTTCGAGTTCCTTTCCTACGGGTAAGCTCCCTTGGTTGTAAGGATGCTCAATGAAGGCAATAAAAATCCTTCATATTGTTGTTTATTCTCAGCTTCTTGAAGACTGACCTGCTTCCATGAAGGAAGAAAACCATGGTGTTAACACCATGTCTGTTGAGTAGTGTAGATGCTCAATAAATATTTGATGATAGTTCATGTTCCATGGAAGTTTTGTTTTGCTATGAAAGCTAGTAATCCCATGGCCCAGTCTTTTAGGAGTCTGCAGGATGCTTGAAATTGATCTGGTGATGATTCTGTTAGAGCTCATTCA
Source organism: Callorhinus ursinus (assembly GCF_003265705.2). Lineage (NCBI taxonomy): Eukaryota > Metazoa > Chordata > Mammalia > Carnivora > Otariidae > Callorhinus > Callorhinus ursinus. Next base: position 53,297,624 of record NW_027397071.1, on the reverse strand, counting down.
GTTTTAGAACTGAAGGGACCTCTGACACCACCTGGCACAGAGGAGGAGAAATGACTTGCCCAATGGCCCCCAGAGAGTTTTTGGGAGAGAAAGGAATGGTTCCTTGACTTACTGGGCAAAACTTCCCATATAACATTTGCATAAAGCAGGAGATGGGACCAGTGGTGGGTATTTCCACAACCCTGAGAGCTAATTTAAGGAGCTCTCTGACCTCAGCTTGCTCTTAACTATTCCCCATTACTGCCTCAGATATAGACTTCCTCACCCCATTTCCCTTACTGCTGTCGCTGTTGGTTAGAAACCCTCTCAGGAGCTTCCCAGGCATAATCTGAAGCCAGGCCCCCTACGAGTAGGGCAGGGAGAGCTGGAACCGAGAGGCATACCACTCCAGGTTGGTAGGTGGCAGTTTTAATAAGCAAAGGGAACTTACATGTGAGGCTTGCCTTGGCCAGGAGCCAGACGAATGGATCCCTGCCCCCGCCCACCCACCAAATCTTAAAAGGTGATAAAGAGGTCTTAACTGGGTCCAGTCACGTATGCCAGGCAGATGTTCTCAGCACCACGTTACTGTCTCAAGGCTGTGTCCTTGCAGCAGCTTCTGGGAGCAGGAAAGGGAAGCTGAACCTACATTCCAAGGACAGGGGGAGGTGGAAAGGAGCCTCTAAATGCCCCAGGCTAGCTCATTGGTCAGGCAGGGGTCACATTTTTTTGATGATGTTCCCACACAGTCATCTCCCTGGCCCTACGGGTTAGAGGTGAGAAGGTCTCTCTACCTCAGATGCTTGGGCCCAGGCATGGCTACATGTCCTTCTCCTTACGTCCTTAGCATGGCTGAAGAAGGCTGAGGATGGGGTTTAAATGAGATTTTACTAAAGGAAGGGGGTGGGAGGGATGGGGGATAGACTTGCCTCTTTCCAGATAGACCGACATCATCAGGAGTCAGGTTTTCCTACAGATCCCTGCAGGGTAATCCCCCATCTCACAACAACCTGGTGGGACATTCAAGCCAGAAACACAAATTTACAGCAGCGGTAGGGGTGAGGTGGATGAACTGCCTTTTTCTTTTTTTTAAACCAGAGACAATCCCCTACTTCCTCTTCCCCCTGTATCCTGTGTTTATTTCCTGCAGATTTCTCTTCCTTTACACAAGAGGGCGCTGGAGCCCACGGTACCGCGCGCTTGGCTTGAAGACGAAGATCCAGGGAAAGGCTGAAAAGCGGCTTGGGTGTGTTCCAGGTGATGGCACCGGCCCTGCGAGCTCGAGGTTTCAGGTACTCAGTGTGTACCCGTGATGCAGAGACTGGAAGGGAGCATATAAGCCCCAGCTGGCATCCAGGAGCGTGGGGTCTGGGCCCGCCTGTGAGAGAGGCATTGGCCATAGCTTGCAGGGTATCCGGCACGGGGTTCCCTGCAGGAAGTGGCTCTGTGAGAACACACGGAGGGACTCAGAGCCTGTTGGTCCAGAGAAAAGGAGATTGGGGTGATGGGATCTGGCTCTGCGTTTTTGAAGGGCTTTGTCTGGGAGAGAGACTAGGGTTATTTTATGGGGCTCCAGCAGCAGAACTGGGACCTGTGAATGATACTGATCAAGAAGGAGATTTCACTTGACCACAGGAAGAACTTTGTAGGTGTGGAAGGCAGCATGGTTCAGGCAATAAGCACGGGCTGTGGAGGAAGCCCTGAGCTCACCTGGCCGGCTGTTACTAACTCTGTGACTTGGACGAGTCACTTCCCCACTTAGTCTCAGTCCTCTTCTCTGTAAAATGGGGATAATGATGTCTACCTTGCAGGGTTGTGGAGAATCAATAATTTGGAGAAAGAATTCAGCATAGTGCCTAGCATTTCTTCCTTCCTCCCTCCCTCCCTCACTTCCTTCCTTTTTTAGCTCAATTTTTTGACAGAAGATCAAAGTAGCTAACCTTGAATGCTTATTCCATGAAAGGCATTGAGTCATCTCCCATTCATGATCTCTGAGTCCTCAAACAACCCGATGAGGCAAGCGTCCCTACCCTTATTTTACAAAAGAGACAAGTGGGGTTTGGAGAGGATAAGAGATTGGCGCAGGGTCTCAAGCCCGTGAAGTTGCTACGCTGAAACCCGCAGCCAGGTCTGTCTTCGGAGCTGTGCTCCTGCCAGGACACCATGCTGCCTGCCTGTGTCAATGTGGGGTCTTCCCCCAGAGGGCTCCTGGGTCTGGCGAGCTGTTGGCGGGTTTATCTATCACACACAATGACGCAGGGGCACATATGTTGTTCTGGCAAAGGCGAGGCGCATTTTCCAATGTCGGTCGAAGCAGAGGATGAATAATAATACAGGGAGAGGGATCAACAGAAGGGGCAAGAGGAGGCCAGAACCGCATCAATTCCCCTGCCCCCAACAGGGGCAGCAGAAGGTGCAGTTGGCGGGGCCCCGGAGTGGAGCCGCCAGCCCAATCATCTTGCTGCTGGGTTTTGCCCAGCTTTCCCTCTCCATTCTTTCTCGTTTTTGACACTTGTGATTATTACCAATCCTGGTGGCGCTGACGCCTGGGAGTGCAATGGTTACCATGGCATGCTTAATAGTGAGAGCAGATGTTTGGCAGGCTAGCTCCATGCATTCTAAACACACAAGGCGAAAGTCGGTGGAGGGCGTAATTGATTTGCTGGCTGCAGTAGGGAGCCTGCCCGTGCCCGTGCTGGGCCAGGGCACCATATACTTGAACATCACACACGGTCTCATCAGGAACTGACCCCTTGCAGGCCCCTCTGGCCTCACATGTTCTCAATTCCCACCTGCTCTCTTCTCTTCTGCCTTGCTCAACACCTGCAGCCCCACACACAAGCTCGGGTCTGTCTCCTGCCTGGGTCTTCAAATAAACTGTTGCCTCTATCCAGGCCCCCATCCTTCGTCACGTGGGCAGTGCCCACAAGCCCCTCAGTGTCAGCCTAGACATCACTCTCTGGCATGCCTTCATGAGGTCCCACTTGGCAGGATCACCCCGTTCCTACCCTCTCACAGGACTTGTTGCGGTGCTATAATTGCTCGTTTGTCTACCTTCCTGATAGAAGGCGGGTGTCTTGAGTGCAGAAACCGTATTTACAGGAATGATTTTGACTATAATTCATAAAATTACATGAAATAAAAACTTCCATCCTTTATCATTCAGTATCACATTTCTTGCAAAATACATCACAATTGGTCATGACAGCAGGTACCCATGTCTTCCCCTCAAACAGGATTATTGTTATCTGCGCACAAAGTACACTCTCCTACCTCTGAGCCTCTGTTGGTGGCATTGCCTCCATCCAGAAATGCGGTGTCCTTCTCTCATTCACCTGTACCTTTTCAAATCCTGTTCCTCCATCAAGACAGCTCTCAACTGCTGTTTCATCTTCTCCAATATACCCTCCCCCAAGCAAATGTGATCGCCTCTCAACCACAGACCCCTTTCTAACACCCCCACTTCCACCACACACTAACCCCACAACATACTCTGTGCATCTCTTTCAGTATCTGTGACTTTACAGGATTCAGTCAAGGGCAGTGGAGAGCCCAGGCTCTGGCCTCAGGCTTGAGTTCCTGTCCTGAGCCTACCATTTACTTGTTATGTCTGACTTTGGACAGGTTGAATGACCTCCCAGCTTCATTTCCCCCCTTTGTTAAAATGAATATAATCACACCTATTTCACTGGGTGGTCATGTGGATTAAATGAGATACTGAAGAGAAAATATATAGCTCAGTGTGTGGAACACAATAAGAACTCATTAAATGGGGGAGGGTGCCTGGGTGGCTCAGTCGGTTAATCATCCGACTCTTGATTTTGGTTCAGGTCATGATCTCAGGGTCGTAAGATCGAGCCCCATACTGGGCTCTGTGCTGAGCCTGGAGCCTGCCTAAGAGTCTCTCTCTCCCTCTGCCCCTTTCCCCCGTGCCACTCCTGCGCATTCTCTCTCTCTCTCTAAAAAAAAGAAAAACTCATTAAATAGTTGCTATTGTTAACTCACTATTTACATATTTGCCTAAAGCCACCAAGGGGAGTGCCCTCCTTGAGGTCAGGTGCTATAATACCTCTGTACACCCTGCAGCCTGATCTAAGCTCATGGCTGGGTGAGTGGAGCAAACTTACCCACGCTGCAGACCTCTACTTTCCTTGTCTGTAAATTGGGGTTATGAGATCATCAAGAGCACTAAATATCTGAGTCCCTTTTAAACTGTAAAGCTCAAAAGCAATTTGAATCAACTTAAAAGAGTAGTCTGAGAGGAAATGCATGGAGCAATTGGAGCATATTGATTTCTGCTTCACTTTGAAGATGTTGGGGCTGAGGCTAGTTGGTAGCTGATTATTGCCCTGGTGACACAGGTGGTTTGCGTTCACCTCGCCCAACCAGTTCTGAATCAGGTAAGGAAGAGGCAGAGAAAGGAGAGTGTGTGTGTTTGTATTTGTGTATGTGTTTGTAAGTGTATGTGTGCATTCATGTATGTGGTTATGTGTTTTGGGGAGGGAAATGGCAGAGAGAGAGAGAAGGTTTTCTGGGGACACAACCACTGAGAATTTGCCTGGAGGAAAAAAAGACACTTTGGTTTTGACATTATTTTCCAATAACCACAACTAAGAGTAAAGAAACTACCAGCTTTATGATAGTGACTCAAATATCAAATTACTAAAGAAGAGTCAGAAAGCCTTTCCAAATGGTTTAATGTAGGGTATTGACAAAAGTGAACATTTGTGAAGGTCACTGAGCTGGCCCCCAGCTGGGTGGTAGGATGGGGAGGATTGTGTCATTTCTGCTATACCAAAGTGTTCACAGCCTTTCCCCACCCCTATTTTAATAAAAATTCTTTGATTTTTAAAAACTGCTTCAAGAGGATATAGCCTGGCCATGGTCTCAAATTATGAAGTGGATTTTTTATGTCAAGTTTTCAACATTTGGCATTTCCACCTGTTTTGGAAAGTTACAGGGGATACATAGTCCTTCCCCACTAACGCAGTGCTCTCTCGGTTCTGTGCTTAGGTGCATGGACCTCAGGTGCTTCTGAGCACAGTGTGGGCTAGAGTTAGCTTCTTCTGACAACCTCACTGCACTGTGTCATGTGAGAGCTATGAACGAAGTCTCTGTATTATTGCCTCTCTCTACTTTAAAGGCTTCTCTGGCTCCCACCATGGCATGATAGGCCCACAGAACTCTGAGGTCCGGAGAGCTGGATTCTAAATCTGGATTCCTCAGATCTGTCATACCAGATTTGTTACACCAAGAATGTATTTTCTCCACCCCAGGCCTCAGCTTCTCATCTGGAGAACACCAGGTGATCATACAGTTTTTCTTCATTAGTCTGTTGATATGGTGAATTGCGTTGACTGGTTTTTGATTGTTGGACCAGCCTTGCATTCCCAGGGTAAACCTCATTTGGTATTATAGTTTTCATGTATTGTTGCTTCATTTGCTAATATTTTGTTCGGGATTTTTGAGTCTATGTTCATGAAGGATATTGGTCTGTAGATTTCTTTGCTTGTTATGCCTTTGGTTTGGTATCTGGCTAATTTAAAAAATGAATTGGACAGTGTTGCCTCCTCTTCCATATTCTGGAAGAGTTTGTATAGAACTGGTAGTATTTCTTCCTTAAATGTTTGGTAGAATTTTTCAGTAGACTCCATCAGTTTGAAGGTTTTCATGTTCTAAGCAGCTGCAGAATAAGTGAGGGTGCTTCCTGGGGTAGGTTTGGAGGGGTGGCCCACCTCAGGCCCTCCAGAAACTCCCTGTGAATAGAGGAATAGGGGAACCACTTTCCTCTAGACCATGCACGGAAGGCCCCTCTTAAGTCACTTCTGGTGCTCTCTCAGCTTGTAGGCCACGTTCTTCCCAGAATGATTTTGAGTCTTTGGGAGACAGCATGGTGTGGTGGGAAAGCTCAAGTCCTTGGCCCTGGCGTGTGCCAGTCATGTGACTGCAGGCCCACGCTCCTGAACCTCTCAGAGCCTCGGTTCCTGGGGCCTATAACTGGGCACGGCAAATTTTAGCTGACCAGGCTATTGTGAAGATTGAAAGAGATGATACTTAAAAATGCCTGGCAGAGTAGATTTCCAGTGAGTGCTAGCCTTCTTCCTGAGGAAATGGGAACACCCTGTCCCATTTTACTCAGGCCATGGGACCCATCTGGATATAAAGCCTGGTTACTCACCTCTGAATCTGGGAGAGAGATTTTCTTTTTTAAGGGAGTCAGAAATACAAAGACAGACCTTATTTTTATTTATTTATTTATTTGCCATCTGTTAACAAGATGAATGAGTTTACCTTGAAGATAGTCACATTACAAAATGATTGCTGGATGGGAACAATTTGTTATAATGCTCCAATTCCACTGCTTCTTTCCCAGTGGGGAGAATGCCCTCTTCAGTTACTGAGGCTCCAGAGTATTGCTTCCTAATGGGAACTGGAGAACAGGCAGCTATTCAAATTCTAACTAGAGCCTAGAAGGATGGTTCCTTTTGATTAAAAAAAAAAAAAAATGAGTCAGATGCTTAGGAAAATGCCTCACTGATGATATTAGTACATAGAAGCAATTTCATCCGTCTGGGAAGTGCATTTTCAAGAGGCAGATTGGCAGGGCAGGAAGGACAGAATATTAATGAAGCTGTCCGAGGGGACAATAGTGCTGTTTGCGTTCTGGGCAGCAGAGGGAGCTGTTGTTTCCCAATCCTGAAATACATATTTGGCAGGAAGGTGACCATCTTGGAGTCAGGGAGCATCCTGACCTCTCCTTGTTGGCTGTCGTAGAGTTCCACGATTTACTTAGGAACATTGCATTTGGATGGCTCTTAGACCTCACTAGGAAGAACCAGAGGGCAAAGGATGGTTAGTTACAATATTAGCTAACACTCTGCATAAAATTTGCTATGAGTCTGGCCCTGTTCTAAGTACTTCATGTACATTAACCCATGAAATTTTCACAACAGCAGTATTGAGGTAAGTAATAATATTACTAAGCCCATTTGGGGATGAGGAAACTGAGGCAGAGGGAGGGTAAGTGACTTCTCCAAGGTTACACAGCTAATAATTGTCTATACTCTTAGCCATTAATAACAAGTTGCATTTGCACTTTTGATTTTATTTGATCTTACAGAAGCTCTATAAGATAAGTACATTTTATTACCATTATTTTATTAGTGGAGAATCTGAGGCCAAGAGAGAGACAGACAGAGACAGACTGAGAGAATAAGGGAGAACGAACTTTGCAGACTTTGGGCTTGGAGTATTCAACAGATACTTTCAGTGCTAATATTCTAGGCTCCCTATAATTGACCAATAACACAGAAAAAGAGTCAGAGAGCAGGACTCAGTTCCAAGCCTAATTGTAAGTTCACAGCTTCTTACTGCTACCCTGTTTCCCACACACCTCCCTCCTCTGTGCTGGGCTCTGTGGGTGTGACGGGTCAAGAGATGCAGAAGTCTAGGCTCTGAGCTGCAGGTGCCCTGGACTATGTTGACCTCTCCCCTACTTGAGTTTCTCAGTCACTGGATCTGGAAACATGGGGTGGAGTTTTAGCTCTCTCAGTTGGTAGCCTGGTGACTTTGACCTTGGGTTTCTCTAATCAGTCCGGGGAAGTGTGTTTTCAGGAGGCAAGACTGAAAGACAGAAGAAACAAAACTATCATTTCCATCACTACGTGAGAGAGGAGACGGGAAGTCCTTGCCCCTCTGAGGTTTACTTTCGGTAAAACAGGTATTTGTACCACACAATGGTGACTCTTATGGTCAAAAGTCTCTTTTCGGGCTGATATTCTATGAAACCACAAGTTTATGTAAAGCCCGAAGTTTATTATTAAATCTTCATATGATGGCAGGAGGTCTCAACCGAAAGGAACGACTCTAATGCAAGATTCTTCACCTTGGCACTATTAATATTTTGGGTTGGATAATACCTTGTTGTGGGGGGTGTCCACAACAGAGGGTAGCCCTCTGCCCACGGGATACCAGTAGCACCGTAACCTCCTTGAGCTGAGTGGGTTGTACCACAACCAAAATACCACCCCTAATAGTGGGAATGTACACACTGTGGTAGACAAGGAGGACAGATGCTTTAGGTTGATGATGATGACAAATAACACTTTTGCACTGGCTACCCTCTCCCAGGCCGTTTTACAGAGTCACACCTGTAGTCACGGTCTCTTTTCATCTTCGTGACCTCCCTATGAGTTTGGTATTGTTGTATAGAAGAGGAAACTGAGGTACAGAGAGCTTATATAACTTGATCAAGGTCACATAAAGCTCATAAGTAGTCAGCTGAGACTGTATACTCCAGTGTTTACACCATCTGCTTTCCTTGAGGTAGTCTAGACGGCAAGACTCAATGTGTGGGCCACAGACGGGTGCTGGCCAATAGACTGTTTTGCTTAAGTCTCTGCTGGAGTAAATCATCTGCATCACTAAGCACACCATTTAGTTCAACTAATGTTTTTTTTGTAGCCAGACTTTCTCAATGAAGGAAGGATTGCATAGATTTATACACTGACGCAAGATCCTTATCTTGTTGCAGGCAAACATTTTGTTGCAAGCAGGCACAGAAATGAAAATGTCATCTAATACTTGCATAGAATTTTACCATTGACAAATTGTACTCCCGTCTATAATCTTACATGCTTCTTATAGATGTGCCTTTCCACACCCTTTGAGGTTCACTGAAGAGGCAACATAGGGTAGATTCACTTTCCAGTTGAGGAAACTAAGGCTTTGGAAATTAAGTGATTTGTTTTTGCTATTAAGATAAGTTTGGGGTCCAAAATATGAATCCACGTTTTCTAACTCATAGTTTACTGTTCTAAGTTCTAAGATAGGACTGTATTCTGACCATATCAATAATGACTCTCTTCCTCTCTCCAGTTCCATGTCATTGTAAGGACCTAAAAACGGATTATCTTTCCTTCATTGGGTACTCTTCTATTATAAGATGACATGGTTATCCAAAGAAACAACATCATAATTCTTTGGTCAATGTACTTTCCATTCAAAAAGCACAGTGCTCCCCTGAATATTATGGAATTGACATTATGGAATGAGTCTGAGTTTTGGACTCAGTCCTAACTCCCTTATTTACAAATTATGTGATTTTAGGCACTTTTTAAAGCCCCTCAGACCCTCAGTTCCCTCATGTGTCTGATGGACCTAATCACATTTACCTGTTGAATTGTTATAATGGTCAAATTACATGTGTGTAGTGCGTACAGCAGTGCCTATAAGGTCAAGTTCATGGTGGGAGTGAGGTCAATGTGACTTTTCTCTCCTTCCTTTTATCTAGCATGTTTTTTGGTCCACTTCCAGATCTCTAAAACTGTCTCCTAACAAAGTAACTAATAATGGTGGAAACTAATCTTTATTACTAATGCACAGTCCATCTGGGAGAAAACCATTCCTTCTTAAATCAGGTCTAATCAACGGGGCCTCAAGACCCAGCTCCGTCCTACCATGAGCTCCTAGGAACAGATGGAAAATGGACTGGGCAGATGGAAAAACTCCATTTTCCAACAGGAATTATTTATTTGTGAAGTTGGAACCACTTGGAATGAATATTTTGAATTAGGAGGATGAAATATTGTAAGATTCACAACGGGGCCATGAAATTAACTAATGCACTGTGACTACCAGCGTCACTGTGAGGCAGGGAGTAGGAATAATAATGGGGCCTTCAAAAAATGGTTCAAACACATAAATTATTTACTTGTGTGTGCGTCAGTGTCAGTGACTCCCCTGAAGCTGTTCTGCTGATGGCATTATCCTTCATGCCCTTCCTAAGAAAGGCTGTTCTTATTGCAAGGTCCTTTGTCTTTGTGATCAGGTTATTATAGAACATGAATATTATAAAATACATAACTATCACTTTATGAGACCTGTTTAGTGTTAGACACTGTGTGTGCTTTCCATATCTTATATCCAGCCTTTATAATGATCTTGCAAAATAGGTACTTTAAGGCCCTCTGTTTTGCAGATGAAGAACCTTAAATTCAGTGATATTAAGTGACTTAACTCAAGTCACATAATCATATGTAAGAGGTTTTCCTGCCTCTGTTCTTGCATCTCAGAACTTTCCCCCAAATGGCCCCTGAGCAATCGAAACATTCATTTGATCATACTACAGCCCTTTGTGCTTCGTGTGGAGTCTTGGCTGGGCATTAAGGGCCTTCAAGACCTGATTCTACCTTCTCCAGCTTTGTCTCCTCCACTTTCACCTGGAGCATCATGCTTGAAGTGTATGTAACCATAATTCACAGTTCCCAGAACAGAGGGTAGATTCATGTCTCAGGGGTTTTGTTAATCTTCTTTGGCCTACCAGGAGAACTCAGTCCTGCCACCCAAGCATGCCACCCCCATCCCCATTTTGACCAGTTGCTTCTCCTTTGCCAGAACGTGGCTCAGTCACAAATACTCTAGGAACCCTTCCCTGACAACAACCATGCTGCTATCACTGGGCTGAGCTGTGTGCCTCTCCACTGTGGCTGAGTACTCCTGGCTTTTCTCTCGCATGGCACTTACACTCTGTTGTACTCAACATTTTTAGTGTCTGCCTTTGCTTACAGACTGAGTCCTGCCTCATTCACCTCCATATGCCAGTACCCAGCACAGCTCTAAGCACAGTGGGGTGTTTGTTTTTGTTGAACCGATGAATGAGTAAATGAATGAGTGGATGAATAAGAATGACAAATGCTTCCTGCTAAAATATCTATGCGGTATATCTGTGGTTTTCATAATGGCCTCAGACCAACAAATAACTAAGTTATCCATATAGGAATAAATCACTAACGCGTCATCAAGATCCCAGAAAGGGCTGAGGGAAACCATAGTGTTGGCTGAGTGGTGTTCTCGGAGTGAGAAGGATTAAGTGGGGAGAGAGGTAAATGGGAATAGGCATTCATTTTTCTGATCTACTAAGAGCCAGGGAGAGAAGCTACCAACAGACCAATTCCAGACAGGGATCAGTATTAGAAGGAAGTCCAAGTCAGTCAGTGGTGTTTGGGCAAGGGCATTTTCTGGGAAGTCTAGAAATATTTTAGGAAATCCATGCAAACTGTTTATGGAGGCCTGACCATGGTAGGTGCTCAGTAAATACTTGTTAAATAAAAAATAGAGAACTGTACAGGTCTGAGTTCCTCTTTTCCCTCCCTAGACACAAATGACCCTGGGTTATTAGAAGCCCCAGAAGGAAGCAGCACCCAGGCCATTTCTGCCCCCCATAGGCAACCCAGCGTAGGGGTCATCACAGGATTTGGAGCTGGGAAAGTTTGTGTTAAATCATGTCTCTACCACTCTTTTGCTGAGCCCCTGAGCCTCAACTCTTCATTCATGAAGTGTGAATAATTCCCATCTCTAAAGGCTGTCATTAGTATTAGGTGAAATCAATAGTACCTGGCCCACAGCATGTGTTCAATACTGAGAGCTTCCTTCCCCTTCCCTTGGTTTCAGGGAACCTTGGTCATGAGGCAGCAGGACACAAATCCCAAGGCTTATAGTGTGTGGGAACACAGTTTCTTGCACCCTGCCAATCTGGCTCTTGGAATGGGGCAGACCTACAGCTGGCAGCTGGAAAATAAGCCAGGATGAAATGGAACTGGCAGGACTGGCAAGGAATAGCCCCTACGAACTGTGTGAGGGAAGGAGAAGTCTCATCTCTGTCTCCAGCTCCTCCCTCACCTTTAGCAAAGCCACAGAATTTCTCAGAGGCTCGGCATGCTCATCTGCAAAATGCTCACCATTCTTCTTGCATTTCACTCTACTCCTGGCCCGTTCTTCTATTTTTCCCCACCTCAGGATAGAAACTTTACCTGGAAACATACCCTAGATACTGCACAGGGCATCACAGCTGACCTGGGCAGAAATCAGTTCCTTCAGGAGGTGGGATAATGAGCCCCAAATGTGTCTTCCAAAGGCCGGGTATAGATTGGATCTCAGGCTCTGGAATCTCCCATTGTGCATAGGTCTTTGTTTTGGGTCTGCCTGAGAAATAGCAGGGGTCTGATTAGAACAGGCTTCCGGACTGCATGCGGGTCAACTGAGGAAAATATTGATCGAATTACAAGTGTGATGATGGTCACATAAGAACAGAGGAGACTGAGCCTGTCTAGGGATAGTGGTATCTTCTCTCTCCTTCTCTGCCACTGGGAGAAGGTGGCCAAGACCTGGCAACCTTTCTGATGCTTCATAATCCAAATATTCTGTCATTTGTGTTATCCTGTACTTGGAAGGGACCACTCCTCTTTTCCATCACTGACAGATTTTCATCCATCTCAAGTGCTTCTGCGGACAGAAAGCTACTGACCTTAGGGAGCAGCCCACCTTATTGTTTATCAGTTCTAATCACTAGCATTTTTTTTCTCTGGTTGAATCAAAATCTATCTACCTATCCAGTCCTCACTCACTCATGGACCCAAAGAGGGACAGAGTGCCTCTCTTACCTGCCTTTCTGTTTCTTCGCTCTCTGTCACATGCTGAATACAGGGGCGGGTGGTGCCACGGTTGAGTAAGGAGTAAGAAGTGTTGTTAACCAATGGCAGTGGGTGGGGATATTCTGAGGTTGAGATGACTTATTTGGGATGAGTTGTTTATTCAGAGGTACATACATAGGAAGGTGAAAATGGAGAGTGTAGGTCAGGGTATGGATTATGGAAAGCTTTATACAGTAAGGGCCCCTTCCTGAGTTCCCTCCCCAACTGAAGTCAGTTCTGGAAGAGAGAAAAAAAATCCCCCCCCCCTTTTTTTGTTGGTGCTGGGTTTTTTTGTTTGTTTGTTTTTAACTCCCTGATGCCTAGAAGGGCTGGACACAGGGTTAGTGCAGGTATTGCTGCCATGATTGATCAAACTTTACATCCTCTTTGGCCACAAGGGAGTGTAGAAAGGAGATTAAAATAGAGACCAATTTTAGAAGAACAAATTGGAGCTGTCTGGAGAAGGCATTGTCTTAGAGATGACAAGTAGTGAGGTCCACATCCTTGGAGGCGTTCAAACATAGGGAGTCTGAAGGAAACTCTGCTTAGGGACAGCATGAGAACGTTGAAAAATGGTTTTGTTGGTTGAACTCTCCCAGGGATTGGCCTATTGATCAGTATTTTGGAATTCCAGTGGGACAGAACCTGGGTAGGGGTCCCCCATGGAACTCTTGAAGATTGTATGGGAGAGCGGGATATGTGTTTCGAGCAAGGGCTTGGTGCAAGTCACCAATTGCTTGCTCTCCACCAGCTAAGTCTTCGTCAGAGCTCAATCTGCTTGTGAATTTGTCTGGAATCCATTCCTGGCAGCACCATCTGTTTGCGATTATCCTGCCATCTGACCATTTACCCTCTGTCGACTCTCTTCCTCTGGGCACTCCCACTGCCAGTTAGAGTCTACCCATTGTCCAATCTGGATAAACTGAGTCTGAGGAGAGCCTGGACAGCAGAGAGGGGAGGAGGAGGGGAGACCTTCCAATGTCTTGGCATTCAGGGCCATGACGTGTCTGGGAAGTCCCCCCCAGGACTTCACACAGAACCTGGGGAGAGAGCATGGGGCTGAGCCAGAGCCATATTGTTCCCCAGGCACTCTGATGGCTTCACAAATAATATTGATGCCTTTTGTTTGGAAACTTTTTTTGGAGGCTTCCCATTTCCCAACAAGGCATGCTAAATGCTGGGCCTCCCCCAAGCCACTGCCTTTTGCGTGGTCCTGCAGCTAACTGTGCAGGCAGATGAAGGGCCCTGAATGCTAATGAAAGGAATGGCTGGCATTCCTGAGGCACCCCAGCTCTGGGACCCCCGCCTTTGTTGCTAAGGAGCATTGGAACTGTAGCTGAAAAGCTCTAACGAGGAAGGGCAAGGAGAGAAAGAGAAGAAAGGCCAGCATTCGTTTGCAGAGCTCCACAGTTCTCTGGCCTGCTCCAAAGCTGTCCAGTTGCTGATTCCAATTAGAATATCAAACCCTGTATTGTTTCTCTTAATGATCTTGGGAAATTCCTCTGAAGAGTCAGGGAGCACTTAGCAAACTCTTTGGACGGTGTGATCTCTACAGTTGTGTTTCTGCTTGTGTGAACACACAATGCCAAGAATCCTGAAAACACCTTTCATTTCAGTCCCCACAAGGCAGTGATGTAGCTGGGAGAGCCGGAAGAGGACAGAAGGCCATGGGGCTTCAAAGGTTTGATTTGGGGGCTCCATTCTACAATGTTTTCCAGGTGCCCACTTGGGGGTGAATCTGTGCTCTGTGCTAGAAACAAGGCTGGGGAAGACCTTAGCCCTTTCTGGGAACAACCTCCAGACTTGCTGGGGAGACAGACCATGCCTACTAGAGAGAATTTTGCAGGTTATTTGCTCTATGACTTGCAAGCCACTGTTGGACTTGAAGCTGTGCACTGGGTTCTAATCCTGCCTCAGTCACTCAATAGCTGTTAGCTCTTAGGCAATTACCTTGACGACCCTGAGCTTCAGTTTCTCATCTGTACAATGGGCATAGTAGTAACACCAGCTTAGTTGGGTTACGGGGAGGAGTCAGAGCAGGTGAGAGAAAGAACAGGAATGTGGAGGGCATGGTCTCTGCCCTCTGGGACCACATGATCATTGAGCCATCTGTTGGCTTGGGAGGGGCTGTACTTAGAAAAGGCATTTAATGATTTGGTTCATTGAATGGGGTAAATTGAGATACTGTATAAGAATAAAATAGGAAGCCAGTTTCCCTTTATGGAGCAAGTCTATGTGATAGGTATAGTGCTGGGCAATTTGCACCATTATCCCCTTTAATATGAATGACTCTGTGAGATAAGTAGTGAATTGCTCAGGGTCATACGTCTGGGAAGGAGTCTGCCCAGCTGGTGAGATTCAGCCTCTGTCATGTCTTCAGTGATCCATCTTTAGAGGCTGAGGCTTTCAGACAGTTGAGGCAGACACAGTTGACCCTGAGTCTCTCCAGGGCATACTAGAGTTTGAACAGTCCACTGCACACAGACACCTATGTAGAAAGGGTCTGCTAGAGAAACCTGGTCAAGACCACAGACACCAGACCTTCTCTCCCTAGTGTTAGAAGTTCACAATGACACAGTCACAGAGAGTACAGAACAACATTGATCTGAGGGGAAAAGAGAGAGAGAGAGAGAAAGGTAAGAGATTTTCCATAAACAAATCATGGAGAAGTCCTAGGATAGAGATCAAACCAGATTCTAAAGCATAATGACCTCATAGCATTTTCCTGTCTGTGTCCAGTGGTTTGCCTCATGGCAAGGCCTCTTTTAACATCTGCTGTCACATTGTCACCTTGATATCTTAGCTTTATCGTTGACTTAAGTTGAATTTTGCTTCTTTTAATTTTACTAAGAGAAAAGCTAATGAGTATTTTGCAAAATGGAAGTCTTGCAAATATGTGCACGTGCCTGTGTGTGCACATGCACACACACACACACACACACACACACACACACACACACCTTTGGGTGAAGTAGTGGACAATTCCAGACAAGAGATGATCCAAGAACAATTGTCCCTTGGTTCTAGAAGGCAGATATATCTCAAAATTTGATTTTGCTATGGGGGTAGCCTTATGTCCCTGTGTCATTTCACAGAGACTGTTGTTCAAACATCCTGATGCTCAGCAGCTAAGGGAAGGGGCACAAGAAAGGTCCATCTCTACCATGTGCAAGAACTGTCCAAATGGCATGACTCTCAGTGTTTATAACACTTCTGTAAAACACTCAGTGTTTATATTATTCCTGTTACAGTTGAAGGAACCGAAGTTCAGAGAGATTAAACACTTGCCAAGGCCATCACCTACTAAGTGCCGGAGCTGGATTTGGGCTGGTTTTAAAGCCTTTTCTTTTTCTGCTCTCTGTTGAAGGGTGGGTAGTAGTGGTGGGGTGACTGTGGATCCAGATATGGCCATTGACACCCCACTTCCAGAAGCATTCAGTCAGCCAGCTCTACAGGAGTACAGGGTGTGCATGACCTATAGTCGCATTGCTCTGGGGTACCTTTCATGTTGCATTCTATGTCAACAGAGTCTCCTCCAATTGTGTGAGTTGGTGGGTGCTGAGGCTATCCATCAGGAGCCAATCTAGATGCTGCACACAAAGAATTGGGTAAGGTAAGGTTACACCCTCCAGAACCTCATGACTGAGTCTGATAACCCTGGCTTCATGGTTAGGGCTTCCCATCATCCAACCCTCTTTCCAGTCCACTTCCCCACAGAGATGTAGGGTGTCAGGGCATTCTTAGGTATGTGACCAGTGTTCTCCAGAAGGCTCTATCCCTCTGCCCAGTTATCAACAGGCACAGCCCAACAGCTTTTCTATCCTTTGCTTCTTTGAGCCTCTCTTTCCTCAACAGTATTGAGTACCACTTAACTCAATATGGGAAAACCTGCCACATTGAGTTGTCAGAGCTGGATGAAACAAAATATGTCCAGTTCCCAGCACACGTTAGTTGCCCAATGTATGCTGACTTATTTGATCTAATATTCTGACATTTTGGTAGCATGAGAAAGCCATGTTTATTTGTTTACTTCTCTGACCTAAAAGGTAGCTAGCAGGTCCAAGGGTTCTAGAATGTTAGAGAGATGGTCAGCTGCCTCAGGAGGCATTTTTCTGGGTTACTCAAGGTTTATAAAAACTAAAGCAGGTCAGACTTGGAACCCTTAGAGATCGCTGATGTTAATGGATCAAAATTATTTTGTTCTTAAGGTTTTGTTTATAAGATTTTATGAGCCCCCCCCATATAAAATGGATAAAAAGGGATGCTCAGAGAGTTACTTTCCCCCTTGACCTAAGTCCTTTGTCCTGTCTCCCACACAAATTTGAAAACCAGAATTCAGGTCACTCAGCATTAATGATAGTTCTGGGAACACATTTGTCTCTGAAGTCCTGGGTCAGTATTCCTTCGGTGAGCTCATGCTATCTGTCTGGTGTGATGTGCATGTGAGTGTGTGTTCTGTGGGAGGTGCAAAGTTGGATAGAAGAACTATGGGAACTTGTGGAAAGTTTTGCTTGATTTTCCTGCCAGAGAGAACAAAGATGTTACCTATTTCCAGAACCCTTTGTCCCAGGTGTCAATCATTAAAACTCCTATCTAATACTCTGGGAAAATACCCTTGGGGACAGTGTAACATCATCTGGGTTTGTACTAGAGAAAATATCTCACTTATTCAGAAAACTCACTTGGAATTCTGCTTGCTCCTACCCTTAGTCTTAATATATTGTTAATAATTTTATTTTTCTTATAATGTGGATATCCTTCCTAGAATAGTGACTAGAGGAAAGGCTAGTTTACTCATCCAAAAATGATGTACCTAGGTCTCTTCTGTGACAGGCATTCTGGGGAGTTGACAACAATATCTAGCATATTTTTTACTCTATGGAATTGTAGGGTTTGCAAAAACAAAGTTTCATTAGCAATATAGAAAAAAATTTATATAATGTTAATAAGGAGCTTTATTAGAATAGGAGGGGACTTTAAGAAATTGGTCTCTTGCCACCTCAGGAGACGAAACCCCGTTTTCTCGGGTCACTCTGAGCTGCTTATGAGGAAGGATCATAGCCAGAGAAGAAGTCCAAGTCCAAACCATCTCCAGTCCCTGTATTGGCCTCACTCAGGCCGGGGAGAAACACGTGTCTGGGTAAAAACGAAGATAAAGGAAACATCTGTTCTCACAATATGGGCTTGTTATCATAGCTCCTTTAAGTACCGAAGTGCTGGCTCCAAGAGCATATTTTCTCCCACACAGAATCTCCTCAAGGCTTGGTCGATTTTCCGAGGGCTCAGGGACAGGTTGTAAATGAGATTGTAGTTGTGAATGAGGCGTCTGGCCCTTTCCTTCTCCAGAACTCCTGTGATTGGGTTGGGTGGGTGGGAAGATTTGAAAAGAGGATGGAGAAAGCAAAAAAGAGGAAAAAAACCTATATTAGCTTGAATGACTTCTGAGTAAAAACAAAATGCTAATATTTTGACACTTTCAGCTTCTTAAAGCATTTTAGGCTTATTCTTTGTGGCCATAAAACTTTAAAGGCTAATTTTTAAAACAGGCGGGGTGCCTCCTAAAATAAATTTCCAATTTTTCTGGTTTATTTTTTATCTTATTGAAGTAGCCAAACATGCTCCTAAATATGCAGGATTCAAACAGCTCATTTTATGCATTTTTGGAAATGTATTTACTGTGACTCCCTCCTGCTTGCTGTACGATCACAGGTAAATCATCTCATTTCTCATGGCTCAGAGTCTACATCTGTGTAATAGAGATGGTAGTGTGTATCACCACAGGGTGTGCCCTGGTACCCATGCATCATATGTATCAATGCCAAGGTGCTTTCCAAGTTAAGGTTAGGTGGATTTGGGTAGTTGCAGAGAGGAGTTTTAAGTGGAGAGAGTGGCATCAGCAAAGACAAATAACTCATTCATAAGCCCCTAATTGGGAGCTCATATATGTCAGATACAATGCTTAGGAATATAGAAGATTTAGAGAAGGAACCTTTTACCTCAGGAAGATCCCCAGCCAGTCGAGATGGTAAGATATGCAGAAAATTAGCTAGAGTATCACAATAGCGACTGATACTTACATAGGTATATAACATTTACTGCATTTCAGGCATGCCTCCAAACATTGTACCAGTAGTGATTCATTTAATGCTCACAACAACTCATTTTCCAGAGGGAGAAACTGAGGCACTAGCTAATTTTCTGTGATGGGTGTTCTTCACAGTGGGCTACAGACAGGCGGGGTCCTAATGTGATTTATTCCATTCAGTTCTATTCGGTTCTATTCTGTCCCATTCCATCCCATCCCGTCTCTGTTTATTTTCTGTTCTATGTAGGTTTGTTTATTGTCTCTCTCTTCTATTAGAATGTTGATCCTTTCCTCTGCAGAAATATCGTTCTGTGAGTTGGCCAATCTGTGAGTTGGCATCTTTGCATTTCTCTGCATTGGGTGGCTGCTCTTGGTCTGGTCTAGGTTAGATCCCTCATATTCTGCCTCTGGAAATATAAGTCATGAACTTTGGAGTAAGTGTCTGACTGAGGAAGGTACTTTAACTTTCTGAGCCTCAGCTTCCTCAACTTTAAAATAGGGATAATTAAACTGTATGAAAATCAATAAAATAATGAAAGCTTAGCACAGTGTCCAGAACTATTAAGCACTCATTAATGCAAACATTATTATAGGATGATTATAATAGTTATAGCACCAATATTATTCAAAATAAATAAGTGTCTTAATAAGAAGAAAATTTTTAACTGCATAAAATTTAGTTTATATTTTAATTAAAAATTAAAAGTAGTGTTAAAAAAAATACACATAGGAATCACCGCTGGTGTGTGTGGGGGCATTTTGTACTATCTTCTAAGCTTTACCACTGGTAGAGGATTCCTAGTGTCAAACAAAAGTTCATTGGCTGAAATTTGTATCTGTCTAATTTACTGTCATTAGGGGCTGCCCAGGACAGCTGCATAAAATAACCCTTACAATCCATCTTAGTGCTGAAAAGCCTGTTCTTATCCCACCAGAACCAAAATGAAAGGAATAAGAAGAAGAACCTCTTTAACATCCACTTCATTCTCCAGTTTGCAAAGAACTTTCAAATCTCATGTGATCCTTTCTCCCAGCGGGGAGGTATGTTTTATTATTATCAGTCTTATTTTATAGATAAGGAAACAGGCTCAGAGAATATAAATAACTGGCTTTCAGGGCTCAGCAATTAGTCAAGTCGGGACTTGAATCTAAGTCTTCCAGTGAAAACAAAGACACAACCAACAAAGCAACAAGCACAATCTCGCGTTCTTTCTGATGTGTCCTGGGAGTTTAGTATAGTGGGAAGTCCAATGGAACTGGGTTTGAATTATGGTTCCATTTCCCACTGGCTTGTCTTTTACCACTTTGAGCTTGGCTTTTTCCTCCGTAAATAAGGCCATTAATCCCTTCAGCATGTGGTTGATGTGAGGAGTTAGTGATTCACTGTTTGTAAAGTCCAGACTCATGCAAAGAATGTCCTTGAGGACTCTCATTGCATTCTGCCTCCTTGAACTGGAAAACATTTTCTATCTAGCCTTCAGTTCATTGGGAAAATTCCAAATCTACCATTCACCCAAACATTTATCCCAACCGCCCTTCTTTCTTTAGAAAACATGACCAGTTATTCACAGTCATTTCTTATTCTTTCTCCTCAAGGATATTTTCTTGACAACTCCTGTTAGGACATAAGCACAGGGTAGGTTCCCAGAAACACTAATTTGATGATGGATGGTCTGTCTTCACCCTGAATGAAGAACACCCTGGCCTACATATTTCCTTGCACATAATAAAGAACACTGATTCATCAATAGGCAAAGTAGGTATCATCTGCTCAGTGTCTTGAATGAGGCTGTGGTGGTCAGCTAAATGCTGTGGTTAATAAACCAACTAAATGACCTCAGTTAATCTTCTTTCCTCATTAAAGATAGTTATAGATGTTCCCAGATCAGGCTGACACATTCCCTGGCTGATGAGGCACTAACGAATTTCATAGAAACAGAGAAAACAGGCATAAATAGTGAAGAGGCCATGAGAGAGGCATTTCAAATCTGCTGGATCTGCCTCCAAAGTCAACAAAACTCTGTTTTTCCTCAGAACAGTTTAGAAGTATGAGAAAGGTCCCCGTCATTGGGGAGTCTCTTAGCAACTAAGTTTATGATCCATCATCCATCACTGCAACTCAGCATTTGTTTCTTTAGAAATGTCTTCCCTCTCCACCTGATGTTTTTTGTGCACATGGTTAATAAGTTTAATAAACTAGATGAATTTTTCATTTAAAATTTTTATCTCCCCCACTCTTTAGGATGATTATTAGAAGTTCCTGGGTATTTTATGGTAGTTATACTTTATGTGGTCTAGAGTTAAGTGCTTTGGAAATTCAAAACAAAATGAAACAGAAACACACAGAGAATGAAAATGCATTGCTACTGTTATGTGATTACTTCTAGAGAGTGCTAACGTATCCACTATTTTTTTGATGAGATGTAATTGACATATACCGTTATACAAGTTTAAGGTATACAATGTGATGATTTGATACATGTATATATCGGGAAATGTTTAACACAATAAGGTTAGTTAGCATATCCTTTATCACATGTAATTACCATTTTATTGTGGTTGTTGTTGTGGTGGTGAGAACATTAAAGCTCTGTTGTCATAGCAGCTTTCAGGTATACAATACAGCATTGTTAACTAGAGTCATCATGCTGTATGTTGAATTCTTGGAACTCATTCATCTTCTAACTGAAAGTCTGTGCCTTTTGACCAATGTTTGCCATTTTTCCCGGCAACCACCCTTCTACCCTCCACTTCTATGGGTTCCATGTTTTTAGGCTCCACATATAACACACTAACTCACCATAACTACAGAACATAGTTAAGTACCATCATTTCAGTCCATGTGCTTTTGTATCTGCTCCCTCTTCCCCAGGTTTCTGACCTTGTTCTGGACTTCATTTTCAGTTGGACATTGCAAATCCTTACTCCTTTCCCTACTTTCAGTTTCTCCTTCAATCTGCACACAGCCATCAAGGATCCTTCTGAAATACAACTTCATCATACCACTTCCCCGCTTAGAAACTCTCAGTGCTACTCACTCTTTCTGAACCAAATCCAAATTCCTTGGTCTGGCATCTAAGATCTTCCTAGATCTGGAATCTTATATTTCTACCTTTATCATTTAACATTCTTCTTAATAGCCCTTATAGTCTTTCTAATCAAAACTTCTTGCACTGAGCTTCACACATAACACTTTGCTTGGCTAACGTATGCCTTTGCCAGAAAGGTCTATGTCATTCCTTTGTATGTAAACTGCACCTTATCCTTAATGGTTAATTTCACACTATTATAACCTTCACTGATCACCTCACTAAGAAGGAATACTCCTTTCTCTGCCCACATTGCACACTGTAATGGTATTTATTACCTTCCATCTTGGATTTATTTATGTATTTACATTCATTCCTTTCTTCGTTCCCTCAAAAAGAAAAAGTTGAACAGAACTGTGCAAGGGTGAAAAAAGAAATATAGTCTACTGGTAAGACTGTAACATGTCTCCAAATGAAAAAAATATATATCAAATATGATAATGATTGTTAAAGAACTCTAGGAGGCCAGATAAAGCTTAGCCTAGATCTGTCTGGGGAAATTTTGGGAGTCTCAGAGCCTGAGTTCTAACCTAAAACATGTTTAGGCATGAGCTAGCCAGGTGGACAAGATGGGGTATTGGCACGGGTGGGGTAGGAAGGGGAGGGGCAGACAGCTCAGATGGAGAGAGTAGTGTGAGAAAAGGAGCAACCACAGGAGAAAGCATGGCATGTTTGAGGAAGGCAAGTTATTCATTATGATAGGGTAGGATATGCTGAGAGAATACCAGTTGAAGGAAAAGAGACCGGTCAGGTGGACAGAACCAGCTTTTGCCTTGCTAAGGAGTTTGGAGTTCAGCCTGTCAGTGGGCATGCTGAAGATTTCAGCTGGGAGTTACAAGATTGGTTTATAGGTTAGACACCAGTAGTTGAATGGAGGAGGATCAAAGACACAAAGAGACTGTGAGTAACCTGGTAGGGGATTCATGTCTGATTCTGATTCATCTTTGTATTTCCCAATTGTGCTCCCAGTGCCAGTGCACATGGTTTATATACGAAGTGTATTTGTTAAGAAGTGAAAGGGAGGTGTCCCCTTCCAGACTAGAACATAAATAGAAAGGCATATCAGCTCTAAGCTTCTCATTTCACCTGTATTACTCAGATCACACAGGTAGAGGGCATTTTCCAGCTTCCTGAACCTGTCGATCCATGTGTCATATTCTTCAGATTCGTTCTTCATCGTCGGACTCACAGGAGGCTGTGAGACTGGCCTGACCTTCAGAGCACTCAGGGGATCTTTGGGAGCTGAAATCTCAGCAGGAGGGTTTTCTGGTTGCGGCTCCTCTTCTGGAGTTTTCTACCAAAACAACACAAGCATCTCACTGGCAAGACATTCACCACACAGAGCTCCTCCAGTCTCTTGGCCAAAGATGAGGCCACACAGCTAGCAAGATTTATTGCAAAGTCTGGCTTTGTAGAATTAGAGGATGTGTTTCAAATTCTCAGTGCCATAGGACCATAGCTGCCAATTCTTGCTGGATATGAACTACTGTGTTGAGTTTTTGTTGTTGTTGTTGTTTTTCGTTTTTCGTTTTTTTTTTTTTTTTAAGGGAAGGGTGAAATCATGACTTTATTCAGTTTACATTTCTGATTTACACAAAACAAAGGTTTTTGTAACTGAGACTTTTCATGACATTCTACACTGTTTTATACTAGTGGGATACACAGGGTATAGGCTTCAGGCAATGCTTATAATTTCTTGGTGGGAAAACCTCTGCATCATGTGTGAGATTCTTGACAAAAGGTGATTGAAATAATACTGATATTATCTTAGGCTCATGGGCTCATTCTAACAAACCATAAAGCACCTCTGTGTTCTATCATTCTTATTCATTTAAGAATAGGCTGCGGCCTAGGGAGTGGGCTTACTAAGATCATATAATCAGTGGTAGACACAAAACTAGAAGGAGGGTGTAGAGGTTACGTCTAGCTCATTTTGGTATTCTAACTCCATGTCCAGCACAAAATGAGATGCTTTTAGAACAAGTAGACAGATGAGTCCCTGCTGCACCATGTAAGACATCCTATCACCTACCATGAAGGGAGAGAGCGGACATTGCCTGTTTGATCTGCCCAATCCCACTGCTTCAGGAATTGCCCATCCTCCCTATCTCCATGGCGGGGGAGAGAATCGCCATGTATGCAAGTACATGGTGCAGGACTGGGCATCTAATGCCAAATGGGCCAATAAACATACTGTGCAGTTGTTTTGGAGCTATTTGTGAGAGATAAAGACAAAGATAGAAAAACAGAGGTCATTCTGTGTGAGATGTAGGAACTCTAACAGGTTTTCCACTCTGTGTATTGGAAATGAGAAGAAAATGGTCTGCTGAGAAAGAGAGACAGATGGAAAGATAGGCAGATAGAGGATATGAAGCTGACAGCAGAAAGAAGAGAAAAGATACAGGAAGTCATGATGTTGTCCAAGTTTCTGATTTTAGTTCATTGTTACGGTTCTGTCCTTAGGTAGCATAATATGCTTGTCTATCCTTCCAGTGTATGAAATTGGTAGAGTTGGTTCTGTTCACCTCAATGCAAATAATCTTAACTAATTTGCCATAGAATTATGTCTCTAAGTTCTTTAAATCTGTGCTTCCCCCAATTTTCAAATATCTGAATTTCTCGTTTTGTACCTTTGTCTCAAACTTCTCACATATAAGTTGTGAAAATCCCATAGCTCTAAAGAATGGAAATGGCAATAGGACACTAAGTTTTGAGTTTGTTAACAAACATGCATTAAGCTGCTGCTGGGGAATGTGAAGAACTGTTTTGTTTGAAAGAATAGAATGCTGGGACACCTGGGTGGCTCAGTTGGTTAAGTGCCTGCCTTTGGCTCAGGTCATGATCCCAGGCCCTGGGATTGAGTCCCACATCAGGCTCCTTGCTCAGCGGGGAGCCTGCTTCTTCCTCTGCCTGCTTCTCCCCCTGCTTGTGCTCTCTCTCTCTCTGACAAATAAATAAAAAAAAAAAAGAAAGAATAGAATGCTACATGAAATTGTAACCATATGGATGACCAGCAACCAGTAAATTTTAAGAGATTAATATAAAAGAATTCCACTTTGATAAAATCAATTTTGAGAAACAGCTGAAAGTTTTCATAAAGTAAATAAATACGATTATTATACTTTTTAGAGCTTTGGACCAGTTTAGAAATCCGATGAATACTTTAGATAATCTACCCAGCTAAATGTACATTTGCATAGAGTTTGGTGGATGATTTTCGAGAATTCAAAGAGGTCCTTGGATCTGAGAAACTGATTTTAAATAAATTTTTGTATTCTTTCAGATAGTTCAACATTCTCTTTGACCACTAAAGGCAGGGAAAGGGGGGTTTGTATGGACCTGAATTAGGCTCAACTAAATAAGTAGTAAGTAAGTAAGTAACACACTCTATTTGTTTGGTCCCACTCTATCAGGATAAAGTCCAAATTCCTTACTTGGCCCATAAAACCATTCAAGTTCCTGTTCTTGCTTCTCTTTTTTCAGCCCTATGTATGCATTTTTTTCTCTCATCTTTTTCCAGCCACATAAAACCAGAAAAAAATGAAGCTGTATGATGCCTTTATGCTTTATACATGCCGTTCTCTCTGTCGTGAGAACCCTTCTTACTACTCATGTCTTGATTGGTTGGGCTTCTTACTCAGACCCAACTCATATTTCACTTCTTGTGGGGAGCCTTCCCCAAAGCCCCAGGCGGGGTGAGGGGTGAGTCCTTGTAGCCCCTTTATCCATCACAGCATTTATTAGAGGATATTGTGACTGTTACAGTATCTCTCTCCTCTACCAGAGATGTAGAGACTGGGCCTGTGAGGTAGTCATTTGTGGACCTTGAAGGTCTGGTTAGTGGCCGGCGCATAGTTAGTTATAAAGACATGTTAACTGAACAAATAAGGGAATGAATAAATGATTTTCTCTGGGAAAAGAGGAAATGTGCTTTACCAAACTTCTGCTTCAATTTCACTCTCAAAAACTGGGGCAATGAATGCTGCTTATAGAGGAATGTGAAAAGAATCAATTATTGCAGAGATGCAGTAAAATCCTCAAACAAGAGGCAAAATAAAAGAGCAAAGTGTATTTTTTATAATCTTATTCACAACAGACTTAACACTCAAGGAGAAAAGCATTTGCTGTTGTTTCTTGCGTGGCAAGAGGCTTGCCAAAATGGATACTATTTTCTAAAATATTTCAAAGTGTGAAGTGCATGAAGAGGCCTCCCGTCATTTTAAGATGAATTATGTTCTAATCCGGGCATTTAAAAAACAACAACAGAAAAACTCAGGCTGTTTTTCAATTCTGTCTGCATCTTCTTTTGGCTAAGTGCTGGGAATATTAAAACGGATTTTAACTGCTTGCCAGATTTTTTTTTTTTTTTTTTAAATCAGAGAGCCCATTACATTTTAAAATGTGATGTCTGGGGAAAAGGTCACCCTCAGTTTCTGGAAGCCGGGCTTAAGATGTTAAAATAGGTCTCATAACCATCTTTTATTTTGATGGCAGTTGGTGGATTGGTCACATGATTTGGAAGGACACCTGTATACATGCTACAAATCCAGTTTCTTGGGGCAGAAGGTGGGCCCATCACCGCGTGTTGAGAGATTTCTGCATGCATACCAGCTGGGACAGAAACCAACCCACACACTCTCAAGAGTTCTGCCTCCCTTCTCCATTGGAGCAGAGTCTCAAAGTCAAAGAGAGCCCGACATCAAGGTGTTGGGTGGAAATCAAAAACCCAGAAGGGAGGGCCCCACCCAGCCTCAGAGAAGAGAAGGCAAAGGATGGGCAAAGCCCTTCCTCCGGCTCTGTGTAGCCAGGTGCCTACCATATGTTCTGTTTTGCCTGGAGACATCTCAGGGACTTCAGCCTGCTTTGCAGTGCCAGAGGTTTTCTTTACATTCTTTCCTGGACAAGAAAGAAGAAAATGGAAGGGTTTAGTTTGGTCTCCTCATGTTAGCACCAACACGTATGCACCCAGACCGAGAGAATGTGGAGGCTCCGTTATGTGGTTGGCACTGTGTTAGGTGATAGGGAGACACTGGTAAATAAAAGCTCCGGTACCTGCCGTGGTGAAGTTCACAGAGGGCAAGTAGATGCTAAATGACTACTCAAAATTATTATTTGGTTACAAACGACCATAAACACAACCCAGGAAAAGGTGAAAATATTTACACTTATTTTGAGATGGGGCAGGAGCTGGGGAGGATCGGAGAAGGCTTGCTGGAGGAAGTGACACTTAAACTGGGGGCCTGAGGGATAAATAGGAGTTTCCAAGTAGAAGTGATGCTGGCAGAGCCTCCTGCACTACAGATTGTTCCAGATAAGCAGAGACAACAGCCTCTAGAACCACCTTGAATCAGGAGGCCTTCTACAGTCTGGAGAATGGCAAGGGGGTCTCTTTCCATAGCTCTGCCTCTTTCCAGAAAAGCAGGAACTTCTGCCCCTCTCTCCATACAGGTATGTGCCTGAAGGATCAGGTAAAAGCTTTGTCTTCCCCCTTCCTTACTCCTTTCAATGTTCAGAGGTGCTGTACCAGAAGAGGTTTGACCATTATCCCTAACCCGGGAGAGTCTCCAGCCCAGGTACTACTTGCTCAGGCTGCTGCCTTATGAATAGAAATTTCCTTAGGGTCCAGGAAAAAGACATGAAGAGCTTCTGCTCAGGTCCTTAGGCTTATGATGGGTGTCATTCATTTGTCACTAGCACCTTTGGTGACTTACTCATTTATTTTACAAATCCATGCAACGACCACACAGTACAGATATCTGGGAGCTTTAGCTTCTGTATTTAGTGCATAATTCAAGTATGCCATTAACAAATGCATTTTGCTCCTCACGCTTTCAATGAAGATGGTTCAATTAATACGTTTTTTAAAAAGGTAGAAAGTGGCCGTGTAACATCGTGGTGGAGAGTGGAGGTTCTGAAGCCAGACGCCCTGGGTTTGAATCAGTCCTGGCTCCTTTCTCTATGCTCCTTTCTCTCTGCGTGACCTTGGGCAGGTTACTTGTCCTCTTTGTGTCTCAGTCTCCACTTTTGTAAAAGGTGGCTAATGCCACCCATAGATTATTGTGCGGATTAAATGCGCTAGAAACTGTAAAGCAAACACCTGGAACATAGCAAATGCTCAATAAATGTTAACTGATAGTGTCATCTCTATAAGGACGTTCACGTAAATTAACTTACATATCAGATTAAAAAGCCTTTTGTTGCACCTTTAATATTGCACCTATGAATCATTATGAATCTCCCCCCTCAGTCTCTTGATGAAGATAATGTGACTTCATAATATCCGAAGCCCCAGCACCCAGCATTAGAATAAGTACTCAGTGCATGCTTGTAGACTACATGAATGACCATATGCCCTGATATGGAGTCTAGAAATTAAAGTCGCTGAATATATATTTCTATTTCTCCCAATTCCTTTTCGGACCCTGCAGGAGGAAAACTCTTTCTCTGCATCTCTTTATCTTCCCATACCTAACCCAGATGCTATATAGAGTAAAACTTAATAGATGCTTAATGAGAATCATGATAGCCAGTTAAGGCAGCCCCTTCAAGGCAGATCTGTTTTAATCGCTGAAAATTTGTCATGGGAACCCATCATCACCTAGTAGCCCTGGCCCCGGTTTATTTCACCCAGTATGTGAAAGAAAAGCTTCCTGGTTGCTGCAGGTGGAAAAACGTTCCAATTACTGTGAATTATCAAGGTTGAGAGTTAAAAGGATTCTAGAAGCAGTATATGGCATATAAGATAAAATTTGGTGCCAGACCTGAATGCTAATTCTGATTCTTCCCTTTACCAGCTGCAACCTTTCAGATCCTAATTTTGTCAGTTGTGAAAAGGGAACCAGCAGTTGGCAGAAAGATTGTGGAGATTAAAAAAAAAAAAGTTACCGACCAAAAATACTTAACACAGGGAAGATGCTCAGTGCGAGGGATTATTGTCTGTTACTGTGTTATCATTATTATATGATCTTAAATGAATCTAGCTTCCCCAGAAGAGAAGACTTAACGTTATCATGTGCCGAGCAGTTTTCTGGGCACTGTTCCTGTACATTATCCCTTTTAGCATAAGATCTAGAACCTAGTCCTTGTCCCAGGCCAGCTTCTCTCTGGTGTCTGCACTTCTCAAAGTTACATTAGGAGAAAATACATGCTAGTCTCCCTGGTCTCTCTTTGGATTCCCTTTCTCCCTTCTAATACCTAGGAGCATATAAAAAGGTAATGGTTTGCACATGTAAAAATGGTTTGAGAAACCCGAGGCAGAGCTAATTTTTTTTTTCTTTCTAACACAGCAGGAAGGATAAATAATAACCATCTGTCTAGTCCGCCAGTTGATGATTTGTACTGGAGGAAATAAGCCAAGCTGGCTTCTAGAGATTTCCAGGTGTTGGAAGGGCCAGGTTTTACAGGGCTTCCAGTGGATTCTGATAGTCACACAGCCAGCCCTCCCATCCCAGCCCCCCACCCCCAACTAATGACTTGAAATCAGTGGTCTTCAGCGCAGGCTGCTAACATGCTCCCACCTGGGGAGCTTTAAAAATTACCAGTGCCTGGGCGGCACACCAGACCAATTAAATCAGAATCTCGAGGGGTGAGAACCCAGCTCAGGATGGCTGAAGAATTCCCTAGGTAATTCTAAAGTGAAGCTACAGGAGAAAACAACAGATTTAAATAAAGACTTCTGGCCTCACTGGACCTAGTAAATGAAACTTTTGTGAGAAGGAAACAAACATATGTTAAATATCTATATATTCCAGACATTTTTCACAGGTTTTCTTAACTCAATCTAAAGAATAATCTTGTGAGGTAGAAATTATCTGCATTTTACAAATGAGGGGACCAAGGTAACACCAGGTTCAGTTTCTTGCTTAAGACAACAGAGGTAGGGTTAGGTCTGGATTCTAATTCATTCACTCACTCAACAAACATTCCTTAAATGCTAACTGTGATACAACAATGAATAAGACAGAATCTTCCCACGGAGTGCTCATTCCAGTGGTGAGGGCAAACAGAGAGATATGTAATGTCAAGTAGTGATAAGTGCTAGAAACACAGCTCAAGCCAATTATGGGGGTAGAAAGTCTTGGCAGTTGCTATTTTAGGGAAGGAATTCACCCAAGTCCTCTCCAAATGACATTCAAATAGAGCCCTGAGAAACATGGGAGAAAGCCATGCAAATGTCTGCAGAAAGAGCGTTTCAGGAAAAAGCTATCATAAAGGCAAAGGTCACAAGGGAGGGAGGAGTGTTTGGTGTATTCAGGCAATAGCGGAGAGGAGAGCCTAGCTGATAAAAAGGGAAGAGAAGGTTAAGTATTCACAGAACTGAAGGGCCTCACGGGCCATGCATGTGACTGGAATTGATTTATTTTTTTCTTCCATCATTCATTTCTTCTCTGGCAAATGTCCTCTTCATTATCCCCTTCTAGTGATAGCAGCTATATTTTACTTTGTGGGGACCCCTCCTCCCCATTCTAGTGATGTGGTAAGACTGACACCCAGTTCCAACTCTGAGGTTGGTCTCTGATTAGTTGAAGACTATCATGGTGTCCTAATCACAGTCTTGGTTCTAAGGTGGACATAAAACTCAATTTAGTCTAAGCTCTGACACTAGAGGAGACATCTGCTACAGTTTCTCAACTCGTAAAATTCTCTCCTCCTGGGCAGGACCGGCCAAAAGAGAGTGCTGTGAAGATATGATGACCTTGACTACCATAGCTATTTTGTTATTGAAGAAGTGTCTGGAGTAATTGAGGCACCACCATGTAGAGCCTAAGATGATGTCAGCACCATATACAGCCGAGCAGAGAGCCAGAAAGAAACCAGATCCTGGATTTTGACATTTTTAATGACTACATCAAACCAGCCTGTAGCTCTTGCTGCTGCCAGACTTTTTATTTACATAAACCAAACCTCTTTATTCTCTAAACCAACTGAGCTAGCTTTTCTGTCCCTCCATTATAAACAGTTCTAAGTAGGAATTACTATGGATATTTTTTTTCCTTAATAAAAGGGAGGTTAAACTCTTAGTCATTTTTCTGTGTTGTCTTCACGAGATGTTTGAGGGGATCAATGAGCCCCTGAGGCTATGATTATTCCCTCCAGTTTCCCCCCATTAGCAGCCTTGCTATAACCCTGCTCTGTGCTTCCTGCTTTTTCTTCCTCTTTCTCACTCACAGACTCCAGAGTGAAGAGATTGAAAGTTGGAGCCATACTTCATTTTTGAGAAATACTATTTTAGACCTCAGACCATAGCATGTTTGGAGGGGTCTGAGCTCTTTTGTATTTGTCTTCATGGGAGTTCACAGCACTTGGATCTGTGGCTCGAGATCTTTTATCACTTTTGGAAATTTCTTAGCCATAATTGCTTCAAATACTGCTTCAGCTCTATTCTCTTCCTCCTATCTTTCTGTGACTTCATTAGATGTATACTGAATATTCTTGCTGTTTCCTATATGTCTCATACACTTTTTTTGGTATGTTCTATCCTCATTGTTCCTTCATGCTTCAATCTGGATATTTCCTACAGAACTATATTCCAGTTCATTAATACTCTCTTCAGCTACACTCAACCTTCTGTTCAACTGATCTAGTGAGTTTTTTAAATTTAGTTTTTATATTTTTCAGATCTAGATATTCTATATATCTAGAGGGAGGAGTGTTTGGTGCATTCAGGCAAATTCTATATAAATTCTATATATTCTATATAAATTCTATATAAATTCAAATGACTTGCTGAAATTTTCCACCTTATCCATTTTCTTAAACATATTAATTATAGTTATTTGAAAATTCATGTCGTGTTTTGTATCATTCCTGATTATTTTTAACTGAATGCTGGACATTTTGTATAAATAATTCTCATGATTTTATATGATGTTAACTTCTTCCAGAGGGTTTTTTCCTCTTTTCTTTCTGGTATTCAATTTGAATTCCAAATAATATCTTTCAAAGAGATGTTTTGTATTTTATCTAGTCTTCTAGTTGATCTTGCCAAGAGGTTTGGTCTGCTGTAAACTAGTCCATTCTAGACCGTAGCCTAAGTCACAGATATTAAGTATTTATGTGACTATCATGTGTACATTAAAAAGACAAGTTCATAGGATTCTTGGGGGTCCAAATGAGTTAAAGTTTGTGATATAAGGCAGTATATATAAAAATGAGTCATGTTAATAGGTTATTATGGAATCTTTGAGTTGAAACAGGCCCCAGGAATGAAAAAATTCACAATTCTTCACACCCAAAAGGAGTAGCTGCCTTTAGTTTTTTTATAATATACCTTCTTTCAAGAAAACTGGCAAATAGAATGCCCCCTTTCAGAGCCTAGGAGCACTTAATCATCATAGCTCCAACAATACAGAAATGGGAAGAGATCAAGGCATTAATTTTCTCAGTAAGCAACAGGCTATCACAACAACAATGCAACAAAAGTATCGTCAAAGTCCTGTTTTGCACTGTGGAGTGCAATATTGCCTAAAAAACTTTGTCATACCTGTAATCACCCTATCAGAGCAATAGAGCAGGTATTTTTTTTTATTTCATATTTTCAGTTCATTTTAGAGATGAGAAAAATGAGTCCAAGAGAAGTAAAATAAGTGTTCCAATATAAGGTGGTTATTTAGTTGCAAAAGTGAGACTTTGACTCATCTTTTTATACACTTTTCTATGTCATCCATTATGGGTTGAATTCTGTCCCTTCCAAATTCGTATGTTGAGGCCCTAACCCCTAGTATCTCAGAATGTAACTGTTTTTGGGAGACAGGCATTTAAAGAGGTGATTCAGTTCAATTGAAGTCATTAAAATGAGGATACTAATCTTCACCATGACTGGTGTTCTTACGAGGCCA
Source organism: Callorhinus ursinus (assembly GCF_003265705.2). Taxonomy (NCBI): domain Eukaryota; kingdom Metazoa; phylum Chordata; class Mammalia; order Carnivora; family Otariidae; genus Callorhinus; species Callorhinus ursinus. The sequence continues at coordinate 53,265,163 of NW_027397071.1, read as the reverse complement.
AAAATTTGGGCACACAGAGAGACACCAGGGATGTCCATGCACTGATAAAAGACCATGTGAGGACATAGTGAGAAAGAGGCCGTCTTCAAGCCAGGGAGAGAAAGGCTTCAGAAGAAACCAAACTTGCTGACACTGGGACTTTGAACTTTTAGTCTCCAGAACTATGAGAAAATAAATATCTGTTGTTTAAGCCACTCTAGCAAATGAATGCATCAAGTGACCTGGATTTATATTAGAAGAGAAAGAGAAAGTATTTGGTTTAGACGTTTGTTGTGATCACCTTTTGATGTCCTTGTTTTGTCTTTTCAACAAAACTGAGTTCTCTGAAGTTATAGACGACATCATGAAAAATGAACCCTCGCTTTTTATCACCCTGTTGTCTTCTAGCACATCCCTTCTATCTCTTTTCTATAATGCTGGGCTGGGGAGCTACAGCTACATTTCCCAGATACCCTGGCCCACTGGCTTCTGGCTAAATTCCAGCAACGGGAGGTGCTTGGAGGGAGATTAGACTGTGGGGAGAGTAGAAGTACTCTCTTCTTGTTTTTGGAGTTTGTTAGTATCTGTCCAGAATCAGGGGAGAGCTACTGCTGTTGCTAAGATTTGAGCTGTCAGAGGAGCCTCCTGGATCTCACTCTTGGGTCTGAAGGAGACTCCTGAAGTGTTTTTCAACATTCTCAGCACAAGTCAAATGTGAAAACTCAAAATTTAGATGAATAGCCACAGGACAGACATCCCATTCAGTAGGTGCAGCATTGACCACATGGTGTTCTGTCAGAAATCCAAGCACCAGCCCCCTTTGTGAAACACTGAGTTTCAAACTATGTGGTGTAACCAGCTATGTGGCATCGCCTTCAAAATTCTTTCTCTAGCTCCAAGCTATATTCTTGGAGATCCTAGAATCAACTATGTAGTAGCACTCACCAAGATTCTGCTAATAATACACCTTTCACTATGTTCCCTCAGCCCTAAGGATGAGAGCTGCTTTCTACAACTCCTAAGCTCTGGGTTACCTCAACTGTCATGGGTTGAACTGTGCCTTTGAACATAGCTACCACTGGCACCTGTTAATGTGACCTTATTTGGAAGCAGGATCTTTTTATATGTAATCAAGTTAAGATGATGTCATTCTGGGTTAGGGAGAACCCTAAATCCAATGAATAGTGGTGGCTTTATATGAAAGAGGAGCTACAGAGACACAAAAGAGACAGAGTTGGAAGACAGAGGCAGACAGTGGAATTAAGCAACCATAAGCCAAGGAATGCCTGGAGCCACCAGAAGCTTGAAGAGGTAAGGAAGAACTCTTTCTTAGAGCCTTCAGAAGGAGCATGGCTCTGCTGACACCTTGGTTTCTGACTTCTGGTCTCCAGAACTGTGAGAGACTATTCTCTCTCTTTCTGTTATTTTAAGCCATCCAGTTTGTGGCATTTTGTTATGGCGGCCCTAAGGAAATGAATACACACAGCATCCTCTTTTTGCTCTTTCAATCTAATGCTTGTGCAACCAGTCCCCCAATCCTCTGTTGTAAATTCCCTGTTCGAAATACCCAGTAAGGTTTTTGTTCTGCTGAAATGCAAACAGAGATGCCACCCCTCCTCTCAAACTTTCAGTACCTTGTATTTTGATCCAAAAGATAATCAGTAAATGGTTGATGAATATAGTAAATAGAGAAATTGCAACAGCAGATTAATATCAATGCATATTTTTTCACCTGTCATATTTAAAACTTGCTAATTGCTAAATATTTTGCCCAAATTAATCTTTATAATTTTACTTAATAATATGTCTTGGAAATCTTCCTGTATCAAGGCCAGCCATGTTATTTTACAGCTGCATAGCTTTATCAATTGGATATACTGTAATTTAATTGTCCCTGAAGGATTTCTCATTGTTTCCATTCTTATTTTTAATTTTTTAAGAAAATGTTTATTTCAGTTTTTAGAGGCATTTACCAAAAAATGCTACACTAAACTTTTATTTTGTTCTGTTTTATTTTATTTTACTTTAATTTAATTTTTTTTTTTTGTGAGATGCCAGTAAGGTAATTACCTAGCTGTAGCATTCCTAGATATGAGGGACTGTACAACTGAAGTTCTAATAAATATTGTCCACTTCTTCTATAAGTGCTGCATTCATCTGAAAGGGCTCTCACTAGAGAAGGCTTCATGATATAATACAACTTGGAGAATTATGCCTTTAATGAGCCCACTGGCCTAAAAGAATAGCCAGTAGGACAATTCTGACTCCTACTTTTTCTGCGCTGCTGAGCCATTTACATTTCTGAGAGCAATGAGATGAAACCCAACAAGCAAACCACCAGAGCATAGCAGCAGAGTCAACAGTAGCTCTGAGAAATGGGAGGTCTCTCAAGGAAGAAAATCGCAAAAACTCACCTGTAGGCAAATCATGTGACAAATCAGAGGAAGCTTTGCTCAATAATTCAACAAAATTCTGCCATCTGTGCAAGAAAGGGAAACAGAGTATTGGTGATCAATGTAGAAAGCTCTGGAAGAATGTGCAATAAAGCTCGAAGTTTCTATTGATTGATATTGAAGGAGCTTTTTTTTTTTTTGTAGCTGAAGGAATTTTTATTTTTATTTTATTTTTTTATTATGTTATGTTAATCACCATCCACACTGACCAAACTATGGAAAGCATAGTCTTTATCCATTCATCTGTCCATCGACAGATGGATGGATGGATGGATAAAGAAGATGTGATATATATGTATATTAAAAATTAAAAAAAAAAAATATATATATATATATATACACAGTGGAATATTATGCAGCCATCAAAAGGAATGGAATCTTGCCATTTGCAATGATGTGGATGGAACTGGAGGGTATTATGCTGAAGGAGCTTTTTGATATCTGTATCGTTCAGGGTATAATTCAGGAAACAGAAACTACTTTAGAAGTCTCTACTAGAACAGGGCTTTAGTATAGGAAATTAGGTGCCTACACAATTATTGCAGGGGTTAGTAGAATGGAGGTTGGCATCTGCTGCTAGGCTCAGGATTAGTTCTCACCAGTTCTGGAGACCAGTAAACTGCAGGAAGTTCTGACTGACGTCTCGGTTGTCCCTGACTATGAGGTTGGTGACTAGGCAGTACAAAATGCATTTTGGCCACTGCAAAAACTGATGCCTGCCAGGGTCTGGGGTTGCTACTACTTCAGGAAAATAAATAAATACTTAAAATGTCCCCGCCCCCACCCCAACACCTTCTGCCTTTTAAATCACACGAAATTGCATCTCACTGATGGAGCTTAAATCAGTTCCAGAACCTTGGTGTTTTTTTGTAGCTTCCCCAAGAATGGGAAGTATTGCAATACAGGAAAAAACATAGGAGGGGATATAGAAATGGGTTCTGAATGCAAATAGACAATATTTAATGAAATCTCCAAGCAGCAACTGCATTAAACAATGTATGTACGTGGGACAGTCAGAGAGTCATTGAAGGCTTACTAGTACTTTAGGAACACTTTGGTAGTGAAAATCACCTGTATTTGCTTGCCTGGCATCTATCCTCCATTAATATACAAATATGTTCTTCTCTGGGATGATGGACTATAATCAATGCCCCATAGCCTACCCTGGCCAATGTTGTGACTCACCTTGTCTAATCTCTATTTATCACTTTCTCCACTCATCCCTCCTTACTTTCCTCCCTCTCTCCCATTCCATATCTCTGTATCTCTCATTAATTTTTGGTTCTGATTCTTCCCAAAGTTTTATTTTTCCCCAGTTTTGTGTATAACTCCATATACTTTCAAAATATTTCTTTTTGCTTATGTTAACAAAAGGCAGTTTCTGTTGCTAGCAACCAAACTGCAACTGATCAGTATTGTTATCTCCTTCTTGCCCATCAGAAGTCAAGCAACTATAAAGCCCAAGTTGTGAGATACAGAAGCCCTGAATTTTCTAGAAGAGTTCTAATGTCATGTGATTTTACTCTTTAAATAAAAATGATTCATTTTTTGCTTATACCTCATAAAACTTTTCCTATGCATGACATCTCAAGTCAGAAAATTTCTTTGGTTGGTATGGAAATATGGCCTCCAGAGCTTCATGTCAGTTTGGGCACAAGAATAGATAAGGTGTAGGTATGCAGAATCATAAGCCTGATAAGCTGATGACTCTATCAGCTGCTGAAGGGATACACAGGGAAAAGAAAGTTGGAAAAGCAGCACTGTTGAGAAATATCAATAATCATGCAAAGGTCTGATATTAATACAGATCTGAAAGTGAGCTGCAGTGGAAGCCAACTCCTGTCTTCGATGCTTGCTGCAATTCTGTCCTCTTAGGAGGGCCAGGCTTAGGCCTGCACTATCTTCTGATTCTTAGAAAAACAGCCACAACAACACAACAAAAATCTAGATCCATCAATGGTTCCATATTGCATAACATTTATTTTTCAGAGCTGTTAGGAGTTATCAAATATGAGATAAGACATCTGGACCAACAGCATCAGAAACTCTTCTGCTCCTTCTTGAATAGTACTGATAGTAGGGAGAGGAGACTGTGAGAACATTTTGTTAAATATTGAGCCTGGACACTGCCTGATTTAAATGGTGTGTAAGACTTATGTGACCAGTGAAATCCTTGAGATCCTTCTAATTATTTTTTCCTTTCTTCCATATTCTTTCCATTACCCTAGGACCTTTGAAGAGCCAGTGATAATTTAAATGTGAGAATGGGTTCCAGTTACCATAACAGGCACTATAAATCTAATCACAGAAGCAGGTGCCAAACTCCCAATGTTGAGTCAGAGAGTTCAGGACTGGAGGACAAGGTCTGTGAGCCTGATTTTAGACTCAGGCAGATCTGAGTTCAAATTCTAACTTCCACTAGGTTATTAAGTTAAAACGGCCTTTAGTAAGCATTCTGAGTACTTTGTGTGCATTATCTCATTTAATCGTGACAACCATCCTATGAAACATGTAAATGAGTTGCCCAAGGACACACTGATCAATGGAGTAGCCAGAATTTAAACTCTGGCTGTTTGACTCCAAATCCTGCATGCTCAACCATTGTATTATATGGCCTTACACGTGAATGTAATATTTGGTTTCAGTTACATTTTTTTCTCATGAACACAGCTCCAGTGTCTTCTGATATTCATTATTTCAGAAGTTTGAGGTCAGTCTGATTTGGGTTCATTTAAAATTAATGTTTTCCTGCCTTTGCTTTGGTTTAGTTTTATTTTGGTTTTGGCCTGCATCCTTAAGTAGTTTTCTTTGTCTCTGTAAAAACAAAACTTTTGTCAGACATGATACATTTTTTTTCTTCATTTAGCTTGGTCATACTGAGTCCTTTCGATCTGTACACAGAGGGTTTTTTCTTTTTTCCCCATCTCTGCAAAGTTTTTTCAGTTGTGGCTTTTGTTGTTAGCTCATGTTCCATTTTTTCTAGTTTCTTCTTCCACAGTGTCAAGGCCTCTTAGGTTCAATTTCTTTTTTTCTTTTTTTCTTTTTTAAGATTTTATTTATTTATTTGAGAGAGAGAGAATGACAGATAGAAAGCACGAGACGGAAGAGGGTCAGAGGGAGAAGCAGACTCCCTGCTGAGCAGGAAGCCCGATGTGGGACTCGATCCCGGGACTCCAGGATCATGACCTGAGCCGAAGGCAGTCGCTTAACCAACTGAGCCACCCAGGCGCCCTCTTAGGTTCAATTTCTATTCTTCCTCTTCTATGTCTACTATCCTCTCTCATTTTTTTCTCTGTTTTTCTTTTTTAGATTTTGTGGAAACCTCTCAAGTTTGACATTCTGTAATAGATTTTCTCTGTTACTTTTACTTTTTATTGATTCCTGGTTACCTCTTTTATTTTTGTAAATAATATTTTCTTGGAGGGTGCCTGGGTTGCTCAGTCGGTTAAGTGTCTGATTCTTAGTTTCTGCTCAGGTCCCGATCTCAGGGTCGTAGGATTGAGCCCCACGTTGGGCTCCACATGGAGCATGGAGTCTGTTTAAGATTCTCTCTCTCCCTTCTCCCTTGCCCCTCCCCCCACCACTCACGCTTGCTCGCTTTCTCTCTCAAAAAATTAATTAATATTTTATTGGAATACAACCACAGCCATTTGTTAGTGTTGTTTGTTGCTGCTTTCAGGCTACAGTGACATAGTTGGGTAGTGGAAATAGACTGTACGCCCACAAAGCCCAAAACATTTACTATCAGGCCCTTTATAGAAAAAGTTTGTTGACCTAAAAATGTAATACAAATATCTTAATATCATCAAATATCTAGCAATCAGATTTCCTTGATTGTCTCATAATTTTTATTGAGATATAATTGATATGTAACATTATATTAGTTTCAGGTATACAACATAATGATTCAATATATGTATATATAGAGAAGTGATCCCAATTAGTCTAGTTGACGTACATCAGCACACATAGTTACAATCCTGATTACCTCTTAATTTGGCTTATAGAAGCTTCTGTTTCTTGAAACTGTCCATGTTTTACTAAGTTCTTTCTAATTTCTTCTGTTCACTTTAGTGCTTTCTAAATTTCATTTTATTTATTTATTTTTTATTTTTATTTTATTTTTTTTAAAGATTTTATTTATTTATTTGACAGAGAGAGAGAGACACACACACACATAGAGGGAACACAAGCAGGGGGAGTGGGAGAGGGAGAAGCAGGCTTTCTGTGGAGCAGGGAGCCCGATGCGGGGCTCGATTCCAGGACCCTGGGATCATGACCTGAGCCGAAGGCAGACGCTCAACGACTGAGCCACCCAGGTGCCCCTAAATTTCATTTTAATAGCTTATTATGCTTATTACTTTCCAGTTGGTTTCAATAGAGGACATGACTACATAAGGCCTACAGAGAACACCAATGGCTTTCTAAAGGTTTCCTAGTTTTTAGAGTAGATCATTTTCAAAAATTTGCTGCTATTTGGAGTCTGCAGGATTGTCATTGCCTCTCCATGTTCTGCAGTATTTTTTAAAATTAGGCCTCATATTTGGGGTTTTCTCTATTCACTGTCAAATGAGGAACTGTTCACATTCTGCACAACCCAACAGATTGAGTTGCATAGACTTCCCTTGGCCCTGTTTACTGCTCATTTAGCCCTACAGTCAAGGAATGAGTAACAACCCTCACTGATGCCTGGTGTCCCTTCACTGGGACCACCTCAGAGATGGGTTGCGTATCAGACATGAAATTAGCCTGTATGTCATCATTGATACACTCAGCATATACAATTACTAGGATCTCCCTCCCTCTGCAGCAACCCACCTGCTTTATTGCTAGGAATTATGCCTCATCAAATGCAGACCTCACACCCAGGTTGCCCCTGCCCACCCCAACTTTCTGCCTTGTCATTCTTGGAAGTTGAGCTTTCTGCATAGGTACAGAAAAGCAGCGTGTGGGTAAGCCTGTGTGTGTGTGGCCTTGGGTGGGGATGGACACAGGCTGACAGTACTCAGGCAGCTACAGAAAGCAGTGCCTGTGTCATTTTCTAGTGGGTTAAGACTGGGGGCCTCCAAATCAAGGGGAAGTCTGATGAAAGGATGAGAGATCTTCTGTCAGCTGTACTTCTCACAGGTAGACAGGGCAAAACATGGGGGCCAACTCACTGATTTTCCCAGATTCCATTTACTTATAGTTAGTGGCTATTCCTTCTAGATTTTGACACTAGAGCGCTTATTAGTTTTTGCTGCTGGTGGGGTTTTTGCTTCTTTATTTACTTATTGGAATTTTAATCACGGATTGATAAGTGGGTAACATTTTATACAATAAGTGGATGACATTTTATACAATAGGTCATTTTATACAGTAAGTCTTATATATTAAAAGAAATGAAACAAAAGCCTAAACATACCAAACATACAAAAGGTGGGCTATTTGATAGAAACACCCCGGTAATCTTGATGAAGTTAATTATAGGTGACATGTTTCTATATGAGCATACCGGCTTAAACCAAAAGTGTGCTGGTGCTTACTTCCCAAGCCCATTGCCTTTCTCCAGCTTGTGAAATGTATGCTCCAGCCATAACCAATAGCTCATAGTTCTCCAAACTCGCGACGCTTGCTTCTTTGTCTTGGCACATACTGCTCTTTTTCCCTCTGAGACACTCTTCTCCTTCTCTTATCTGGTTAGTCCCTACAAGTCCCCCCAAGCTCAGCTGAAATGTAGAACAGAATAGCGCTGAGGTGCCAGCTGTATTCAGACTGCTAGAATCAAAGGTTAAGTCCCATGATCCGAAGGATTTAATCATTATAACCATTCCCTTAAGGATCCTATAATCTCCTTCACCTGAGAGGGTACAGAATATGCTAGAAGGAGGAGGCAGGTAGGCTGTCATAACAAAATACCATAGACTGGGGGTTAAACAACAGAAATTTATTTTCTATGGTTTGGAAAGCTAGAAGTCCAAAATCAAGGTGTCAGCAGGTTTGGCTTCTTCTGAGGCTTCTGTCATTGGCTTGCAGATGGCTACTTTCTCGCTGTGTCCTCACATGGTCTTTTCTCTGTGTTAGCCCATCCTTGGTGTTTCTGTTTCCAAATTTCTTCTTCTTATAAGGATACCAGCCAGATTGGATTAGGGGCCACCCTGATGGCCTCATTTTATTTAACTCAACTGCCTCTTTAAAGGCTTTATCTCCAAACAGGGTCATAGTGTAAGGTACTGGAGGTTAGGGCTTCAACACATGAGTTTGGGGAGATGCAATTCAGCCCATAACAGAAACAAAGATTCAAAGAAGCCCAACTTTTGGGACAATTCTTAAGGTCTCTGAACCTCAGTTTACTCATCTGTGAAGTGGGTATAAAAACATAACTCGTGGGACTGTTGGGAGAATAAAATGAGATAGGCCATGTAAAGCATTTAGTCCCATGCCTGGGGCATATTAGGTGCCACCTGCATGGATCCCTTACAGCCTCACGTCAGGAGGTTATTTTGGTTATGTTATTTAACTCAGCCACTGGGATGCTCATTCCACCCACCATCTTCCTTTGTGTTCACCTTCTCGATTGTGGACCCTGCATTGTATTCTTCTTGCCTTCCAGTTAACTGTGAGAAGTACAACCCTTCCCTGATTCATAGGCAACAAACTTTCAAATCCATGCAAAAGAATTCTTTTTTCCATTTGACAGATGAGGAAATTAAGGTTAAGAGCAATTAGTTACTAGCCCAACTTCCCAAAGCTAGGGCATTTCAGAGCTTTCTATCTAGGCCTGCATGATTCCAGAGCTCTTGCTGCCCTTCCCCAAGGACAGGGGCTGAAGGGCTGGGGGAGGTGCTCAACCACTGATGAGACGTTACCTCCTGGGCTGGTCCCTGGGCTTCTTTGGACCATGCCTTCCCCTGGAACTTAAGCGCCTCCTTGCTTTTGTATCTGTATCTCACACCCCTCCTGGGTCTTAGGGGAGAGGACAGAAGCTACTGAGCTCCTCAAATCCAGACTGCTCAGCACCAAGCCAGCCATGGAACTCGGTGGGTTTGCCTAAAGCCCCTGTGCTTAGTCACTATCCTAGAAGCTTCTGAGTTTCCTAGGACTTGTATGAGAGTCTGCATGGTGTATTGAGAGTGAAGACTCTGAAGCTAGAGAGCCTGCTTTTGACTCAGCCTGATGATGAATTCATTTATCAGTTACCTATTGGTTTTACCCTTTCTGTGCCTTAGTTTCCTCTTTTACAAAAGAGTAGTACCTACCTCCTGGGGCACTTACAAGGACTAAAAGACTTAATGTTTATAAAACACTTAAGAGTATTGCCTGTAATATAGTAAGCAGTATGTAAATGTTGACTCTTAATAATAATAATAATATTAATGCTATTATTATTATTATTCTCACTCCATATAGATATGGACTTCTGCAAGAGAAGACGAAATTAATGAACTCTTAAAAGCCAGGTCCAGTTCCCAAGACCCAGCCGATGGGCAGATCCATAACGTGTCTCTAATTGCTCACAATCTACCAATTTTCCTATTCCCATTTACAAGTATTTGCGGAGTCAGACACCTCATGTTTGCTTTAGCTCCTAAAATCCTCTGGGTGTTCCTGGGATTATCAAACTAGTCCTTTTCAACCTAATTGCACTCTTCATAATGGGCCAGATGTGTATGATAAGTCCTACTTGTGGCTGTGTCAATTGCTGCATTCTATTTATGCAGCTTCCAGAGCAGCTTCATTATTTATCCCCTCCCCCAACACAATTTGGCTTGTGTGCCAGTGTTTTAAACCCGTGTGAAGCATTTAATTTTGCCAATACAATTTTAGGGTATTAGTTTGCCTCCTGTTCTCTCTCTGCCCTCCTTAATTACCATTTATTGCAAAGTCACACAGAAACATTAAATGCTAATTCTGACTTACGTGTTCCTGGCCAAGAACAAGGGTAATAATTTCCATCCAACACAACCTGAACTCATTTTACATAAGGGTGATTCAGAGTAGAGATTTGAAATCGTAATCAAGTCTTTCTCAAAATCGCCTTACCCTAGCAGACATTCACTAATGTCTCTGCTAATTGGTAGGCAAATGACAAAAAACAAAATCTCAGTGTTAAAAAAAAAAAACAATGCAAAAAACAACAACTTTGTAACAGCATTCGTGAAATTGCTCCTCTCATCAGCTCTTGCAACGTGACAGTTTAAGAAGGGAACACAACTCATTTTATTTGGTTAGATGGGGCTAATCCTACATCACCATAATCCCTCCTGATGTTTTATTGATTCTAAAGGACATTTAATCAGGAAGCAGCTCAGCACTAGAATCCTGCTAATTAGCAAGCAGCCACATTCCAAATGGGTTCCCAATTGAACAGCAGATTAATGGACAATATGTACTAAAATAATGATTCGTGTGTTCAGCTCCTAAAATGTGTGTCTAAATTGCATCTTTAATCTCTAAAAGATATAGGTTTGTATTCAAAGCCCTTAACGGAATGGATTTAATTCAACAGAAGAAGCTTTAGCCAATGACTGTTTAAGGATGAAACAGGTTTATCACTTATAAATGCAATTCTTCACTGGTTCTCATGGTTTGATGTCCTTGAACATTCAAAGGTCAAAGACAGATGAATAAAGAAACCATTGTGCTTCTCTGATATGCACATAAAACAGTGGGAAATTGAGAATTTTGATATACATAGCCTAACTTCATTTGCTTCCCAATCACTCTTATTCTCATATCTGTTTCCTGGAATCTTGGTTCCAGACCCCATCTTTTAATCAAGTATACTATATACCAGGTATAATGTGAGGTCTGATACTTGCATTTTTATCGGTGCCTTTTTGGGACTCCCAATTTTAGATTATTGGTTTTCTACTTGGCTCTTAGCCCACTTTTCTGCTCTTGCTGCTTAACCACCTCCCTCCCCCTTACCCAAACACCCCCAGGGTTTTATAAGGGAAACTCCCATGTCCCGAAGCTGGTCTGGTGGAAATTCATTGGCTAGGCTCAACCTCCTTCCCTCATTTATTTATCAGTTGATGTTTGCCTGTAACCTCCACCATTCTTTGCTTTTCTGTATTGCTCTTATCATCATGTGATATATGTCACATATTCCAGCTTATTTATTGTTTCTCTTCCCCATTAGAATACAAGCTTCATGAGAGAGGAGACTGTTCCATTCATATCTGTATTCCCAGTGATTAGAGTAGTGCTTGGTATACAGTAGCTCGACAAATATTTGTTAACTAAATTAATAACTGGATTAATCAAATGTTTACTGTGTGACTATCATGTGCCAAGTACTGGCCTATAAGATATTGGGGATATAATGTGAGGGAAACAGTCATATTCCCTGCCAGCATGGAGATGACTATCTAGACATTAAAGTAACAAATCACACAAATAAATGTATAATTACAAATAATGATAAGTTTTAGGAAAGAAAATAGCTGAGTGCTAAGAGAGAGTGTAGCACAAGGAACCTGATTTTGATGAGGTCTTTAGGAATGGCCTTCCTCAATTTGACCATGAGAGGGACTAGTCAGAATTTGCAAATCTGCATGCCTCCCTGAGAGTATTTTGAGACTCTACCCCTTTCTTAGTTCAGTTCAATTTCACAAATATTTATTGAATTCTAATATGTGCCAGGCAGTGCTCTAGACACTGGATACATCAATGAGTAAAACAAAGACTCAGCCTGCCCCCTGGCAGTATAGCTTATAGTCTATCAGAGATTGACAAATAACAACAAATAAACATCATACATCAGCAAATCACCAAATACATTAGAAGTTGGTAAGTGTGTAGAAGAACGCAGAAGGAAAGCAGGTTAAGAGGAAGAGGGGCTGAGAGACTACAGATTTAACTAGGGTGGTTAGTGTAAGCCTCATGGACAGGGTGACATTTGAGTAAAAAATAAAATAAAGAAGATGAGAGAGTTAACATGAAGATATCTAGGGAAAAATTGTTTTAAGTAGAGGAAACATTCAGAGGTTAGTTGCTAAGGTGGCTATGTGTTTGGTATGTGTGAGAAAGACAAGGATCACAGTGTAACTGGAACAGAATGAGCAAAGGAAGTTTTAGATGGAGCCAGAGAAGTAATGGGGGAGCAGATCAGGTAGAACTCTTTATAAGGACTTGGCTGTTTTTTTTCTTTTTTTTCCTTCTCTGAGTGAAATAAGATTCTCTTACAGTTTCATGAGCAAAACAATGACATAAACTGTTCTAGGTTTTAATAGATCACTGTAGCTATGGTACTGAGGATAAACTAGGGGCAAAGGAGAAGTCTAGTTCAGTTAGGAGGCTATTGTACTAATCCAGGAGAAAGACAATGGTAGCTTGAATGAAGTGTAGTTAAGTAACAACAGAGGTGGTGAGAAGTGATCAGATTCTGGGCATATTCTGAAGATAGAGTTGATTCATTAATGAATTTTTGATGGATTGAATAGGAAAGGTGAGAAACAGACAGCTAAGAATTACAGGTATGTTGTGTTTTCATTTTAATTCAGTTCAAAATATTTTCTAATTTCCCTTTTCTGTCTTAGCATAGGTTATTTAGAAGTGTGTTGTTTAGTTTCATAATGTTTGGAGATTTCCAGTATTTTTGTTTGTTTGCTTTTAATTTCTAATTTAATTCTGTTGTGGTCAGAAAACATATTTTATATGATTTCATCATTTTAAACTTACCAAGACTTGTTTTATGGCTCAGAATATGGTTTATCTTTTAAAAAGTTCTGTATGATTAAAAAGAACTTGTATTCTGCTATTGTATGGAGTGTTCTGTAATTGCTACTTATATCAACTTATTTGATCATTTTTCCAATTTTTTATATTATTACTGCTTTTCTATCTCTATTCTATCAATTACTGACAAAGAGATATTATATTCTCCAACTCTAAGTGTGAATTTATCTATTTCTCCTTTGAGTTTTATGTTTTTGCTTCATGTAAATTAAAGCATGTAAATTATTAAGGACATGAACATTTAGGTTTGTTATGTTCTCTTGGTGAATTGACTTTTTGGCATCCCTTGCTTTGTAATCCACTTTGTCTGACCTTAATGTAACCAAGCCAGCTTTCATTTCATTAGAGTATATCATGGTTTATCATTTCCATCCTTTTACTTTTAGTATGTCTATGTCCTTATATTTTAAATGGGTTCATTGTAGACAGCATTTAGACAGTTGAGTCTTGCTTTTTTTATGAAATCTGAAAATCACTGCCTTTTAATTGGTGCATTTGGATCATTAATACTTAATGTAATTCCTGATATGGTTGGGTTTAAATCTAACACCTTGATATTTATTTCCTATTTGTCTTGTTTCTTGTTTCCTTTTCCTCTTTTTAATCTTTTATCTTTTAAATTAGTGTTTTAACTTATTATATTCTTCCTTCAAACAAAATTATAATACTTAATTTATAGTATAAGAACCTTATCAAGTACATTTTCATTTCCCCCTTGCAGCCATGTATGCTACTGCCAAATGTTGCACTTATGTTATGAACCTCATAGTGCATTATTCTTATATTTGCTTTAAGCAGTAAATTTTCTTTTAAAGAATTTTTTAAATAAGAAATGTATCTTTTATTTATCCATACATTCACTATTTCCAGTATTTTCATTTTTTGTGTAGATCCAAAATGATCATTTTCCTCGGCCTGAGGACTTTTAACATTTGTGGTACTGCTCCGATGGTTATGAATTCTCTCATCTCCATCTCATCTTTGTTTTAAAGTCTATTTTGTCTGATGTAATTATAGCTCCCCCAGCTTTCTTTTGGTTTCCATTTGTGTAGAATATCTTTTTCCATCCCTTCACTTTCAGTCTGCACGTTATCCTTACATCTGAATTGAGTCTCTTACAGGCAGTGTATAGATACATCTTGTTTCTCTCTTATACATTCATTCACTCTTTATCTTTTGATTGGAGAATTTAGTCCATTTACATTTAAAATAATTATGGATAGGTATGTACTTATTGCCATTTTGTTCATTGCCTTTTGGTTGTTTTGTAATTCCTCTGTTCCTTTCTTTATCTCTTGTTATCTTCCCTTTGTGGTTTAATGACTTTCTTTAGTGATATGTGTAGATTTCTTTCTCACTATCTTTTGTGTATTTGTGGTTACCATGAGGCTTACATATAACAACTTAGATTTATAACAGTCTATTTTAAGTTGCTCTGAACTATTCCCAACCCTTGTGCAAGACCTAAAAATTTTTCTGTCTCTTTCTTTTGTTCTCTCCTCCCCCCACCCCCCTGCCTTGGGTAATTTCCTCAAATGGATACATTAGCCAGTACTCAAGAGCTCTTTAGAAATCTCCAGAGGGGACTCTCTGGGGATCTCTCTTCTCCACTACTCTGTACTGTGCCTTCTAGCCTCCTTTGCCTTCTTGACCTCCAAATGCCATCTCTTTAACTGAAGAAGAATTCAGGGCTCTGGATTTCCTCTTCTTGTTCAGTAAGCTTAGCTTACCTCATTTATTTTTCTTTCTTTAGGAATCACTGTTCTGTGCTGCCTGGTGTCAAATGTCTGAAAACCATTGTTTCATATATTTTGTCCTGTTTTTTCATTGTTTGACTCTTGATAGTCTATAAAGGTTGGAATTTGAAGTTTCCTGCTTTGTCTTTCAATGACCAAGGAGACTCTGTCCTTAATATACGCAAACATTCTTTAAGTATCTTTAGTAATGAAATTGATTACTTCAGCGGTGCCTGGGTGGCTCAGTCAGTTGAGCGTCTGACTCTTGATTTCAGCTCAGGTCATGATCTCAGGGTTGTGAGATCAAGCCCTGCATCGGGCTCCATGCTCAGTGGGAAGTCTGCTTGAGATTCTCTCTCTTCCTCTCTCTCTGCCCCTCCCCCACTCATGTGTGCTCTCTCTCTAAAATAAATAAATAAATCTTTAAAAAAAAAGAAATTGGGGGCTGGGAGGGATGGGATGGCTGGGTGATAGACACTGGGGAGGGTATGTGCTATGGTGAGTGCTGTGAATTGTATAAGACTGTTGAATCACAGACCTGTACCTCTGAAACAGGTAATACATTATATGTTAAAAAAAAAAAAGATAGCAGGAAGGGAAAAATGAAGGGGGGAAATTGGAGGGGGAGACGAACCATGAGAGACTATGGACTCTGAGAAACAAACTGAGGGTTCTAGAGGGGAGGGGGATGGGGAGATGGGTTAGCCTGGTGATGGGTATTAAAGAGGGCACATACTGCATGGAGCACTGGGTGTTACATGCAAACAATGAATCATGGAACACTACATCAAAAACTAATGATGTAATGTATGGTGATTAACATAATAAAAAATAACAAAATTATTTCACAATAAAACTTCTAAAGGCAGATCTCGCGGGTGCCTGGGTGGCTCAGTTGGTTAAGCGACTGCCTTCGGCTCAGGTCATGATCCTGGAGTCCCGGGATCTAGTCCCGCATCAGGCTCCCTGCTCAGCAGGGAGTCTGCTTCTCCCTCTGACCCTCTTCCCTCTTGTGCTCTCTATCTCTCATTCTCTCTCTCTCAAATAAATAAATAAAATCTTAAAAAAAAAAAAAGATCTCGCTGTTTGGTATCCTAATAGAGGACTATGTGAATAAAAAATCAACTTACTTTATTTCACCGTGGTACCCCAAATCTTGATGGTTTAGCAATGTTTCCAGGAGATTCGAAGTTAGATATAATCCATGCTTTCCACATATAGCCGTGACCTGCAAAGTAGGAAAGGATTTGGAGTTTCATTATAATGAAATTAAGATTTGAATTTTAGCTAACATAACACTGTATGTTAACTATACTGGAACTAAAATGTAAAAAATTAAAATAAAAATAACAAATTTTTATTTGATTGCTGCAGAGGTATATTTCATTACTCGAAGCCAATGAACTTTGAAATGTTGATCTTAAATTTTTGCCAGCAATGGAATGGGTGGTCAAGGCCTAGAAGTTATATATACTTATTATACAGGTAAATTGCAAAATATTTTTGTGTATTTCCTTTGATTTATAAAACAAGCTTGATGTATTAGCTTGGCCAATGTTGCCATCTGCATTTCATATAGGATAAAACCAAGACTTAGATTAAATCACTTCCTTGATGTTACACAGTTCATAAATGATGGAACTTAGTCTAGAAACCAGATGCCCAATAAATTTTTGTTGGATCAATGAATAAAGTGTCATTGTAGTTTCCCAGATATTTAATATTTTCTGAGTCTAGCTGACAAATCAGTTCAGTTCTCAGGTTGGTGGGTGGGTGACACTTAGATTCAAACATGTCAGACTTTTAGGGGTATGATAGCATGTTTTGTGTGTTTAGCATATATATATATATATATATATACACATGTGTATATATATATATTTAGAGACAGAGAGAGAGAGGGGGAGAGCATAGACATGTGGGGGTTGGAGGGGCAGCGGAAGTGGGGGAGAGGGGGAGGGAGAGAGGGAATCTTAAGCAGGCTCCACGTGGAGCCTCATGTGGGGCTTGATCTCATAACCCTGAGATCACGACCTGAGCCAAAATCAAGAGTTGGACACTTAACCAACTGAGCCACCCAGGTGCCCCTAGCATAATGTTTAAACATAGACTTTGGAATGAAACAGGACTTATTTTGGACACTAGATCTGTTGTCTGTGATCTGTCTGACCTTTCTATGCCCAGTGTTTCATGTACTAAATAAGACTAGTATTTTCTAATTCCTAGGGTTCTGTGAGGGTTACATGAGAAAATAAGCAGTTAGAATAATGCCTCGCTTTTAGTACACATTTGATTAATATTTGTTGAAATGAAGAGATGAAGAAAGGAGAGAGAGGAAAGAGGGATGAGAGGAGATGATAGGAAAGGAGAGAAGGGGAGAGAGAAAACAAGAAAAGGAGAAAGAAGGGAAGAAGGTATGGGAGGAAGGAAGGAAGGAAGGAAGGAAGGGAGGAAGGAAGGAAGGAAGGAAGGAAGGGAGGGAGGAAGGAAGGAAGGAAGGAAGGAAAGGTAAAGAAAAAGAGATGTCTAATTTGTGTTTGGACTGAACAGTAGCTACTATTATTACTTTGAGAGGAAGTTCAGTATAGTGACGTATTTATTATGCATGTTTTTTTACTCTTGATGATTTGACATCCAGGGCTGTGCTGACTCTGGAGTGATTGCCCCTCCCAGGGCTAGCCAGTTCCTAGAGAGGGTAAAGGACTGGCTTTAAAGTGTGTTTTTCTTTCATACGCAAACCAACCTCTTCTTTATGGGGGGGAGGAGGTCTCTCACCCTGGGGCCACTATTTCCCTACCCTTATTGCCCCAGGGTCAAGTACTAGGCAACTAGGGATAGCCCCTTTGCCCCAGAGCAAATTATTATTAATTTGCTATATATTAATTATATATTAATTATCCAAACTAGCCAATCCTAAACCTGCTTACCCTGCCTTGTCCATTCCACCATGAGGGCTCCTGCCCACATTTCCCCCTCATCCCCCCTGCCTCCTGACTAGCCCTGCTGCTTCTGGTAGAGCCTGTGTGGGTGTGCCATGCTCCCTTGCCTTGGAAACTGTGTTTAACAAGCTATCTCTTCAGTGGCAATCATCTCCTGATCTGTTGGTCTGAACATAGCTGAATAATATATAAAACCTGGATTTTAAAACAGTGACAAAAAACTAGTCTTTGTTTATCTTTATGGAAGAAAACAAACAACAAATCTAGGTTCAAAACTTGTACATGTTACTTCCTAGGTATAGAGGAGTCCTCTCAGGGATGCTTAACAGAGAAAAAAAGATCATCAATTTGGACCATAAAAAACTGAGTAAGGGTTCACCAGAAGAGTAAGGGGTCAGGGAAAATTCCAGGCTGAAGAAAATCATGTGTGATTAATGGATGAGAAAGGGTATGGTGCTTTTTAGAAACTGCATATTTTTGACATTATCCACTCTACTATAGTTTTATACCCTTTTCCAGGCTGGGCAGTAATGATCTGGTCACTAGAGCCTCTCTACAAGACACGGGATTACTGAGGGCTGCAGCTGTGTTTCATTCATTTTTCTCACCATTTGTTTAGCACCGTGTTGAAAAATAAAGTATCAATAATTATTGAACAAATAAATATGTAGATGAACAAGGAAGTGAATGAAAGAGTTGAAGACAGTCAAGAGTAGAGTGTCTATGGGCAGAGATTGGCAAAAATAAATTTAGAGAGGTAGAAATTAGTCACATTATGCCATTTTACTCCTTAAATAAGAATTGAATTATCTTCATGATTACAGCATATTAATGTATTTTTAAACATCAGTGTACGAGGTTATTCTAAAAACAGTTCATTTACTTCTGGCAACACTGATTTTGCTCTAGGCTAAAATGAACAGCAGATTAGAAATAGTACATCAGGGTTCCTAGAAGCAGATTGATTGATGGCTGCTAAGAGCTGACAGTTATAAAGGAGCAAAAAAACATCTACCAGGAAATTCTGGCAACTTAGTGTTATTCAGGATTATTACTAAAATTGTTTAAAGCTTGAATATTCATAATGATGACCCTTGTTCAAAAAGAAAACATTTCATTATGTGCAGTTTCTTCTGTTTAGTAAGGAAATGTTTTTTAATCAAATGTAAATAAAATGTCTATGTTATTTAGAAAATGACATGTGAAATAAATATTCATTTCCCCAAAATGCTCCTTGAAAGAGTGGCACACAGATGCTCTCTCAACTTCCTCTCTTCCCACTTAAGGCTCCATTTGCATTTTACCCCATCACTGTACTTAAACTGTATTTGCCAAGTCACTGGTAACTTCCATGGTTTGAAATTGCATGAGTACTTTTCAGTCCCAAATATTGGTCTCTTCACAGCATGTAACATGACTGATCATGCCATCCTTCCATAAATCTCTTTTTTGGCTTTCTTGACCACTCCCATGCCTCTTGTGATTATTTTTAGTCTTCTTTGTTGGCTTCTCTTCTTCTACAGTGTCCTCCTCTACTTTCCCTTCTTACTTCCCATTGTGTCCTTGGGTAACCCTAACTACTCCCGTGGCTTCAACTGTATATCGAAGATCTTTAAATCGTTACTTTAGCTTTAATCTCTCAACCCAGAACAATGTATTGAAAACTGAGCTCCTCAGCCCATCCTCCACCCCTCCAAAGCTACTCCTTGTCTGTTTTCTATCACAGAGAATGGTACCACCACTCACCAAGTTGCCAAGGCCAGAACCTTGGGAGTCATTTTTGATTCTCCCTAATTCAGGGCCCATATTTAGTTAGTCACCAAAACCTACTTTTCTACCTCCTTAATATCTCTGTCTCTCCTGTTAACTGGCCTGGTTTAAAGCCTCCTAATTTCTTGCTTGAATTATTGGAATAGCCTTCTAAAGGGTCTCTTGACCTCTAATTCTTCATATTCCATTAGACTGCTTTTTTCAAATTTCAAATTTGATCATATCATTCACTGTTTAATATCTTTTGATGATCCCTTTGGGCCTTCAGGATAAAGTTCAGCTCCTTCGAAAGCCCCTTCATAAACTGGCTCCTAGTTTCCATTCTAACATCAACTTGGGCAGCATCTCCCACCATCCCCAGCCACCACACCTCTACTATATTATGTCTGTATGAATGACTTCCAGTTCCCTGAATTAGACATGCTTTCTCTCATTTCAGTCCTGTTTCACATTGTTCTTTTTACCTAGAATAGCTTTTCCTATCCCTTCCTCTGCCCCTCCTCCTAATTCTTTGCCAAATTCACCTGTTCTCTAAGATTTAGTATTTGCATCATCTTTTTGGAGGGGTTTTGAGCCAGGCTAGCTTGTTGTTCTTTCTCTGTGTTCCAAGTTACTGCCATCACTGCATTTGTCATACAGAAGTGTGACATGTTTAAAATGTCATCTTTCCCCTGAGCTCCTGGAGAACTCAGGAACTGAAATCATAATAGTCTCCTGTCCTTAGTGGCGTATTATAGTGCTCAGAACACTGGATGTGGATCTATGTTGCCTCAGCAATCCTGCCGAATCCATCATTGCATCAAAGATGGGCTAGAGGAACAGGAGGACCGAGTCCACAGAATGGGGATGGTAGATATTTGACATGTTTTTAGACTGTTCATTGAGAATGGAAAGTTTCATTCATTTGAGTGGCAAGACCCACAGATTATCCTTCAAGACTGCATTTATTTATCTGAGAAGCTACAGATGATCTGTGAGCCCTCTGAAATGGCTGTGAGGATGGCACCCCCCCAAAAAAACACACAAGGGCACAACAGGGTGCATAGATTTCATGAGAAACTTAAGGAGGTCTGTGATTCTTTCCCCTACACTCCAAGGAGATTAAGAATTGCTGTTCAAAAAGAGAAGCCCTTCCAACTCATAGCCTTTCCCTGTCTACCCTGAAGTCCTATGTCTAGGAACATGAATGTGCAGGCACAGCTGCTGTTGCTTTTTGTATCCAATGTCCCTTGGGCCTCAATTTGTCTCACGTTCTGGGGAAACAGAATTCTATTTTACATGCCTCCCAGACTGCAATATACTTTGAGTGAGTTCCAGATGTCTTAAGAGATGCCAGATGGCTCAAGAGAGACAGACCAGCTTCAAGGAAAATGTGCCCCATTTCCTTGGATATGAACCACAAATTTAAGCTTTCAGGGCCAGCTCTGATAGCCAGTGCTCAATGTGGCCATCACTTGACCCTGGAAATATCCTCCTTCCTTGGGCTGTTTTGAGTAATAATTTAACCAAATACTGATTTTTTTTTTATAATGAAAAAGAAACTAGTGTTTACTGAGTGCCTCATATATTAGCGTGGTAAGTGCCTTCACATACTTATCTTGTTTAATCCTCACAATAGATGCAGGAGATAGATATTTGAAACCCAGTTTGTTTGTTTTTTTTCCAGCTAAAAAATCTGAAGACTCAAAGAGTTTAAGCAAATTTATTTTGATTCATAATTTATTTATGTTTTATTCTATTAGTATCACCTGAGAACATTCAAGCTTCATTGATGGTATCATGTAATTTCCAATCTAACAAAGAATTGCTGCTTCTTATTCTATTTCCACTGATATTATGAACACAATAAAAGCCATTTATGTTGTGTGGAATCTCCTGCAGTGTGCTCTCTCTCTCCCTCTTTCCAGTGAAACATACTTGCATGTGTAATATTCACATACATACACACACATGTACACACTATCATGACCTTTGCCTTTGCATGGTTAGCTGACTGTGTAAATGAAAGCACAGAGAAAGCTGCTTCTGTCCTGGAATAAGAATCCACTTCCAGCATCCTGTGTCCTTGACTTTCTTAGTAGAATGTCATGTGCTCCTCTTAATTCTCTCAATTCTAACCCCTGTTTACCTAGATGAAAGGCATTTTCCAATCTTTTCTATAGCACTTTCTTTCTTTCTTTTTTTTTTCCCTGCAATTATAAATCCCTTCTACTCCTCTGGAATTCTAAGTCTTATATCCTGGACTCAAAGGATAATTCCAGATATCTTTTGCTCAATAGAGTTCCAATTCTGGCTCTTAATATCCAGTACTCTACTGTACTTTGAACCCTGGCTCTGCTGCTTGCTAGCTGTGGCCCTTAGGTGATTCAATTGGCCTGAGACTCAGTATTTTTCATTAAATGGGTATTATAACATCTATCTGGATTTTGTAGTTATCTGTAAATGTTAAATGAGAGAATGTAAATAAAGCATTTAGTGCAGTGCTTCGCACTTAGTAAGAACTCAGTAAAATCTGGTGGTGACAAGTTGTTGTTGATGAAATTGTAGTAATAGTCATAATTATTATTTTACCTGTATACAAGGTAGCCTCATGACTAGGGTTTGTTTGGCTAAAGACAACACTTGAGTTTATATGGTTCTGGATCCTCTTCCATAAAACACGTCTGCACTGTTAATGCTCTTAAACAGCATGCTAATCTCTATCAGCAATAAATCACATTAGTTCCTAAAAATTGGGTGTTCTAAGGAATGGGATACCACATGCTGATCTCACTGGAAGCTGGTAGAGGGTGTGAGAAATGAACATTTGGCCCTGGAAAAATATTTGTTATCCATTATGAAATATTATTTGGGTGTTATCCTATTCTCTATTATTAACATAGAACATATCCCCGCGTAAGTAATTCCTGGACCAATTCTGCATATTCTACAATTCCTTTTTGCTTTTGTTTTTCTCCTCTCAGGCACAGAAAACAAACAATTGTATAATGTCATCCACAGGCAGAACACAGATCATAACTGAGCTTTCTCTTAGACCTTGAGGTAGGCTTTGGAGACAAATATATCGGAACTCTAAATTTCGTTACCTTCGCGGGGGGCAGGGAGCCAGAGAAAGAGTGGTCTTCTTTCTGAAAACCCAGACTGAGGCCCTCTAGGTCGAGTTTTCCATGGGTTGTCCTTAGTGCCATCAGGATCTCCAATAGGTCCTTGCCCACTTCTGACCGAAGGCTGGCATCTCGAGGAGTCGTACTGCATGGAGGGTCAGGGGAAAGCCTGTGAAAACATGATCCACCCAAAGCCACTGCATGTTTTCATACCACATCTCTCAGCCCTGACATACACCGTGAACCCAGAGAACCCACCCAGTAAGGTCTCCTAAGTCTCAGGAACCTGGTCATGAGGTCTGCACATAGAGATTTCATAGATTATCTCCAATCTGTTCCATTCTACTGACCACTAGAGTCTTCTCCAGGAGGCACCAACCAATTCGGCTAGAACAGAAACCAAAATTTGTAATCCACTCTCACTCTTTTTTCCAGGTTGAGAGGAACAATTACAAGTGACCACAGTAGTTTACTTTAGCTGCTTGATCTTACTTCTCTTAAGCCCAGATAATTATTGATGGCAAGTCAAACTTCCAAACTGTCCCTTGCCACAGGCAAAGCAAAGTGGATCCTGCCAGATCCCCTATAACCATGGAACCTCTCTGTAGAAGGAAATCTTGAATCAAGTGAACTTCCTGTGTTCTCCTTGACTCTGCAATTTTTATCTGGAAAACCGAGAAAAGTTTTGGGAATAATGATCTTGCAAATGTTTGTAATTATTATGATGGTTTATCTCACTGACTATTGTTACTTTAAATAATAGGTGAAAACCCAAGGGTGATAAAATGTTAGAGTCATTTATTTTATGAAACTAGTTTGAGATGTTTACTCATTTAGCATTCAAATGATGTGTCATTCCAGATCCAGCTGAACTATCTTCTTGGCAGTGAAGCTTTTCCTAATTTCCACTGTCTCAACGTAAAATGCCATTTCCCTACAGGGACAGTCTCTGACATCTCCCAACCTCCATTCCTGTAAATCAGCTTCCTTTCAGTGGTGTGTCAGTAAACTTAACAACCCACTGTCCAAGATAATGCCCTGATTTGTTGCATTACTAATTTTCATGGTTTAAGTACTCCCACCATGGCCAACTTCAAACTACAAAAAGGATGTCACTGAAAGACGATCTGGGAAGTGGTGCTAATTGGCCCTCAGTGATGCTCCAGCACCCCATGCTTGAGCAGCTCTTTCATAATTCCTTGTTCTTTTCCTAAATAAGTCTCCCTTAGGTTGCCATCACATCTTTATTTCTTTACCTATTGTTTCATGTCTGACTTCCCTATTAGACTGCTCCATCAGATGTGGCTCAAGTCTGTTTTGTTTCTTACTATTTCCTGGGGATCTTGTACAGTACTTGGAATTGATTATTTTTATATGTATTTAACTTTTACTAGAGGTCATATTGTATCTTCTTTTTTTCTTAAAGGATTTTATTTATTTGTATTAGGGAGAGAGAGAGAGGGAGCACACATGAGTGGGGTGAGAAGCAGAAGGGGAGGCAGAGGGGGAGGGAGGGAACCTCAAGCAGATTCCCTGCTGAGCGCAAAGCCTGATGTGTGGCTTGATCTCACGACCCTGAGATCATGAGCTGAGCTGAAATCAAGAGATGGTCGCATAACAAACTGAGCCACCCAGGTCCTCCTGTATCTTCTTTTTGCTCTGTGACTCTTACTTGAATTTTGGCCTTACAGCTCATATTTTCTGAAAGCTTGGTACAGGAAAGAAGGAGTGGCTGTTTGTCTTTATTTGGGTCATATAGTTTCTGCACCCTCCTTCCCAGTTCAGAATGTTCTCCAGCTCAGGAGTCTGCCTCTCAGTCTAGCAGGGGAAAATGCCAGCTATGTGCTCTACGAGACTCTCTTTGCTGAGAGAGCCCATGACCCAGACCTTGCCAATCAGATGTGTCTGTCCCAGATCTGAATCGCAAGTTTTCCTTCCTCTTTCCTTTTCTTGCAATGCCAGTTCCTGGGGGTAGGAATTCGTGAGGCTTTGGCCCCTGTATCCGAAATACAAGTATGAAATGGGCAGGAGTTGTATGGAACCCATTTGCTTCAGCTGGTGGGGTTTCTTAGGAAACCTGCTGTGGGAGGTGGTTTCATTTGGTCCAACTTAGGTGAGGAGAGCTGTTGCCACAGGTGATGCTGGAGGCTTTTTAAACATCACAGAGCTGCCCCATTAAAGGCTCTACCTGACAGAACATGGGAGGGCCTTTTCCTGAGCAGCATGTTAATTAAAAAAGAGCCTGGGTTCATTATAGGCCATCAGTTCTGCACTTCCACAAATACACTGTCTGGTTTGTATAAAGCAGCACCTTCTCTGATGAGTTCAAAGTGATCTCTTTGTGCACCATTTTTATAGAGTAGGTATCCAGATGTCTCTGCAAGTGGATAATTGGAGGTGCCAATTACATTAAAAAATATTCACTGAGCATCTCCCATGTGCCGGGAACGATGCTGGACACCAAGCTGGCCAGGGTAGACACTATTACTAACCTCAAATGTCAAGTGAGTAATTACAAATACAGTGGCTGTCAGGCAGGGAAAGGACTGTGGGGCCATACCACAGAAAGACAGAGAGATAAAAGGTAGTCTAGGGCTCAGAAACGCCTTCCTGTCCAGGACTCATTAAGACCCATATCTGCCAGTGGCACCTCACAGGGCCCAGATCTCATTGTCTGTGTTTTATGAAGTGTGGTTGCTGATTATTAAATATTTCTGGGGCTTAGGGCCCTCCATAGGACAGTTGCTCCCAGATATTTGACTGGTGTACCCACCTGGCTGTGTCTTTCTTTGCCCTTTGAGCCTTGAGGGAAAGACTGGGCCTTGCCAACCTCTGAATTCACTGCGCCCGGCAAGGTGTCCCTGGCAAGCAGCTGGTATTCAATGAGTATAAAAAGGCATGAAAAGGGCACACTGTAGAAAGGAAGCAAGTCCAACACTTGGCCCAGGGCCATTTTTATAGGAAACTACTTTCCTAGAGTGAAGTGATGAATTCCAATACCGTGGCTCTTAGCCACTGTGTCCCATTATTTGTAACTGAAAAGAGTGTCTTATGGTAGGATAGTTTAAAAATAATTAAAAAAAAATCTTATATAGCATTTCCTATGTATCAGATACTGTTTTTAAGAACTTTGCGTTAAGTTACTCTCCAAATCTATGAAGTGAAGGGAAATCTCTTATGGCTCCCATTTCACAATGGAAGCACAGAGAGGGTAAGTGACTAGCTCAAGGTTACACAGCCATTAAATGGCAGAAACAGGAACTGAGCCTAGGATTCTGGTAATGGAGGCTATGCTCCTAACCACTGCACTTTGTCAACTTTCTTGGAGAACACAGGGACTATCATGCTCTACTGTGCCTCCTCTCTAAAGATACTCCTCACATCCTATTTTTACTTTGTGTCATTTCTTTCCCTTGAGATTACATTATTGATTCTGGTACCTGAAACCCTTCTTTGCTAGTGCCTGTAAGCCAGAAGTTCATTGACCAAACATATTTCTGGAATCACACTTTTTAGACTGGAGCTCTGCATCAGTATACAATCATTTCTTATTCTATAATGAGGGTTTTCAATGTCATGTGGCAACCTCATAAAAAAAGACACATGCTTGATCTCAAGAAACCTGTGCAATTGGTGCAAATAACTTTCTGTGCTGGCCTGTCTACGAGAGAGAGAGAGAGGAAATGATAAGCATAAGGTGAAGGGCACAGTAATTCTAAACTGGATGAGCTTTTTGGGTGAATGGCCTCCAAAATCACATCCAGTTCTAGAAGTCTAGGAACGCTATGCCCAAGGAAAGAAAGAAAGTACCTTTGGCCATGATGATGACAACCCTGAGATTTCCTCGGGTTGCTGCCCACAGCTTCTTTGCTTTGCTGTGGATCCTCTAAAGCTGCAGCTCTTAAAAACCAGAGGAGCTTTCCATAATTCACCTGAAAATGCAATAGGAAAACAGAACATCCTCATTTAGTGTACACGTAAGAGAAAGAAAAGCCCATAAGTGAAATGCCTGTTGAGACAGAGCTTTTGGAAATATTTTAATAAAAAACTTTTATTAAGGGGTGCCTGGGTGGGTCAGTTGGTTAAGCATCCAACTCTTGGTTTTAGCTCAGGTCCTGATCTCAGGGTCATGAGATAGAGCTCTGCATCGGGCTCTGAGCTCAGGACAGAGCCTGCTTCAGATTCTCTCTCCTCCCTCTGCGCCTCCTACTTGTACTCTCTGTCTCAAATAAATATATAAAATATTAAAAAAATAACTTTCATTAAAAGTTTTTAAACTGGTTTTAAAAAATAGAGTATAATAATTATTAGTGCTCTTTACCAAATATTCCTATTATTCTCCCTTCCTGATTGCCCTGTGGTTGGGTAGGGCTATGGGAACATTTCTGGACAATGAGTTGTGAGCAGAAGTGACATGTGTTCCTTCTGGTTGAGGATTAAACTGCTCACACAAGATGCTCCAGAGCTTTCTTTTTTCCCCCTCTGCCCGCACATCCAAAAATACACCAGAGTTACTGCTTCATCAGCCTGGATTTTGGAGCTAAGAAAAATGACAATACTGTGACTGACTTACTATGGAAATGTAAGTGAGAAAAAACTTTTGTTGTTTTGGGCCACTGACACTTTGGGACTATTTGTTACTACAGCCTAACCTAGCCTCTAGCTTCTCTCTCTCTCTCTCACATCTCTTATATATTTATTATATAAAATATAGGCTTATTTTTCGATATATCTAGCAGATTATTTGAGGACAAAGCTTTATTAAGCTAAGTGAAGAATCTCGAGGACCCTCCTCCCCCACCACACACACGCTTTCTGCCCCCCGCCCCCAGGAAAGGACTGAGGGAATGTTGTCCATTTCCATTGCTGGTCTGGATGACATCCTAGGGACTCTGGTGGGCAGACAACTCCAGGGTGCTGGAGGAGGTAACATTTGGGGAGGGAAGCTATATAAGTTTCTGATATAAACTTGGTCTCAGTCCAGAGAATTTGATGGAACTGAAGATTCATAGTGGTTGTACTAAGTGACATTGTATCACTAAATACTTATCATCAATATACAACTAATTATAGTTGGTTAGAGATGGGCATGAGAAAAAACTAACATTTATTTGAGTACCTACTATATGCTAAGCTCATGACCAGGTAATTTGCATCTGTTATATTGCTAAATTCTCATACTACCCTTATGAGGTTGGTTTTGGCCTACTTTTCTTTCTTTCTTTTTTTTTTAAGATTTTATTTATTTGGGGTGCCTGAGTGGCTCAGTCAGTTAAGTGGCTGCCTTCGTCTCGGGTCGTGGTCCCAGGGTCCTGGGATCGAGCCCCATGTCGGGCTCCCTGCTCTGCAGGAGACCTGCTTCTCCCTCTCCCACTCCTGCTGCTTGTGTTCACTCTCTCGCTGTGTCTCTCTCTGTCAAATAAATAAATATCTTTAAAAAAAGATTTTATTTATTTATTCATGAGAGAGAGAGAGAGAGAGGCAGAAGCAGAGGGAGAAGGAGGCTCCCTGCTGAGCAGGGAGCCCGATGCGGGACTTGATCCCAGGACCCCGGGATCAGGACCTGAGCCAAAGGCAGACGCTTAACCATCTGAGCCACCCAGGCGCCCTGGCCTGGTTTTCTATCAGCACATGCTCACTCATGATTTACCCACTGCTATTACTTTTTCCTGTTGTAGAATATATTCCTCTAGAATTTGCTTGCACTTGGACCGTGCTTTGTATCCACCCACAAATGTAAGCTTGGAAAGTGCAGTGGTCAGAGCAAGAACCGTGGAGTTGTTACTGGGGAGCCTTTACCTCTGCCCTGGGTCTACCATTAATTTTCTGGGTGCACTGCATGATTTCCTTACCCCACTGTGGGTCTTGGTTTCCTAATTAGTAAAATGGTGGTCATAGTATATTTCAAAGATACCCCCCACCTCTAATCCTCTAGGAACTGTCCTGATACATCCTAGGCAAATTAACCATTCTTATCTCAGAATTTACAGACTGACCAACTTGTCAATGAGACTCAAGTGAGCCCATTATCCTAAATCTGAAACACCACCCCAATAGTGCTAGGAGCAGACAGTGAAAGCCAGGACAGGCAAGTCTTTGAAAAAGAAATCAAGCAGGCCTAAGAGACCTTAAACTATTTTCTATTCTCGTCTATTCTGATTAGAAATTTCCACATATGAATAAAAATAAGCTTTGTGTCTTAGGGTTCAATAGTAAAGGTTATTTTTAAGAAAGAAACTAACCTTTTAATTCTATTACTCTGGTGGGTACAAATAAAATAAAAGGAACCCACATTTAAAATAGCAAAATGGCTGTACCATTTCTGGAGAGTCCCTCCTAGAAAATCTCTGGCAAAGGATCGTGACTGTTGGTAACTGTAGAGGGACTTCATGCCTCAAGAAAAGGCGGCTCAGTTGAGATTGGAGAAGAAATCCTGAAGAGATAGGATCCAGGGTCTTCAGCTCTTTCTGGAAATTTTCTAGTAAGCCAGAACTCAAAGGGCATGATCTGAGTTCTCTTCTGACCAGGGCAAGAAGAAAAGCATCTTCTCTTGTTGTTCCACTTGGCCTCTGGCCAAAATCCTGACACAAGAGCAACAGCAACAATAAATTAACAGGGCTCTAAAATAAAAAGGCTGAAGGCCAATGCAAGGAAGCAGAAGCCTAGGGGGACTTGTATCAGAGCATCCACTTTCAGGCCTGGCCTAGAACAGGACAAGTTGGTAATACTGGAAGCAGGAATTCAATCTGGGTGTATTCATTAGTTTGCAATGCCTCGGGACCTTTGCCTTCAGGAGAAGAAAAGCAAATCATTTTAGAGTGCATACTCTGTTAGAAGGCTCCTTAGGTTATATCACAGGTCTTCTGTAAAATATTTTTTTAATTATAAGGGAATTTAGAATGCCAAGTCTTAGAGACCCATTGGATCTGGGAGGAAGAAGGTAGGAGAAAGATGAGAAGTTCAGGTGAGGCATTTGAGGTTTGCCTGTGAGCTCACCAGGGAGCTTCTTGGAAGCCGATTGGACATATGGCTTCTGATGTCCCCCCGTCCATCCTCAGATTGTCTCCTCTGCTCCATATTAAAATCTACAGGCATCAAATAATACTCTTCATCCACAATAGAAAACAAGTCCAGTCTTAGTATAGGTACCTCAGGTTGGTCAGAGCTGTCCCTTGCCATCTGTTCCAAGGGCCGGTCTCTAATGTTTCTCCTGGGGAGGCCATGGATATAGGACAGGGACTGGTCTCCAGTTGGTACCGAGCTGCAGCGGGCATTTGCCTGGCTGGGAATCTTAAAGAAACAAAGACAAATGTTAGTAAGGATCAGAAGGGGAGAGGAAAAGAGAAAGAGGAAAGAAGGGAGAATATGAGTGAGGAACCAATCTCTTAAAACACATTCCCAGTTCCAAATGACTTCAGCCCATATAGTCATTGAATCATTCGGTCCCCAAAGAATAAAGCTTGCCTCAACATCAGTCTCAGCATTATGTGATTAACATCTGACAAATATATTAACAATAAAAACAATGCTGTTACACTTGTGCAAGAAAGAAGGTGTCTGTTGCAGACAATGGAAAAATAGGTAGAATGTAAGGTATTCATAGGCAAAAGTAAAGTTCTTATTAGAAGTAAGGGTATCCTTAAGCTGTTTTATTTTTATTTACTTATTTTTTAAGTAGGCTCCATGCTCAAAGTGGGGCTTGACCTTACAACTATGAGACTGAGGGTCACCTGTTCTACTGCCTGAGCCAGCCAGGCGCGCCCTTAGGCTGTTTTAATTAGCAGGTTGAGGAAGGGCAGCAAAGGCAGTTGTAAGTTTTGTCAAGAATGGAATAGAAGAGATTAAAAAGCCCAGCATGTTATATCCTAAGAGCAATATTATTAAAGGTTACAATAGAATAAATGATGGAACAAAGGTCAGTGATAAAATACCATTCCCTCTTGCAATGGAGTATGGAGTATGGTATATTAATTATGTTTTTTTTTTAATTTTCTAGATTTTATGATGTTTTGACATCTTGGGCAGGCTTGCTGGCTGGAAGAGACTGCCCTTCCCAGGGTTAATTAATTTCTCTCCAAGCAAATATTTCCCCTGCCCAAAATCAACCCAGTCCAGATACTAGACAGCTGGGGACAGCCCCTAGGCTCAAAGCCTGCTGGAATTTTTCAGACTAGACAGTCCTAAGCTGTTTACCCTACCCTGCCTTGCCTTTCCCCTGGAAACCTCAGTAAAGGCTGTAGCCTATGCTTTCCCCTCACTTCTGTCTCCTGACTGAGCCTGGTGCTTCCCCATGTGATCCTATGCTGTCTCATGCCCCCTTTTCGTGGGAAATGTTAAGAAACTATTCTTTCAAAAGCAGTTGTCACTCTGTTACCTTGTCATACCAGATAAAAAAAATAACATTTTCGGTACAAATTGAGACACATGGTTATTTTTAATATCAGACAATTGAAAGGAGACAGTTATCAGAATGATTCACTGAAAACTGAATGTCTGTACTCAACTGATAGGCACGTTAAATAACCTGTCAGTATGGATAGCAACCTACAGGTGCTTTATAGTCACGAAGGATTTTACAGAAAAATCAAGAGGCTCTCTAGAGTGGGAAGAGTGAGCAGGAGTGGCAAAGAGTTCTAGAATAGGCATAAAAATAACAAGACACTTATTGGGCACAGACTCTGTACAAGGCACCATATGGATGCTTTGTTTATGTCATTCCGTTTAATCTTTACAACAAGCCTATAAGGGAGGTAGTGTCAGCATCCTTTTATATTTGGAAATCCAAGGCTTTCAGAAGTTAAGTATGTTTATTAAATATTAGTTAAGAAATATTCATGGCTTGCCTAACCTGGGCCAGGCAGGGTGATAGGCCCTACGGTGAACAAAACAGATTTGGTTCCTGCTCTCACAGAGCTCGCAGATGGTGAGGGGACAGCAAATACTCGTGACAGCACTGTATGGAGCAGTGAGGGTCACTGTCAGAACTGTCCACCGGTCCACCTGACCTGGACTTGGTGGCCCAGGTCTGGAGGCAATGACATTTAAGTCTAGGCTTGAAACCTGAGTTAGGTTTGGATTTGGATATGCTAACGAGTACGGAGGGAGGAGAAGAGAAGAAGAAAGGGCCCAGGAAAAGGAAACTGGATATTGAAAACCTCAAAGGTACACACAGGCTCCTAAAAGAGAGAGGAATACTTCCAGGGCATAGTTTAAGTTTTGAAAAAGGCAAAAGTTAAGGCTGCAGAGGGAGATAGGAGAAAGGGCGTGAATTGCCTCAAGTCCGATTAGCCTCTGTGCTTTCTTCTGAGGGAAATGGGAGCCACAGAAATGTTTTCAGTAGAGCTAAGACTAGGTCAGAGTTGTCCCAAATTTACCCCCTAGTAAATTGTGCAGATAAGACTTGAACCCTGCTTTGTACCACTACCCCCAGGATGAGAGAGATTCCACATTCATTCAGTCCACAAAGCAGATTCATCCTGTAAAATATTTGGCTAGGCATTTCAGGTACTTCTTAGATCAGTATGTTTCATTGGAAATTATTTGTAATAGAAAACATTTCCATTTTCAGCTACATGTAAATTTTTTTTTGCCTCTGAGAATTGATGCACTTCTATATTGCAGTATTCTAAAGGAGCATTTATCAATACTTCATCATCCCAATGGAGTAAAGGTGTCCCTTTTCTCATTTAAAACACCAAAGTTTATTGAGTGCCTTCGTTGTCAGCACTACGGATACAGGTGAACAAGGCAGGTAGGATTCCTGCCCTCATAGATCTTTCAGCCTAAGTATCACAGAATAAATTTTATGGCTTCTCCTATGGAAAGAGGAATATATATTCTACTCCCAGGATTGCTGTGAGCAATGAGTATTACAATGTATTTTAAACATTTTGTGAACCCCAGAACTTTGGCTATTTGCTGTATATCTCCCTCCAATAGAGCGTGAACGCTGTGTGGGCCAGAACGGTTTTGTGTCCTGTTGACTCCCAGCATTTAAGAATAGTGCCAAATTGGAACAGCAAATAGAGAAACACAGTTTCAGAATGGTGATGATGACTTGTTCAGGCCCAGCCTACGCGAGGCTCTAGATTTCTCTCTTCACTGACATCAATCACCAAGTGTATCTACAAAGTGTCAAAGAAGATAAAATGGAAAACGTTGACTAAGATAATCACCATGTTTCTGACTTCAGGAGTTGCCAGAGTAACTATAAAATCTCCGGTTGTATAGGTTTCTGTCATTTGCTTTACTTTGGATCACAAAATAGTGCTTGTGGATGACACAATAGCCTGAAATGAGTTTGGGGCATAATACTAGTTTTGTGATATTTACCTAGAGGAATTGTTACAAATGGAGCACAGAAATCTAACACAGATTTGGTAATTCTTCTTGGGGTGTTGGAAACTTGCAAGTGTGAGGAGTGTACACAAGTCTTTTTTTTTTTTAAAGATTGCTTATAAATTATTTTAAAGCGGTTATATTGTGGAATCTGTGGACACTTTCCTCCAAGACAAGTAAACACAACAAATTGTCTTAATATTGTGCAATGCATAGCTGGGACTTGGGAGAAAATCTGCAGAGACAGCATCAAATGAAGATATGAAAAGTTCTGTTTCTTCAACATTTTAGACCAAGTTGTTGAAGTGTTCTAGAAAGCTGTTAAATGGCTCAAAAAGGGATCCTATCTTGTTGATAAATACAACAAGAAAGATGCATATAAAAAGCTTGGTAGGATTTCTCAAGAAATGTAGAATTGAAAAAAAAACAGTATTTCCAAATTAATAGATTTAACATATGATGTTAATATATACCTTAAACTAATACAATATTAGAATTAATCATTTGACTATTTTATTTATGTTTGTGAAAATTTTTATTTTCTTTACATTTTAACTTTATGGAAAGTTATAATTATGGAAAACTTCAAACATAGGCACATGTGCCCAGGATAGTATAATGGAACTCCATATACTCATCACCAAGCTGTAATTATCAACTGACATTCTTGTTTTATTTATACCCACATCACTCACCACCAGAAAGGAAGTAAACCACAGATGGTGTATTATTTCATCCACATTTTTTTCAGCATACATCTCTATAGCAGGGGTTTTCAGAGTGAGGTCCTTGGGCCAGAAGCCTCAGCATCACCTAAAAATGTGTTAGGAATGTGAATTCTTGAGGCCCAGCCCCAAACCCCTGAATGTGAGAATTTCTGGGTTCGGGGTCCAGAAATCTGTGTTTTAGTAAGCCCTCCAGTACTTGTAATGCATGCTAAAGTTTGAGAACCACTGCTTTAAGGATAACGACTCTTTGAAAATATAACCATGATAACATTATAATACTTTTAAACATGGTAATCCCTTAACATCATCTAATTATCCAGTCATTTGTTCCAAATCTCCCAATTATCTGATAAATCTTATTTTTACAGTTTGTTTATTCAAAACAGGAACCAAATAAGATCCATATATTGCAATTGGCTTCAATCTTTTACATCTTTTTAAATTTCTACTTCTTCCTATCCCCCCGCTCCTTTTTGTACAGCTTTTTTCCTTTGCAATTTATTTGTTGAAGAAGCTGTGTTGTCTGCCCTACAAAATTTTCCGCAGTCTGGATTTCCTTGCTTGTATTTCTATGCTTTTTAACAAACTGTCCCATATATTTATTATAAAATAATAGCTAGAACTAGGGTCTTGATCTTCTTCAAATTCAGCTGTTTTAAGCAAGATTGTTACATAGGTGGTACGTTGCCCCATGCAAACAAATGCTGTCAGGTTGTCTTGCTTTAGTCCATTTTTTTTTTTTTTTCATTAGCGTTTCGGAAATGATGATATTCTTATCCTATTATCAGTTCTCATTTATTAATAGATTAATGGGAATACTTTTTTACAGAGAAACTGCCGTCATTAACTATTATCTAAAATACAGTTTGTATAGAAAAGGCAAACAATAAATGCTCCTTTGATTTAACAGTTTTAAAAATAGTTTGTTCCCTAGCATTCTTCAGAGGTGACCAATGAATTTTTGTTTTTTTTCTAAAGAATCACTATAAAGTTAGAGATTTAAACATATATAATGCATTTAAATCATTATAATTGCTATGTTTACTGATAGCCAAAATATAAGTGGTTTGGGCTTTTCTTTATTTCCTTTTTTTGTTTTTTTTATAGTGAGAGCCATTTTAAGTTAGATTCCAAGTCTTTTTTTTTTTTTTTTTGACAAGTCATGGAAGGTGTTTGTTATCTTAATTGCTTTTGGTATAAATAGATGTTCCAGGCTCAAAGCTGGGATTAGCCTTCAGAATTTACTGAACATGATGCAGGTGCTAGGGTACTCATTGCTATATGGTTGGTCATTGTTTCTGTGTTTTTTTTTCAGTGAACAAAGCTAGGAAATCTATTTTCTTAAAAGGAGTTCATACTGATATTCCCAATTCAAATGTAGGTCTTTGGGGTTTTATAAAATCTCATCAATCTTATATCTATATTTCATTTCTCCTACACCAGAAATCCCAAATGTAAAAACACCAAGATAATGACTCGTTTGCTTTATTCGACAATACATACACACAATAACAATATCAACATAATGGTCACTGAAAACATTTGAAGATAGTTTTTCAAAAACTATTTTCCTTAGAGTATACATCCCACTAGAGACACAGAGTGAAGTCATTATGTTTTAAAGTCATTTAAAGTCATTGCCTGGGTGGTTTAGTTCGTTAAGCCTCCGACTCTTGATTTTGGCTCAGGTCATGATCTCAGAGCTGTGAGATCAGAGTTGTGAGATAGAGCCCCGAGGCAGGCTTTGGACTCAGTGGGAAGTCCCTCTCTCTCTCCCCCTCTGCCCCTCCACCGGCTCACGCACATGCTCTCTCTCTCTCAAATAAATAAATACATCTTTAAAAAAGTCATTTACAATAGTTCCATTCTCTTTGGTTTTATTGCCAATTAGAACATAGGTTCACGTGGTACCCAGTCTCCAGGCTGGCTCTAAGTAATCCCTGCCTCCTAGGGCTCATGTTCTTGTGCAGTTCTTCCCCCACCCCTTTTCATTAGGATTATCTCTGTAACCAATAGAATACTGTAGTAGGGTGTGTCACTTCTGAGATTAGGTTATTACAGACATTGGACTTACTGCTGTGATTGGGTGCACACACTCTATCTTTCTGGGATAACTCATCTTTGGGATGCCAGATACCATGTCTTGAGCAGCCCTATGGAGAGGCCTAAATACAGAAAAGACTGTTCCCTCTGGCAACAGCCAGCAAGTAAATGAGGCCTCTGTCAGTAGCCACTCAAATAAGCCTAGAAGTGAATCTTCTTGTCCTGGTCAAGGCTTCAGGTGACTGCATTCCTGGATGACATTTGGAGTGAAATTTCAGGGGAGACCTTGAGCTAGAACCACTCATCTAAGCTGCTCCTGGATTCTCGTCCCTCAGAAACAGTGCAAGATGATGTATGGTTATTGTTTTATGTAGCTATGTTTTGGGACAATTTGTTATTCAGCAATAGATAGCTAACACCAACTTATTTTGTTTTTGATTTTTAGGAATTGATTTTTTAATTTTTAAATTTGTTTTATAGTTATGTGAAATATTTATGTGGTTCCAAAGCCAAATCTATAAAAATGACTTATTCAGGGATGGGTTGTTTCTGTTTTTGATCCTTCCAACATTTTTCCTTTATCCCCAAGAGATAACCACTTTTTAAAATCCTTTTTATTAATTCCTTCATTTTTTAAAAACATAAGCAATAGACAGATGATAGATAGATACCTCGAAGCATAATCTGTGTACTTTTCTTCACCTTGCTTTCATTTAGTTAATGCTATATCTAACTAGATTACTCCATACAGTGATAGGTAGTGATATTTATATACTTTAAAACTGTTGTTGTTTATATTGTGATATTCTTCATTTCTTTTTATAGTTTTAAAGGTTTTATAATACTCTGTGTGGATGAACTCTTATTTATTCAACTAGTCTCTTATGGATGAGAGTTTAGGTTGTTAATAGTTTTTTGTTTTTTTGTTTTTTTTGTAACAAGTAATGCTACAATGAATACTTTCTGCACAAATCTTTTCACATTTTTCCAGTGTATCCTTGGGACAGATTTCTGAAAGTGAGATTTTTCATGTCAACAAATAAATGCATATATAGTTTTGCTAATTATTGCCAAATTTCCTGCCAAAGTGGTTTTCTACTTTAAACTTCCTCTACCTTCCAACAAAGTATATTGTCAATTTTCTGGACTTTTGCCAATGTAATTGTGAGAAATTGTATCTCATGGTGGTGTTAATTTATATTCCTTTTATTAAGAGCAACACTATTTTTTGATATGCTTTAAGACCATGTACATTTATCTTTCTGTGAACCGTCCTTATGTTTTGCCCATTTTTCTAATAGTTTACTGTCTTTTTTTTCTTTTTTCTTTTTGATAGAAGATTCTATATGTTAGGGATATATTTATCTATGATATAAATTGCAGATTTCTTCCTCAGTTTATCGGGTATGTATGTACACTTTGTACACAGTGGTTCTGGCCACATATATGTGTAGTTAAAATTATCACTTTTTTTCTTATTGTATCTGCATTTTGAGTCACAGTTGAGAAATTTCCCCTTATCTCAGATTACAGAGGAAATCATCCATTTTCTTGCACTATTGTGTAGGTTTATTTCTTTTACATTTCAGCCTCTGATCCATTTGGAATATATCCCAGTGTACAGCATATGTATGTACAATATATGAGAGGCCCAATTTAAAATTTTCTCTGTGGCTATCCAGTAATCCCAGCATTACTTATTAAAAAGTCCATCTCTTCCCTACTAATTTGCAATATCATCTTTATTATATACAAAACCACAATATGCCATTGGGTCTGTTTGTTGATTTTTCTTTTCAATTCCATTAGTCTCCTATCTATTCATGTGCCAAAATCACGTTATTTTAGATATAGAGATTTTATATTTTATATTTGTTAATGCTAGTCCTACACCCATTGCTCTTCTATTCCTGACTCTTTTTTCTGGTTTTGTTGTTTCAAATTAACGTTTAATCAATTTGACTAGTTCCCAAAGAAAATGAAACAAAAATCTAGTACCATTCTTACTGGAATCACATTAAATTTATAAATTACCTCAGGGAGGATCAACATCTTGATGTTGTTAACTTTTTTTCCAGATTTTTTTATTGTGGTAAAATATACATAACATAAAATTTATTATCTTAACCATTTCTGAGAATACCGTTCAGTGGGATTAAGTACATTCCTATTGTGCAGCCACCCCCACATCCATCCTCACGGCTCTTCTCATCACACAAAACTGAATGTCTATACCCATTCAACAATAACTGCCTATTCCCTCCTCCCCCAAGTCCCTGGCAGCCTCTAATTTACTTTCTGTTGCTATGATTTGACTATTCTAAGTATCCTTTGTAAGTGGAGTCACATGGTATTTGTCTTTTGGTGGCAGGCCTATTTTACTTAGTAAATGTCCTCAAGGTTCATTCATTTTACAGCATGTGGCAGAATTTCCTTCCTTCGTAAGGCTGGATAATATTCCATCATGTGCATATGTCCCAGAATTTGCTTATCCACTTACCTTTGATGGATATTTGGGTGGCTTCCCCATTTTAGCTACTGTGAATAATGCTGCTATTAACGTGGGTATATAAATATCTCCTTGAGACCCTCCTTTCAATTCTTTCTCGTATATCCCCATGAATGGACTAGGTGGATGATATAGTAATTCTGTTTTTAATTTTTTAATTTTTTTGAGAAGCTACCGTACTGTTTTCCACAGTGGCTATACCACTTTACATTTCTACAAACAGTGTACAAACTTTCCAATGACTCCATATCCCTGCTAACATTTGTTGTTTTCTGGTTTTTTGTCTTCCTTGGTTGAAGCTATCCTAATGGGTGTGAAGTGGTATCTCATTGTAGCTTTGATTTGCGTTGCCCTAATTAGTGATGTTGAATATCTTTTCAGGTGCTGATTGTCCATTTTTAAATCTTCTTTAAAGAAATGCCTATTCAGGTCCTTGCCCATTTTTAAATCAGATTGCTTGTTTTTTGGTTGTTGAGCTTTGGAATTCTCTATGTATTCTGGATATTAATCTCTCATCAGATATGGGATTTGCCAATACTTTCTCCCATCATGTGGATTGTCTTTTTACAATCGATTGTGTATTGTGGCACATAACTTTAAAAAAATTTTTTTTTTATTTTGGTGCCTATGCTTTTGGGGTGATACCCAAGAAATCATTGTCAGGTCCACTCTGAAGATTTTTGCCTATTTTTTCTTCTAAGAGTTTTATCATTTTACATCTGTATTTAAGTCATGGATTCATTTTCAGTTAATTTTTGTATATGGTATTAGGTAAGGGTCCAACTGCAAAATTTGCATGCAGACATCCAGTTTTTCTAGTGACATTTCTTGAAAAAGTCATCTTTTCCCCATTGAATCATCTTGGTACCCTTGTTAAAAAAAATCATTTGACCAAATATGTGAGGATTTATTGTGGATCCTATTCTATTCTGTTGGTCTCTATATCTGTCTTTATGCCAGTACTATACTGTTTTTATTATTGTACCTTTGAAGTACCTTCTTTTTAAGGTTTGCTTTGGATCTTCAGGGTCCCTTGAGATTCCATATGAATTTTAGGATGGGTTTATATTTCTGCAAAAAAAATGTCATTGGGATTTTGATAGAGATTGATGATGTTAATTTTTTTCTGTATAGGGACATACTATACCTTTCCATTGTTCAAATCTACTCTTGTGTCTTTTAGGAGAGTTTTATATTTTTTCTCATAAAGGTTTGGACATTTCTTGTTAAGTTTGACTACGCATTTGATTTATTTACTTATTTAGTTAATTTAGTTATGCTTTTATTTGTTATTATAAATGCTGCCTTCCATTTTTTGTCCTAACTAGTTTTTGTTTATATATGTGAAGACCACTGATTTTTATATATTGATGAGATAATCCTGTTTTGCCAAATTCTCTTAGTGTTTTAGTAGTTTCTTCATAAGCTGTTTTGAAATTTTATATGTATAATCTTATCATCGGAAAATAGTATTTCCTCTTTCTTTCTAATTATTATGCTTTTAATTGCTTTCTTTTGTTTAATTACATTGGCAAATACTTGCAACATAATATTAAAAACCAGTGGAAATAACAGATACTCTTGACTTCTTCCAGACTCTAATGTGAAAGCCTCTAGTGTTTGTCGATTAAATAGGATGTAGGCTTTGGGTTAATATAGAGAGAGAAGCATTTTGGAAACAAAAGTGAACAAGGAAATTCTTATTCTCGGGATTTACAGACTTGTGGAAGGCGACAACGAAGCTTTTTTTTTCTTAATTTATAAAAGACGTATTTACTTACTTACAAGATTTATTTGCAAGAAATTTTACCATAAATTATGTGTTTATGAGAGGCATTATAGTGTAGTGTATGCATTTTTAAAAAAGATTTATTCATTTATTAGAGGGAGAGAATGAGAGCAGGGGAGGGGCAGTGGGAGAGGGAGAGAGAGGGAATCCTCATGCAGATTTCCCAGCTGAGCACAGAACCTGATGCGGGTGTTTGATCCCAGGACCCTGAGATCATGACCTGAGTTGAAACCAAGAATCTGTCGCTTAACTGCCTGAGCCACCCAGGTGCCCCAGTGCACCCATTTTTCTAAATGTTGTCCTTAAGGGGGCAAAAATTGGTTCTTTGGGGCAAATATTTCTTTTCTTAAATTTTTTTTTTAAAAATTTATATTTATTTGAGAGAAAGAGCACAAGTAGGGGGAGGACAGCAGAGGGAGAGGGAGAAGCAGGCTCCCCACTGATCAGGAAGCCAGATATGGGTATTGATCCCAGGACACTGGGATCATGACCTGAGCCAAAGGCAGACGCTTAACCGACTGAGCCACCCAGGCGCCCCGGGGCAAATATTTCTAAAATATTATAGTGGTTGGGCGCCTGGGTGGCTCAGTTGGTTAAGCAACTGCCTTCAGCTCAGGTCATGATCCTGGAGTCCCAGGATCGAGTCCCACATCGGGCTCCCTGCTGAGCAGGGAGTCTGCTTCTCCCTCTGAACCTCTTCCCTTTCATGCTCTCTATCTCTCATTC
The DNA here is from genome assembly GCF_003265705.2 of Callorhinus ursinus. Classification (NCBI taxonomy): domain Eukaryota; kingdom Metazoa; phylum Chordata; class Mammalia; order Carnivora; family Otariidae; genus Callorhinus; species Callorhinus ursinus. The sequence continues at coordinate 53,224,327 of NW_027397071.1, read as the reverse complement.
TCTCTCTCTCAAATAAATAAATAAAATCTTTAAAAAAATGAAAAAAAATAAAATACTATAGTGGTTTCTAGTGCTCAACTCTACTCAACAAAATAGTGTCTCTTGGTATTTAATTCCTCTCTCTTTAGGGAGAGTTTTAATTTTTCTCCTAAGGAGTGGGGTCCAATAATGAAAAGGAATTGAAAAAATTGGTGCTGTGGATCCAGACTACTTAGGTTCACATCCTAGACCCACCAATACTCGACTGGTTGTATGAGCTTTGGCGAATTACTTAATGTCACTGTATCTCAGTTTTCTCACCTATAAAATGGAGATATTAGCACCTACTTCACACCACTGCTTTTTAATTAATTTTTTATTTGAGTGTAATTGACGCACAATGTTACATTAGAGGAAACAGCCCATTTTCATAGTATAACAACAACTGCTATAGGGGAATGTACAGATTACAGATTGATTTATGAGTACCTTATGAAAAGCACTTAATCAGACAATGATGCTTCTTGGTAGAGTTGATGTCTAAGTTGAGCCCCTAGTGTAATTAGGAGTTAAATGAAGATGAAGGGAAATTTTCATACTAAAGGAATAGCATGGGCAAAGCATAGAAGATAAAATGGAACAGAACTCTACTGGGGAAACAGAGGTTATTTAGGGAAAGGTGGGTATGGGGGAGAAGTAGAGAATGGACAGAAGTGAGCTGGAATGGCAATCAAGGAGTCTGCATCTTATACCAGGGCAAAGGGGATTAAACAACGGTTTTAAGTGTTTTAAGTAGTGGCCACACTTGGGTACTTTTGAAGTTCCTCCTAAAAGAGGCAGAATATATATCCTTGCCCCCAGTGGTATTGTGCTTTGCCATGTGGCTTGCCTTGGCCAGTGGGATGGATCTTCATGGATATGACACAAGCAAAGACTTAAAACTTACTTGTGGTTGAGCCTGTCCTCTTGAAATGTTTCCATTACCATAAGAAGAACTTGCTTTGAGGAGCTCACTGGGTTCAGAACAATAAGAAAAACACAGAGCAGACCTGAACCAAATCTACCATCTGGAGCCAAGCCTAGAAAAGTCTAATTTAAAAAAAGCAAAAGCTATCTTAGCTCGTATTTGCAGATGTGAGCATAAATGATTATTGTCATAAGCCACTGAATGCTAGGGTGATTTCTTGCACAGTAGTATTATTATAATAGCTGACCAATACAGAGAGGGAAGCATAGAAAAGGACAGTCAGTTTGAAGATAATTAAAATCATCTTGCCGAAGTACTATGGTGGTTTGACTAGGATGATGACAGAGGAAGCAGAACTAAGAAGGTGTTTTTGAGAGATATGGGGGTAGAATTTAAAGGGCTGAGTGATATTAGACTCAGGGAAAGGGAGGAGGAAAGCATGCCCAGGTTTCTTGCTGGTGTAACTGGGAGAGTTGTGAGACTGTTCTGTTAGCCACAGACCATAGGAGAAGAGCAAGATCAAAGGTTCTGTTTTGAACCTGGTGAATCTACCAATGCACAGCCAAGTGGAAATGTCCTTGACGTCCGTCTGTTTGCCTAAAAATGAGGATGACATCATGTGCCTCTACCTACCTCACCAGGCTACTATACAGAACAAACAAGATAAAACACACAAAAGTGCTTCAAAAAGAACACATTACCAATCAGCTATGATAATTATTAAAATTAAAGCACTAACACTTTCATTTTCATGCTGCCAGATGCAAAAAACACACTCTAACTTTATTTTTGAAACCGTGCTACTGAGTTTGTAGCTAGTCACACATTCTTTTTTATTTTCTGAGAGAAGGCAGAGCTGATGCTTCTGAGAAATAATACAGATGATATTTGTATTTTCAAAGACACATAAGGAACAGAATTTGGAGAAAAAAGATTCTAGGGCTACTGTTGAGAAGAGCCAGGCTCTTGCCTTGTGAGACCTCAAACTAATCATTTAAGCTTTCTGGGCCTCCCCTTCTTCATTTCTGAAGTGAAGGTTTGTACTTGTTGATTTCTAAAATATCTTGCTGTTCTCGGATACATGAAACCATGGGTTCTCATAGCATTTTCAGCTTTACTTAACCTCCTACTAACTAATGATACTCTTCAAACTTGATCTGTAATTTAGAAAAGAGTTTCACACTTGCCTGTCCTCACCCACGTTAGCTCAGTCTTTATCAGCAACTTTTCTTTTGGAGCAAATTCAGGCAGTCCAGATTGCCTGTTATATCCCAGGCAGGAAAGCTTATTTTCATCTATGTGTGAGGGAGAAGGATCTAGAAGGAGTTCTGATTGGTTTGCTTCTTTCATTGCAGCAGAATTCCATTTACCACTTAGTCAAGGTGGTAATGAGGGTCTCCGTACCAGACAAATGTGGCTGCCATCTGGCAGGCCAGCACCACACACTCGGCAGACAGAACCAATTAATCAGGCCCCACACCCCGCAGGAGGTCTTGCTGTATTTGGTGGCTGGGTGTCAGCTCTGCTGAGTCTCCCACAAGAAGCCTCATTGAGTTGTGGGAGGGGAGGGGCAAATCATCTCCCTCTGGCACTACAGGGCTAGCAAAGAATCCAGATCTTGGAGGCCCCAGAACAGCTTATTCAAGGAATATTCTGCCTGCAATAATGGCAAATGCAGGATCTGTACCAGGAATGGACAGCTTGATGTGGTAGAGGGAGTGTTAAGAAACAAATTTCCATTTATAAGAGGAAAACTAGAAATGACTTCAATGCCCATCAGTAAGGGATTAGTTAAATGAGCCATGTTATATCCATACAAAGGAATAAATACAATTGGTGATTAAGGACTTAGGATTTGGGCTTTAATTATGGCTCTGCCACTTCTCAGCCTTTTGACCTGGGCAAGGCACTTGACCTTGTTTTTTAGTTCCTTCATCTATGAACTGAAGACAATACGAGTTCTTACTTCTTTGGGTGCTTGGGAGTAGTAGGTTAATACATGTAAAGAACTTAGAATGGTGCCCAGCACATAGTAAATGCTATTTAAGTGTTCGTTTTGAGTATGATTCTCATAGAGCCATTCAAGATGATGCTTAGGATGCATTTTTTGAAGCCAGGGTGAAAATTCTTAATATGAAATGAATCAAGCAGGATAACAAAGAATATATACATAATGATTCTCATTCTATATCTATGTATAGAGAAAAGAGAAAGAAATATATTATTATTTGTCTTTCATTGAGTTTTCTTTTCTTCTAACTTATACTCTCCATCTGCCAATATTGTACATGAGTATGCAATACTTTATAATTAAAAAGATGACTTTTTTAAAAATGGAGGAAAAGACTGGAGAAGAACCCCTGTATATACATCTTATCTCTCTACACTTAAGAGTGACTTCAACTTTTCTCAGCCTCAGTTTTATCATCTATACCATAGTGATAGAAAAAACACTGGTACCTACCGCAAGGGGTTAATTACAAGGAGCAAATGATAAAATTTACCTGAAAGTAATCAGGCAATATTAAAGTGTCTTATTACTATAATATTATTACCAAGGTCATCCTTGGGGAGTAACAACAAATACATTAATGCTAGAGACAAAATTATGTAAAAACTCAGAGGTCTTCAGAAGTTCAGAATGGATCATTTCACCTCTACAGATGCACTATATCCCGCTCCAACCAGGCCTTAAATTCAAGAACTACTTATAAGACAGTCAAAAGAGGGGCTCCTGGGTGGCTCAGTCAGGTAAGCATCTGCCTTCAGCTCAGGTCATGATCCCAGGACCCTGGGATGGAGCCCAGTGTCAACAGGGAGCCTGCTTCTCCCTCTCCCCCTACCTCCCTTCCCTGCTCATGCTCTCTCTTTCTCAAATAAATAAGTAAAATCTTAAAAAAAAAAAAAAAGTCAAAATAATGCATTACCTGGGGATTTCGAAAGTTCTAGTTGCAGTATAGGCTGTGCCACTGACGTTTTGGGCAAGTCACTTTTATTTCTGGACCCATGTTCAACTAGACCTTGCAGAGTATGGTCTCAGGTCCATTGCGGGGCCATTAACCACTTTAAATTATAAGCTTTGCAGAGTTCTTATGAGCAAAAGACCACAAATCCATAGGCTTTTATTTTCTCAGATGACTAAAGACTAGCTAGTATCTGAGTGATTTAGTAAGGGCTATTAAAATTATAAACTAAAAATAGTTATGTTAGAGTTTACTGCAGACTCTAATTCAGTATTCTACTAAAATATTTGGCTGTCACTTAATGCTTGGCAGCACTGCAAAACTCCTACTCTATGTATCCGTCTAATTGCAATTTCAGCAATTTTTGGAAATGGTACTTTGTTATCAATGAATCATTAATTTTGTCTTGATTTGGATCCAGTTTTCAATTGCTGCTATTCTTGCTTTTTAATTACAAATTACTAATCATATAGATTCATCATTATCAAGTTAGTTTGTTGTGGATTGTTTGGTTGATTTTTAACAGAGTACAGTGATGTATATTTCTATCAAGATTTTGGCTGATAATTTTTTGATATGTAGACATGGTTGCATTGGATTTTGAAAATAAATGATCTCTTTCTGTAATGTTAAAGCAGACAGACCTTCCCCCTCCAACACAACCCAAATTTGCATGTACATTTACTTGGATCACTGTATGAGTGTCACCGAGTTAGCCGCCGATAGAGTAGGTTGGCCAACTCAATTAGTGGTCAACCAGGATGCAATATACAAAATGACCTAAAAATTTAGTTTCAGATTTAAAAAAATGAACTCCAAGTCTATCTTATGCAAAATATATTAATTACCATTAGTACAAGAGCGTGTGGTGTGAATCTGTTTCCAAACTAATTCTGAATTTTCCTGGTCAATTACCAAGAAAAGTTTGGGTATTTGTCACTCACTTTGCCATCCAGAAATCTGCTCCTGAGTGCTCCTGTCAGGAATTTCTGGTTGTTCTCTGGTTTCTGATTGTTCTCTGGGTGCTTGCTTTCTTCCTTATCATCTGAGTTATGATTGATTTGATGATCAGTAGGATTAGTAGGAGCTGGAGAGTCTCTGCTCATCTGCTTTGCACCACCAGTCACGGATTTCTGGAGTACTGTTTGAGTTTCTGCCTTCAGGTTCTCATATTCCTTGCTGTGAAGAAACAGTTTTGCACTTTGTTACTCACAGGGCAGACTCTGCATACACTAGGCTGGCATAAGAAACAGAAGGTGTTAGTCTGGTGGTGTGAACAGTGGTAACTCAGCATGGTGGAATGAAGAGTAAACATTGATTATCTGTGTATGACTCATTTACCATAGAGAGACTGTATTATTATCTTCTCAGAGTTGAACTTCTCCTACCCTCTTCCTCATATTGATAAAGAGAATCTATCCAGGGGCGCCTGGGTGGCTCAGTCGTTAAGCGTCTGCCTTCGGCTCGGGTCCTGATCCCAGGGTCCTGGGATCGAGCCCCACATCGGGCTCCCTGCTCGGCGGGAAGCCTGCTTCTCCCTCTCCCACTCCCCCTGCTTCTGTTCCCTCTCTCGCTCTCTCTCTCTCTGTCACATAAATAAATAAAATCTTTAAAAAAAAGAGAGAGAGAGAGAATCTATCCATCTGCTCTCAGACCCTTAATGTAAGTAACGGCAGCATCAAAAATGAACACTACAGGTTATCACATATCTTACTGACAAATCTAATGGGTATTTTCAGTGTTTGCAACTAGAAGAAGAACTCCAGTCAAGGGGGGTTGCTAGCTCTAGTCCTGCTCTCTGTCTCTCAGGTGCCTCATCCTGTGGCTTCTTTTTCTCCCAGTAGTCCTCCACTCAAGTTTAGTATTAAATAGAGAAAAGAGAAGGAAAAAAAGAAACTGTAGGAATGATTCAAAAAATACAAATAATAAACACAATTTTAAAAAGATTCAACCTTGTTTAATAACTAAAGACTCACAAATCGAAACAATTATATAAGACATCGCTTTAAATTTAGGAAACTTCTTTGGAAATTAGAAAGTCAAATGCTAATGGCCATAGAAATAGACATAATTAACATAGTGGGTGACCTGAAAAAACATATGAAGAGTGAGTCAGGAAGTTGCAATGGTTTAACCTACTAAATCAATATTTAAGATTGTGTATTATGGGAAAAAATACGGAAGAAAAATTTTAAACTCTAAGTATTTAGTAATAGGTGAGTATGTTGAGTATTTTACTCTATGTTCATATGATAGAATTTATAAAGCTATGAAAATAGTTGGGAATAATTTTAATGACACAAGAACATGTCCAGTTATACAAATAAGTGAAAAATGTAATTATCTCTACTATGTAAAACTTGTGTGCATAATATATGTGTTTATGTGCGAGAGTACATAGTATATCTAAAAAGAAATATGCCAGAAATGGACAGTAAGTGTCTCTGGGTAGTAGAGCTCAGAATATTACCGTAATATCTTATAACATTATTATTCTAAATTTTTTACATGACAAAATATTATTTTATAATCAGGAAAAATCAATTTCAATATAGCTATAGAAAGCACTCTATAAATTCTAGCTGTTAGTACTGATACAATGGAAAAGATCCCTTTTATTTTATTTTATTTAAGTTTTATTTTATTTTATTATGTTATGTTAGTCACCATACAATACATCATTAGTTTTTGATGTAGTGTTCCATGATTCATTGTTTGTGTATAACACCTAGTGCTAGAAAAGATCCATTTTAAAGCATGACACATTATCTGAGCATAAAACAGTCGCTCTGATACTTGTTGATTTGAAAAAGTCAAACCACAGTCAATGATTTGAATGTGTGTATATTTTTTATGGTAATCCTCTTGGTCATGGCAGCACAGGCCAAAAAGAAGGCCTAAAAAAGAACTCTGAGGAACACCTAGATTTACAGACAGAAGAGCTCTAAAAGGAGATTTAGAAGAAATTCTCAGTAAGGTAGAAGGGACACCAGGAGCATGGCGTCTTGGAATCAAAGTGAAGAGGATGTTTCCAGAGAGAGGTCATTGTCAACAGTGTCAGGGGCTCTGGAGAAGGGTGAGGTCTGAAACGTGTCCATTGGATTAAGCCACAAGAACGTCGACAGGCATCTTGACAAAGGAGCTTCTGTGAGCTAATGGAGGTGGATGCCAGACTGAAGCAGGTTTGGGAAAGAGGGGGCCAAGAAACCGAATACCAGAAGTATAATCTGTGAAGAAGTTTGGCTGCAAGAGCGGAGAGAGAGAGAGGATTGGTGACTGGAGTGCAATATGGGTTTCAGATAGGGCTTTATTATTATCATGTTGAAGGACTGTGGGGACTTTAACACATTAAGTACCAGTGGTGAAGAACCCACTGAGCCAGAGGGAAAGAGAGGATAGTATTGATGAAATATGATGAACCCTGACAAAGTGAGATGAGAGAGAACAGAGATAAATGAAATGGAATGAAATGAAATGAAACGTCAGGGTAGGGTTGGTAGGGAGATAGGTGAGGATATAGGCAAATTTATTTGTACATTTGGTGGCAGCTTGACTTTTCTCTTTGATATATAAGGTATGCTTACCTGTTGGCTCTCAAGGGGGAAGTGCTAGGGAAGGAAATCTGAACTAAGGGCAGATGGCTTGAGATAACTGCTATGAAGAGTGGAAAAGAGCTGATAAATAAGTAAAAAGGTCAGCTGGGTACAACCAAGTAGCCATGAAGGTTGGAGACCATAATTTTGTGGCTTCAGTGTGAGAGGGTGCATGCTCTTCCCTAGGATTGCCTAGGAGTCCTAGTGGAGATGCAGACAGGGATTTGGCTGGGATTTGCCAGACAGGTGCAGTAGAATGATAACAGAGCAAGATGGGAATGTGAGAACAATAGTGTATATATAACAAATAATTCTTGCAATGAGAGAAAACATAGAACATATGATCTCTGACCTCAAGAAATTTAATTTCATTTGGCTGTCCAAAAACAATACAAATAATAAGTTAACTTGCTTCTAGAAGTCAGGTCGATAGCTTCTACATAGTGGTTACCTTTTTAGGGAGGTGTAGAGCCCAGAAGGGAATGCTAGGGCCTTCCATGGTATCTGCAGTATTCTGGTTTTTTTTGTTTTTGTTTTTTTATCTTGGTGTTTGTCGCAAGGGTGTATCACATTTGTGAAAATTCAGTGAGACTATATATATGATGTGCGCTTTTATGTGTCTATATATGATAAATACATAGATATATTCCTATAACATGCTCAAAGAAATTGGTATAAAATTTGCATAAATATGAAACATACCTAATTAGTGTATAAATCAATGTCAAGTGAATATTACAAAGAATCAGTGCTATTTGAAGTTCATAAGAAAGAGAAATAACTATGATTTGCAATGGTTGCAAAAATATTACTGAGCATTTAACTACACGACAGTCACATTATAGCCACTCACATACACTAGTTAGTTAATCTTCAGATCAACCCTATAGGTAAGTGCTTGTATTATTTTCATTTTAGGATGAAGGAATTAAGACTCAGAGAGTTTATGTGATTTGTCCAGTTGTACATGGCTTTTCAGTAGTGGAACCAGAATTTAAACCTAAGCTGGCCTGACTGCACTGAGCTGCCTACTTACTGCCAATAGAGTCAGGAGAGAATCCATGGAGGTTTATATTATATGAGGAGCAGAAAATAGAAGAGGAGGGAGTGCAGATTTAAAGGCAAAAATGGGTTTGGGGCAGAAAGTTAACTCCTCTGGCTGAAACAATCAGCTTTGCTTTAATCACCTTCAAAATCATTTTGTGGGCAGTCTCAGGACAGAATTGCCTGAGAAACGTGAAATGTATCTGCCTGCCTGTTAAAACAGTCACAGTAGATGTAAAAAACCAAAAATAACCTGTTAAATCTGTTCAAAGTAAAAGCTGTTTTTTTTTAAAACATACATAGCACTTTAAAAGTATCATGAAATGACTCCCCAGCTGAGAAATGGCATGTGCCTGTTAGCACAAACAATTTGTCAACACACATTGGTTGTTACGCTGTTCACAAACTCACAGTTCTTTCTTCTAGACTTGTGCACTATCTACCTGAAGTACTGAAAACAGAAGTTTGCCATTTCAAAAGAAAGAAAAAAAATGCCATAACACTCTCTTGGAAGCAAGGCATAACTAGCTTCTTCATATGTACTTCTGACCTCAGCTGCTGCTCTTAGGGATGCTGTGAAGAGTTTAGTGTCATCCTGGAACTACAGCAATTAGAGAGGATTACTGTATTGCTGGATGATAAATAAATGAGGCGAAAACTGTTCAGTTGTCTCCCGTCACAGTGGGCTCTTCCTGCAAACCAACCCTACAGTGCCACCCTCTACTAGAGCTCAGAGTCTCAGGGTTAGAAACAAACATTGCAAGGGCATCTGGTAGCATCCTCTGCCCAAAGCAGTGCAGAGACCTCCCATCGGCCCACCTCCCATGTAACTCCAACTCACCAGATCTCACATTTGATTTGGATTACACCCCTGCTGAGAACATCAAATCTCAAATGGAGGACCCAGGGGGCTCAGCAAAAAGGTCACCAGATGCCATCTTAAAGGTCTGCCAGCCTTGGCAGCGACTCAGTGCCACCAATTTCCAACTGTGCGCCATCTAACAGGCCTCCAACCCTCTGGAAAAGACAGTCCTGAGTGTGCCAACCAGTGAATGGGGATCTAATTTCAGTAAATGAAAGCATGTTCTTATTTGGAAGTAATAGCAGATAATCAACACAACCAGACTTTCCTTTTTTAAGAAGACAACAACAAAATAAAAATATAAAATGGGATTGGGGAGGGGAGTGCAGCTGAAAATCTCACCAAACTCCATGGGGAAGCTGAAATGTGAAGTCTGTGCTAATGTAGCAAATGTTATTGTGATGAAGTGTGAGGGTTTTTTTTTTTTTTCTTCCTTTTTTTTTTTTTTTAATGCCAGGGAACCATACCATGTATTATCATAGAAATTTAGTCTTCAGAAAGATTTTTAAAGTACTTTAAGTTCCAAACCTATGCCCAAATCATCTCTTCATCAATGGAATTATATGAGCTAACATTCTAAATGCTCATATGTGTCAGATACCACATATAAATTTACATAAATTCTTTCATGTTATCCTAATAATCCTGAAAAGTGGATATTATTTTTTTAAAGATTTTATTTATTTAATTGAGAGAGAGAGATAGAGAGAGCACAAGTAGGGGGGAGGGGTAGAGGGAGAAGCAGACTCCCTGCTGAGCAGGGAACCCGATGTGGGACTCTATCCCAGATCCTGGGATCATGACCTGAGCCGAAGGCAGATACTTAACTGACTGAGCCACCCAGGTGCCCCAGAAAAGTAGATATTATTATCACTATTATGCAGATGAAAAAATGGACGATCAGAGAGGTTAAGTACATTACTCAAGGCCTCCTTGCAAGTAGAGATCTCAGACTCATAGTCCGATCTGTGTGGCTCTAAAGCATGCGCCCCTTCCTCTGCATTACTCCTCAATTTTATACCCATAATATACAAACTGTCTGTTTTAAACAACAGGATTTTTATTCTCTTTTAAAATGTTAATAAAAAAGAACATATATAAAGGCATCTAGTCTATCTTCCCAGCTAGACTTAAAGTCCCTCTACAGAACACTTAAATGGCTGACATTCAGCTTTGGTTTGTAAACTTCGCAGGGGCAAGGGATTCATTATATTCCCAAAGTTATTTACAAAGTATCCCATTTCTTTCCTTATAACATCAGCCAAATTCTGACATCAATGAAAATAACCAAAGTTTATTTTTTTCAGGGCAGAATAAAATAAAAGCGTGATTTTAGATGCAAAATTAGCAACCCATCCAATCAACAATTGTTCTTTGTTAGGATTCACTTTTAGCTTTTAGAAAATGATATCCCAACACACCTACTCTGTGTCCTTCTTCCTTCACTTACATGCAGTTCTACAGCATGAGATATATATTTATACCATAGATGTTTTCTTCTCTCTGACTTGTCTTTCAGCTATGCATTACTACCTTATTGGTCAATGTTGTATTGGGCATTCAATGGACTGTTTTGTCTCTAGATTTATGAAAAATAGTGTGATAACTGAAAAAATAGAGGATGAAAAAAGGAGATCATAGAGGAATTTCAAACGAAATCTGCTTAAGGAGGATGGAAATGATTCCATGAAGGTGTTGACCAAGAGGAAGAGGCTAGAAAAGCAAGCAAAAGCATTTGTTTGGGGTCTTGAGGGATTGCAATCTCAGAGACACAGGGTTGACTGAAATTGAAAGTGCGCTCCAAATTGCAAACAGATAGTGAAGGCTTAAAAAGGCAAAAACCACAAGATTATATAGCTTGTTTTGAAGGAATTTTGATTAGTGCTGACAGAGTTAAACTAACACACAAGTGGCTATTTAGTTGATAGATATTACATTATATCTGTTTCCATCCAAAGGTCCAAGGTGTTCCAAAAATTGAAACAGGAGACTGTGCACAGGCCTTGCTTGCTTCCTCAATATCCTCCCCTCCCTGTTTTGAATGCTTCTCTTAGCAATGCTAACTTCACTTTGGAATCTTCTTTCACGAAGGAATTGACATATAAAATGTAGTTGAAAGACGAAATGAGAGGTAGAAAAATACCCCAGGTTAGATGAAATGCTTATACTTGGAGAAAATGACAGTGATTTCTAACCTTTGAACTTCAGACCACCTGAGGTGAGAATCATTCAGGATTCTGGATAATAAAACACAAATTTGGATAACACTGAACTCATTGAATTGGAATTTCTGAAAACAGGACAAGAAAATTTGTATTCTTAGCAAACATGTCAAATGATTCCTAGGTACACTAAAGTTTGAGAAACAACAGCATAAAGAAAAAGGAAGTCCTTTCCATAATTGTGCAAAATTTGCCCATAATTACAAGCAGTATTAGTATAGTAGTTGAGGACATGAACTATCTGTCCCATGGACCTGATTTTGAATCCTAGCTCCAAATGTCATTTGACTTTGGCAAGTTATTTCACATCTCTAATTTTCAGTTTCTCATCTGTGAGGTTAGAAAAATAATCCTTATCAAAATAAGATGTATAAAATATTTAGCACTGAGCCTGGTTCTCAGTCAACCCTTGGCAAATGATAATTTTATATTAGTCATAAAGTATAGTGCTGTCTCCTTTATAAACACCTCCCTCGTCACCTGAGTACAGAAGGGAGGCTCTTTCCTTTGGGACCTCTGAACTTTATTGATAGGCAAAACTAAAGTTCAAAAGACCAAAGTTTTGTAGTACATAAGAACTGAGGAAAATTTATTTAAATAGGTAAAAAGAGATCATGTAATCTAACTGAGCACCTTGTAATTTACGAATAACAGTGAATACAAGTTCTAGAAGTCACTCACTTTAAAAAACAATGCAGATTAATCAGTATCAAAATCTGCTCTGATTAAGCACAATTTTTCACAATCATTTTCCTCGATTTTATAGAAAAAATAAACAACAGAAGCCCAAACATTGTCTCATCATGATGTCCTCAGGTGGATTATACCTAGGAATTTTGCAGACTGGGCTGCTTTTAAATCTTTGAGCCAGACTTTATCAGCTTGAAATTTAATGTCCTTTGCACTGCATTCTAGCCTGTTTCACTTTTGTGAAAGTCTAAGCAAAGTGATCGTGCAACTGGCTCACCTTTCTCCCAGTTATCTCAGTGCTTTGAGGCACAATTTCTGAGTAGGACTTCTGTCCATATTGTGAGAGGATGTAACACAAACAGTTCTCTCTCTGGACTACCCTCTGGATACATCCACATGGTCTATGGGAATGGGGAGTAATAATTATTGCTGTGTTATTTTGTTTAATTAGGTTGAACAAAACTGGGGTATCAGGAGATCATGGATTTAAAAAAAAGTGTACTATAGGGAAGGAGGAGAGGGATGAATAGATGGAGCACAGTATTTTTAGGGCAGGGAAAATACTTTGTATGCCAATATAATGATGGATACTTATTATTGTACATTTGTCCAAAACCTTAGAATGTAGGACACCAGGAGTGAACCCTAATGTAAACTATAGAGTTTAGGTGATCATGCTGTGTCAGTGTGAGTTCATCAACTGTAACAAATGTCTCACTTTGGTGGGGGATGCAGATAATCGGGGAGTTGATGCATTAATCTGAGCAGAGGGTGTATGTGGTATCTCTGTACCTTCCTCTCGATTTTGCTGTGACTCTAAAACTGCTCTAAAAAATTAAGTTCTAAAAAAAGGTACTACACAAGTATAAATCTGTGATTCCTCAAAATTATAAGTGGTTAAACTAAATGTGGCAAGGTATTATATTATCTCTTTGTAGAAAATTTCCACATAGGCACACAGGAACTTGTTTTGTTTTGCTTTTAAACCAAACTAGGATTATACTGTTTTATAATCTTTTAAAAGAATTTCCAGTCCACAATTTAATGCAGATATTGTTACACATTGATACTTATGTCTCTGTGAGAACATTTTAAATGTCTTAATCATATTTCATTGCATGCAGATACAAGAGTTTATTTAACTGGTCCTATTTTGTTGAACATTTACTGTTCCCCCGTTTTTACTAATTTAAATATTGCTGTCTTACTGGACATATTCCTTTGCTGCTAGCTCCCTGCCTCCTTCCTTACCCCAGGAAGCTGATCTGTGTGGACTAATGATCTGCTCTCATGCCTTCTGATTCTGGCTGGTTTTGGCCAATACGTAGCCCTGGCAGAAGATGGCTCTGTCCTTCAACATTGCCTTAAGGTCCCTATGTTTCTTGCTCAAAGGTCATTACCTTTCTCAAGGTGGCCTGAGCTACAGAGTGTTCCCTCCTCGGCAGCATTCTCCTCTTTCCATTTCTGCAGACTGAAAGCTGGTCACAACTTTGCCTCTGCAAGCCTGTGGTTCCTGCTACAGCTTTTACATTTCTCCTACTCTTATAAACAAACCCTTCTTGAATCAACCTCATCTGAATTAGGTGATCTGTTTCCTACTGGACCTGGCTTGTACATTATTATGTAAATTTTTGAAACCAAACCATATATCCATCTATAACTGTTTCTACAGAATTGAGTCATGGATAGAGCTCTTCTGCCAAAGTACATACACTTTTTTAAAAGTTTTTATTTAAATTCTAGTTAGTTAACATATAGCGTAATATTGGTTTCAGGAGTAGAATTTAGTGATTCATCACTTACATGTAACACCCAGTGCTCATCACAAAGTACACGTACTTTTAAGGCTTCTGAAAGTATACTTAAAAGCCAATAGCATATGAGTACTCTTTTCTTCTAAATCCTTGTCAACCCTGGATATTTCCATTATAAAATATTTCTGGTTTTATTGGTAGAAATAATGTCTCCTTGCTGTTTAAATTTTTTTTGTGCCAATCACATTGAATCTCCCCCGCCCCCATCACACACATATCTAATGTTCATTTTTATTTCTTCTTTTGTGAATTTCCCATCTAGATCTTCTGCCACTTTGTGAAACTGGGCTGGCTGCTCATCCTTTTCCTACTGATTTGCAGGAGCTCTTCATACATTAAGAGGATTAATTTTTCCCCTGTCATAAATCTTGTAAATAGTGTATTGTTTTTTCTGTTTATTTTTATTCTATTTTTAAAAAATATTTTTAGTTAATATTTCAAATATTTAGGATTGATAGACACCTATTTTTTTTTATATCACTGATTTGGCATTCATTCACATAATGCCATATACTCTTACTGAAGGTTTTATGCCTGTGTCTTGCAACACTTTGTAGGAGATTAATAAAGAAACAGCTTCCTGTAGTAAAAAGGCATAAAAGAAGTATGATTTTAAGATAATACTCCATCACTTTGAATTTGTGAAAATGGATATAATAGTGTGTGCTCTGATGTTGCTCTGTTTTAAAGAAAGATTGAGTTCCTGGATATTAAGGTATACAGATTATATAGCAAGAAAAGCAATAAACAAAGATAAGGCATTATGATCAGTTATTTCTTTTCAAAAAGGAATAAGTAGGGTACTTGAATTCTTTTTTTTTAATTTTTTTATTGTTATGTTAATCACCATACATTACATCATTAGTTTTTGATGTAGTCTTCCATGATTCATTGAGTAGGGTACTTGAATTCTTAAATCACAAAGTTTTATCCAGGTTTTCTATAGAGACTATAATTGGTCATTTCTACAATCTCCTGTGTGGATTACCATAATGACTCCCTAAATAGTCTCTTTCTTTTTACTCAGGTCTCTTCCAATTTATCGCCCACACAGCAGCCAGAACCATCCTTTAGACTGTGACTTCTGGTGCTCACAATTTTCCAATGGCTTCCCATTCTACATAGAACAAATCCTAAGTTCCTACCATGGTCCACACAGCCCGAGATCTGAGCCCTGCTGGCCTCTCCGACCTCATTTCCTATCCCCTCGCCCCTTGTGCACTCTGCTGCACCAACATTGGCTTCCTTGCTCCCCCCTAAACATGTCGTGAGGCTTTCTATTCGCCGTTCCCTCTGCCCACAATGTTCTTTCCTCAGGGGATTTGCGTGGTTTACTCTCTGAGCAGATCTGTGGAGGCACCAGGATCATGGCGAGCACCTGTGGTGTCACTTGGGAAAGGCTGAACCTCCTCCTGGGCAGGATAGCGGCAGCTACGTGGGTACCCTGATCTCTGGGTACTGTGCTCCTGGAAAACCATGTTCTCTCACTTTTTATGAAGTGAGCATAAGGCAGCCTTGTACAAAAAAATTGGCTTGGGCTCCAGGTGGTCAATTTAGGTGCGGTTTGTACCAGGTGCTGTGTACAGCGGTTGCTGGGAAAGCCAGATGTCTAATATTTGCAGAACTTGAGGCTGTGGGAAGTTGCAGCCTCTTCTTTGGAGGCAGGAGCAGGAAGAAGAAACTAGAACTGCTGGTTTTATGGAAAGCTGGAATCCAGTGAGTCATGCCCTCCAGGCTGAAGTCAGACCACTCCTAGCCAGCTCACTGCTAACTAATAACTTGCTCAAAGAGGCCTTCTGGGAACACCCTTCGAGACTGAACATACCCTTATGATCCTCCCCTATTTTTCCTCACGGCACTATGCTCACTTGAACAGTCATTATTCATATGTCTACTATGTGTCTTCCATCATTAGAAGTTTAGATATATTGCTGTATTCCAAGGCTTGGCACTCAGTAGGTGCTCAATGTTTGTGGAAAGGATGTTGATGGAATTCCATATATGCATTAATTTCTAAAACTGTTAACATTAGTGATTTTAAAAAGTTCAAGAAAGAAAAAAAATAATGTATTAATATGAAGGGCTTTGAGGGATCAAAAAATAACAGAATATGGGCTCCAGGATAATCATGTGGGAAAACACCAAAACTTTTATTTCTAGGCTATCATCAACACACATTATAACAAATATCTGCTACCTTTTCCCATAAAAATTTGTAGCCAGCTTCCCCTGTATTGAACAATACTGTACCAACAGCAATGTAACTATGGAATGAAGTGCTTTGGGTCACTGATTCTTGGCATTCGAAGGAACTATAGAGGCCACCTTTATTCACTGGAAGCATCTCTACTCATGGGCATTTCTTGAAATGGACCCAATTCCTCTTTTATTTAACAATTCAATCCCCAGATTCTGTAAATGTTCCCCTAAGCCATAGTTCATACCCTGGACCTTCCATCATGCTACACCTTTAGTGCCCACACTTTTAGTGTGCCAGGGTCCCTCCTAAAAGGTGGCATGCAGAAGGAGGTACAGTATTGCCCTGGTGGCATATCCAGTTCTGAATACATTGGGCCTCCTGCGTCCCTCCGTGGATCCTCTCGGCTCACGCTGAGCACAAACAGAAATGTAAAGGGGAAAACACTCCATTTTATCCTCTACTCTCTACAACTACCACATACGGCCAGTCACCAAATGTGTGTGGGTTTCCCCCCACCAAGCAATTCTTCAATACTAGCTGGGTATCCCTACAATTCAATCCAGTTCTGATACCATCTACCTAGAGTTAGCACAGACCCCACAGGTTCAGGGCTCCGTCCCACAAGACTGACCCACTCCCTTCAGACATCAATCACAAGTCTGGGTTATTCCCCGTCTTTCTGATAGCCCTACTATAAATCAGGATTCTCACAACCCCCTCCTCAGGTTTGATGAAATTGCTAGAGCAGCTCACAGAACTCAGGAAAACAGTTTACTTACCAGATTACTGATTTATATAAAAGGATATAATTTAGGAATAGCCAAATGGAAGAGATGCACAAGGCAAGGTATGTGGGAAAGGGCATGGAACATCTATGCCCTCTCCAGGTACACCACCCTCCCAGCACATAGATGTGTTTGGCAATCTGGAAACTCTTTGAACCCCACACTTTTGAGATTTTTAGGGAGGCTTCATCATGTAGTTATGCTCAATCATTAACTCAATCTCTAGCCTCTCTTCCCTTTCCAGAAGATGGAGGGTAGGGCTGAAAGTTCTAAGTTTGTAATCATGGCTTGGTCTTTCTGGTGACCAGCCTCCATCCTGAAACTGTCCAGAGCCTATTGAGAGTATCCTCATGAGAGCAGAGACACTGCATCACCCAGGAAATCCTATGGGATTTAGGGGCTTTGTGTCAGGAACCAGGGTCAAAGACCAAATATTAGGACAAAAGATGCACCTGGTGCTCTTATCTCTTAGGAAACTGCAAGGGTTTTAGGAGCTCTCTGCCAGGAACTGAGAGCAGAGACCAAGAGATATATTTTCTATTATTTCACAACAAGTAAACCTCAAACATTTATTCAATATAATCATTTACATGTACTCTTATCTGAGGACAGATTTTGCGTATATCTCCATTGATTTCATCTTGTTGGTTTTAGCTCATTTTTCTGCCAAGGCTTTCCAGCATTCTTCTACCTACATGTTTACTGAAGTGATTTCAGTTATGGATTAAAAAATGTTGACTAAAAACAGGGTCACACACAAATCCTCTCAACCTCTCCACCTCTAACACAGAATGTTGACATCAGTTGTTCAATCACCACCATGTTGGCATAATCTGGTTTTAGTCAACATGTACCAACCCTTAGTGACCATCATTTTTGTGTTTTTGTTTTCACAACTAATATATTTATTTCTTTGGCCTGCAATTTTGCCAGGGATTGTCCACAAGCCTCAAATTTTGTGGTTTTATTACCCACTTTTATCTCCTTTTAGAAAATGGGAATATTTGTCTCCTGTCAGTTGGCATTATCTTGCTTTCCATGAGCTATCAAAGATTACTACTTAGGGGTCCTATGGTAATATCTGCATGCTACTTTAGCAACATGGGCCTTTAGACTTGGATTGGAAGCAACTGAGTATTATCTTTCTAGATCTTTATTTTTCTTGGTACCCATTGTGCTGTAGCTAATTTATTAGGTTTTCAATATGTATAAGACTTTGTACTTAGTGCTGAGGGTGCGGTTGTGCACATGGGCTAAATAGAGGAGCCAGAAATGCATAGGAAATCGTCACAGAGTATAACAGTCCCTTAAGGGTGCTATGGAAGCCCACGGGGGAGGGAGTGGGTGAATCTGAGGCTAGAGGTGGCGGCACCTCATTAGATCTGCATTTTAGAAAGATGATGCTGGCCGTACTTCCGAGAAGTGGGCTTCTCAAACTGTAATGTTGCATAGAGTCACCTGGGAATTGACAAAAATGCAGATTGTGATTCACTGTGTCTGGAGAGGGGCCTGTGATTCATCAGGTGAAGCTGATGCTGGTGGTCCATGGATTACCCTTTGGGGAGCACGCCTTTATAAAATGGATTAGAGAAAGAGAGAAAGAGCAGGTTGGAAGTCTGGTGGAGTGATCTGGGAGGTAAATGCTGGTGGAAAAATTCAGAGACACTTGTTTTGCTCTTTGAAGCCTAGAGATTGATCTCTTTTGTGAGGAACTTGACTACTAAATGGGTATTGAGTATTTTCCTTTCATCTGTCAATAACTGTACAGGCTAAATTAAGGATAGAGAGAGGGAGCTCGACTCCAGTCTTAGTTCTTAGTAACTGGCCTCACTTCAAGCCCAACCAAGGCCTCAGTTATCTCATCTGTAAAACAGAAGATTGGTTGTTATGGGCTGAATTGAACCCTAAAATTCATAGGTTGAAGTCCTAAACCCCTGGACCTCAGAATATGACCTTATTTGGAAATAGGGTGATAGCAGATGTAATTAGTTAAATTGAGGTCATACTAGAATAGGAAGGGGCCCTAATCCAATTGACTGGTGTTCTTATAGAAAGGGAAAATTTGTACACAGACACATATGCAGGGAGACTGCCATGTGAATTTTAGAGTTATGCTGCCATGAGGCACAAGACTACCAGAGGCAGGGAGAGAGACCTGGAAGCTCTCCTTTTGGGGCAGCTACAGAGGGGGCACGTCTCTACCAACACCTTGATTTCAGACTTCTAGCCCCCAAAACTGTGAGATATTTCTGTATTATCTAAGCCACCCAGTTTGTGGAGCTTTGACACAGCAGCCCTAGCAAATTAATACACTGATTTATACCATGAAGATCACGTTCAAGTCTGACATACTATTCCAACCTCTCCGCATATCCTGCAGAAAATCTGAACTAAATGTGGTTATACAGGAAGATTTCTGTTTTCCATCCATTATTCATTTGTGATTTTTCTTTTTAGAGACTTCTTCATTTTTTTTTTGGCTTTCACTTATTTTTTTTTTAAACTCAAAAAACATTTTTTTCCATTTAAAAAAGTATTTAGAACACATCGAACAAGGCGACATTTATTCTGTCTTCTCGTCTTCCGGCATGGGGTCTGTTGGTGGCTCCTCCACTGTGGCCCTGTGGCTCTCTGAGCCGGTGTTACTCTCACGGGCCCCTTCCTCAGCCATACTGTCCACCCCCTCCTGTCTGCTCTCCTTGTCCTCAGGAGTAGACATGCCTTCTTCACCATTCAGTTGGCTTTCTGTCACTTCTTCAAGGCGCGTCTCCTCTGTCTCCATTGGGATGCTCTTGTCATCTTTCTTCTCCTTGGTCTTCCTCGCAGCTTGCTCTTGCTCAGGAACCATGCTGCTTTGACCAAGTTCAGCTTGCTCTGCTGCTTCTTTCTCCCTTTCCTCCTACCTTTTTTAAGCCTGTTCCCCTGCCTGTGCAATTTCAGCCACAGTTTTTTCCATGTCCACTCCGACTTTCAAACCACACAAACTTTTAAGTTCACTGTTCAATGAATCTGTGCTTTCCAGGAATTTCCTCTTCTTTTCCTGGTGTCACTCCTCTATTTGAAGAAGTTCAGCTTCTAGTTTTCACTGATGAGCCATTAAGGACTGGACCTGTCGTTTGAGGACTTGCATTCTAGCTGTTGTGACAACTGACTGAATGTCTGGCACCACTCTCTCACTAAGGATTTCACTGATGAGGCGGCAGTTTGGGTGGTGGCCTTGTGCGTCACTGCAAAGCCATCATCAGGATCATCTGGATTTTAGCAGGCTGAACACTCATGTAAGGTTCTCCTTTTTCCATGTGAGACTCTCTGTTGACTTTCTTCCTCAAAGCAGCTTCTGCATGACTTTTTGCGTTTATGTAAGCAAGGTATGTGGGGGGGGGATTATGATAGGCCTTCATAGATTAATTGTACTCTATATTTTCTGCTTCATATTCATTTAAATATTCTTGTTTTTCTTCATCAGTGAGATCTCGTCACATGCCACCAATAATCTTGCCAATCTCCCACAACTTTAGATCAGGTTTGGAAGATTTTACTTGATCCCAGACCTTTCTGCTATACCTCATGTAGGCCATCAGTGGCTCATCTGGTGGCTTTGGGGGTTTTGGAATTGTAATACCAGAAGATGCCATGACCTGACTGTTGGTTCCCGGGTTCCTTCCCAGCCTCTAGTTGTTGCAGGTGAGATGACTGAATGGATTGTATCCCATAAACCCTGGTGGGCATTTGTGTTGCAGGAGCTGGAGTGGGAGGTGGGGCATAAGATGGTCTTTTTGACATTTTGGAAGATTAAGTTCTCAGTTCCTTAAGAATGAATCTGAGACACCACAGGCAGAAAAAGCCTCACTTATGTTTCTTACATAGATATTTTACTAATGGACTCAACAGATTGAGTGGGAATCAACAGATTCAACCCAAAGAAAAAGCCCTCTTGAGGCTCAGGCTGGAAGGTATAGATGCAACACAACTAAAATGCTTCAGAGACAGATTTTGGGACATGCATGGCATGATAGTGGTGGGTCTGTCCTTACCTCAGCAACCAAAACCCTTTTGAGAATCATTTATTTTTGAACCATACAGAAATATTTTAGCAAAGCATGTTAATGGTCCTTTGTCATTCCAGCAACAGTAACATCAAACCCATAGAAAACAGAAACAAAGCAACCTATCTTGATATTTTTTAAACTTTTTTTTACAGTTATCATAGAAGAAACAGAACTGTGTCTTTTATTTCACAATTTATGTATCTAATCTAATGTTTTTTTATTAAATGTCTTATATCCCTGGAAAGATATTCTTCAATAATAAAGCAGAACCACTGACTGAGCATGCTGAATATACTACTAGGCACTGGAAAGGGGTTTTGCATACTATTTTCTCATTTGGTCCTCACAACAACCCTATTAGATACATGTCTTTTAGCCTTACTTGAGAGATGGTAGAATCTGAGGCCAGGGATATTAATTCACTTTTTCAATGTTGAAAGGCCAAGAAGGCACAGAGCCAGGATTCAAATTCACATCTCTCAGCTCTCTAGGGATCCCAGATGCAGGACTCATGGGCTGCAAAGCTCACTGCCTGTGCCAGGACAGACATTACTAATTGATTACAGCACTCACTTTGCAATTTCTCTGGGCTGACAATACTGATGGTAGAGAGTTAAACCAATTTGCCCTGCTAATTAGCCTGTGCTCCCTAACAGTGGTCTCGATGGCCTCATCTTCAGAGATTCTGATTCAGTAGGTCTTGGGTTGGACACCAAATCTTTATTTTAAGGATTTTCTAGATGTTTCTGATGACAGCCAGGTATGACATCCACTACTTTCTTCACCTATGTTCTGTGAGGCCAGGTCTTTTCTGTTTGTCTATTTGTTTTGTCTGTGGGTTTCTGAAATAAAGGCAAAAGCTATGGCCATAATCTTGGGTGGGAGAGGCACCTATTGACTGCTGCTACTTATGGAATGACTACTTCATGAAAGGCGGGTCTAGTGCCTTCTTTTTCTTTTGTGAACCACCAAAATGCTAGAAGGGAGACCTAGTCATACCCTTCTGTGCCAAGTACCTGGTGAATTTTAGAGATACCTGAGTGTCCTTCCTCAAATATGACTGTGATGAGCTTGAAGGGAAGAAAGACCCTTTAGCTAGCTAAGGCCCTGCTTGGAGGAGTATAGAATATAAATAAGAATAAGTGAAAATCTTATAATTTATGATTCATTATTAATCCCACTCCTTTAATTCATCACAAATTAACTAATACTCTTCCCCCTCCCCCCCAAAAATTACTACATGTAGTAGATTACAACGTGATGAAAAGCAGCAGCAATACCCCATTAATAGTTATAAATGTCTCAAGGCTTATATTCCTCATCTATTTGGAGAATCTGCCTAAGTAATTAAAGAGTAAGGGGAATTAAAAAGATGAAAAATATCAGGAAAACAGGGTGCATGGAAGTTATCAACACTATTTTACTTCTACTGTTACTTCTTAATGGCTTAATTTTCCATGGACAACATTTTAAAAAATGTAAATTTCTAGATTAAAGAAAAAAAGCCCCAGACTTCATTATCTTCCCAGCAAAACAGGTATTTGTCAAACAGTAAACTTACATCTTTGGCTTCTCCGCAAGGTACTGAAAGTGTTTACTTCCAATGATTTTCATCACTGTCTCAGGCATTGCTTCTGATCCACCGGGAGTCTCCCAAACAGAAGGCATGCTTCTTCTCAAAGCCCTTTCAAATCCTTGGGTTGGAAAATAAGTAAATCTTTCTTCCTCTTGATTTCCCATTAGTCAGTTTAGTATCCTTGTCAATATTAACAAAAATAACAGCAGGACCAAGTGCTTTACCTATCTTATCTCATTTGACATTCCTAATAAAGGCATGAGTAAGATATTCTCAATTACTATTATCATTCTTGTCCTACATTTGAGGGAACAGGCATAATGTAGTTATGTAATTTACTCAGTAGCATAGAATCAGTAATGAGCAGAATTGGGAGTCCCACTCAAGAGGTCTGCAAAACAGGTCTACTGAGCCATTTGGAAACTCTACCTTCCTGATACCAGATGGGGTTCTTGTGAGGTCAGAGAGGAAACCAGGGCTTTAGTGTGTTATATGAAGATCTTATGTTCAGCTCTCACGCTCAGTTTCCCTTCTTACAAAACCGGGATAATTCCAGTTCTACTTTCTGGGATTTAGGGTGAATCCAATAAGATAATGCATCTGAAGGAGTGCTGTATATAGGAAAGAGAGATTTTTGTTGTTGTTGGTGTGTGTTTCTGCAATAATCTGGTGAATCTGAAACTGAGATCCCATATTAGATAAATACTGGGTGTTTATACAGGTCTGACGCCAAGGGCAACTTAGAAGTTCTATAAACCTGGCCCCAGGCTGATCACTGTCTTTCAGAGACCCTCACAGACTGAAAGCTCCTCAGAGATCATTCTAATCCAAATGTTGGCTTTACAGATTGGTAAACCAAGACCCAGAGAGGGTGTATCATTTGACCAAACTCACAGAGCGAGTGTGACCAGACCCGTTTCTAGTGCTCAGGTCTGAGGTAGACCAGCGCTTTTCCCAGGACCCCAGCTTCACTTAGTGTGTGGTCTGCACGAAAGAAAGACCTGCTGTGAGAGGGCAGTCCTATCCAGCGGGGCCTGCAGCCTCTTTGAAGATGTCTGGAAACTTCAAGGACCACAGTTTGTGACTGTGGGGTCCCCTTTTTCTGCTGAGCAGCTGCGCATCAGTCCTGAGCCCTTTCCTGGGATAGAACAGAGGGGTTGGTCTTACCGCTGAGGCGGTGTTTCCCCACCCAGGCAGCTCCGGGGTATTCCGTCTGTTTTCTCTCCAGGATCGAGACCCGCGGCGCCCAGCAGGGAGCAGGGCGGGCGATAGGAGCCCAGGAGTCAGACCAATCACCGGGCGCGACTCGTGGGGCGCCCTGCCCGGGTCGCTAAGGACGCAGAGGCTGTTGCTGGGCGGAGACCAAGTTTCCGTTTCCCTGGCGGGTGGCTGGGGGCCTCCTCCGCCGGGCGCCCGAGAGCTCTTGCAGACAGGCGAAGAGTATCTGTTCTCAAATCTGTGCTTTGGAGCTTCTCCAAGATCTGTGAGCATCTTTCTTGAAGCTCACCTCGCTCACCTGTGTAGTCACACTTGTCCCGCTCTTTCCCTTAAGCTTCATTTTCCCTTGGTGAGATTGGCAGGTAATTGGAATCTTGCACTTGTCCGTTCAAATCCAGGCCCTTCCACTGTATGGCTTTGGATAAATCCCTTCTTTCCTCTGAGGTTCAATTTCCTTATCTGTAAAATGAGGAAAAGTAGTAACACAGACGTAAAGGTAAATCGGTGATGAAATTAAATAAGAGTATAAAAAATTAATTTTATGGCAGATCCCTCATTTGAGCCAGACAACTATCCTTACCTTGTAAGTTAACAATTACCAGTACATAATTTTATTTATTTTTTAAAGATTTTTATTTATTTATTTGAGAAAGAGAGAGAGAGTGTCAGAGGCTGAGGGAGAAGCAGGATCCCCACCGAGCAGGGAGCTGGATGGGGGACTCAATCCCAGGACCCTAGGATCATGACCTTAGACAGACACTTAATCGACTGAACCACTCAGGTGCCCCTATATTTTAAAATTTAAAAAAATAGGGCTTGGGGTGTTGAGTAGTTACCCAAGACCCCACCGAAGCAATTGACAGAGCCTAGATTTGAAAATGTATATTCCTACACCTCCCAAATTTCCAGAAAATTTTTGTTAAGTTTAAGGACTTCAGCAAACATGGGTAAAGACACTTTAAATTGACTCCGAAGTGGTGCTACTATTTCCAGCTGCAGCAGCCCCAGCATCCATATTGCCTGCCTCCCACCCTCTGGCTCCACTGTGCTTTGTGGTTCTATATCATCTACTGGCACATGCGTGGTGATACACTCAGCTCCCTTCTAGGGCTCACTCTCTAGTGAGCAAGACACACAGGCACATTCTGTGCTATACAAAGTACCTCAGAGTAGAGGAAAGAGGGCAGCTCCCTATTTACTCTTCCAGCCCGGCTTCACAGGTCAGTCCTCCCAAGGCACAATTCTGATAAGCCCCCTCGAACCCAAGGTCTTAAGGGATTCCCACCAGTCATAGAGGTAGTCCATGGTTTCAAAGTCTTCTATGACCTATCCTCAGGCTAGCTCTCTAGTTTGATCTCCCACTACTTCTCCCAGGCTTGCTATATTCCATCCCACCCAGTTTACCAACTGGCTTGAATCTGTCTCTTATTTTTCTGCTTCTGTGCCTTTTTCATTCTGTTCTCTCTGTATAGGACCCTTCTGCTTACTCACTGTGTCAGCCTGCAATCCATTCTTTAAGTTTCATCTCAAATGGTCAAGAGTATGTACCTGGGAATCAGATACCTTGGGTTCAGTCCTAGCTGTGCTAGTTCAAAGTGATCTTTGGCAAATCACTTAAAGTCTTTGTGCCTTAGCTTCCCTCTTCTATAAAATGAGGATGACTTTTTGTGAAGATTAATTGAGTTATATAAGTAAGGTACTTAGAACAATGGCTGACACATAATGAGCAATATAAATGTTTGCTATCATCATTATTATAATTATCTGTCCAGAAGCCAAGTCAGATCCCAGAAGCTGAAAACGGTTTCTCCATTCTCTGTGTAGTTTGTGGTTTCTCTCTTTTATAAAATATATCTTTCTTTGCCTGATAGTATGACTATTTGTTTACACCAGTTGCCATACCTTCCTGAACTATGCTTGTGGTAGGCTGAATAATGGCCCCCCAGACATCCATGTCCTAATCCTTAAAAACCTGTCAATATTATCTTCTGTGGCAAAAAGGACTTTGAAGATGTGATTAAGTTAAGAATCTTGAGGTGGGGATTACTCTGGATTATCCAGGTGGGTCTTAAATATAATTGCAAGTGTCCTTAGAAGAGGGAGTCAGAGGCATATTTGACTACAGAAGAGGAAGGAGGAGATGTGACCATGAAAGCAAGAGGTTGGAATGATTTAAAGAAGGGATTGGGGCCAAGAAATGCAGGTGGCCTCCAGAAGCTAGAAAAGGACTCCAGAAGAAACCAGACCCTGCTAACTCCTTGACTTTAGCCCAGTGAGACTGATATTGGGCATCTGGATTCCAAAACTCTAAGAGAATAAAGTTGTATTGTCATGACCTGCCAAGTTTGTGATAATTGATGATAGCAGCCATAGGAAACAAATGCAATGCTATTGAAGGACCCACTTCTTTAAAGAACTGATCTCACTCTGTGGCTTACATAGGCCAAACAGAGTTCTTATTGAAGACCAATGTACAGGTGTTGGATGACAAAGAGGCCTTATATCTGTTGGGGTCACTAAAGTGTGAGGATAAGGTATTGAGGCTGTTGGCAGATATTTATGTCAATACATAAATATCTTTTCAGCCGATGAGGCAGAAGCCAGATCAGAGCTGAAAATGGAGCCAGTGTGGGAAGGGGATGAGAGCAAAGAGCGTGGATCCAGCTATGCCTGAAGCTAGAAAGATTCTAGAACTCCCAAATACAGAAGTGACAAATTTCCCTCTTTCTTAAGGTATTTTGAGGTGAACTTTGTTAATCTTTACCCAGAGAGCCCTGGTGAATGCAGAGACTTTCAAACTTCAGGTTGCTAAGGTTCATATGTGGGGTGCAGTTAATTGATTCAATGGCATTTTAAGTTTCATTGTTAATTCTGTGATAAAGCTTGAAGAAGTAAATCAATTTTGATCAAATCAGATATTCTACTAAAGACTCTCCTTTGACCTTATCTTGACTTAAAGATTTTATAAATGCCAACTTGAAACACAATGATACAAAAGGGAGGCTTTCCGTTGCAGCTCTTCTGTCAGTTTGAAGGTATTCATTTGAAATGTGATATATTTTTTCAGACTGGAGGGAACCTCTGCTTTGCCATTTCCTAGCCAAATGACTTTGAATAAGCAATTTCACTTTTATCTTTGAGGTGGAGACAAACAATAATTACCCTGAAGATTGCTATCGGGATTGGAGATAATATTCTTAGAGCCCCTGCATGTAATAAGCTTTCATAAATTGCATTCTTGTTCATAACAGTAGCAGCTAACATATAGTGAATATTTATTATGTGCCAGACATTGTGCTAAAAGCTTTCCATTTGGTATCTTATTTAATCTTCACAACAATCTTATGAAATAAGGACTTAATATCCTCATTTTAGAGATGAGGAATCTGAGGTTTAGAGAAGATAACTTGCTTAGAGGGAATGTAGCTAGGAAGACTCAGAGCTGCAAAAAAAATCCAGGTGTGTCTGATTCTAGAAGTACCTTTATAGCCACTACTCTTTACCTCCTCTGTGGAAGTTAGCCATTGTTGTTGTTATTATAATTATTACTATTATTATTAGTAATGTTTTCATAGGCACTGCTTTAAGGTTTTTGTTCCCTTTGAGAATGCTGATTCTACGGTAGAATTCTTAAGGAGGAGGGGCCTCTTCTTATCTGGGATTTTCTACTTCACACTCTGGTTTATGAAATGACACAACCAGGAAACGTCTCTCTGGTGGTTTATATTAAACAAGGCAAAACAAAAAGCTATGTAATAAATGTCTCCAGAAGATTAAATACTGTGGTTAAAACTTTCCTTGAATTCAACAGCTTTAGATTACAAGTCACCAGAGAAAGATTCCAGAGAAACATCTTCCAACAGAGTCGGCTCTCTTTCCGCAAAGAAAGATGAATAGCTATAATAAGGAAACAAAAGAATGCTCCCTCCTAAAACTTCATGATTTTACATTTACCATCAAATAAAGTAAGGAAAAGGAGAAAAAAAAATTGTCTCCAATGTTTTGTTTTTGCCTATATAAGTCAAAGTAGAATGAGTTTATAAATAGGAAGCAATAAAACACTGCTTTTTTGGGGCTCCTGGGTGGCTCAGTTGGTTAAGCGGTCGACACTCTATTTCAGCTCAGGTCATGATCTCAGGGTCCTGAGACTGAGGCCCAGTATTGGGCTCCATGCTCAGCGCAGCCTGATTGAGATTCTCTCCCTCTGCTCTTCTCCCCTGACTCTAAAATAAATAAATAAATAAAATCTTTTAAAAAGATTAAAAAAATAAAACACTGCGCTTTTTTTAACAGTTTAATCATAGATCTATAAAAATGAAGGATTTTGCATTGAGGTCCCTGTTCAAAAAATAGAGGGGACAGATACTGACATTAAACGGAGCTGTACTGCAAAGAATTTGGAGCATTATACATTTTTCCCCCCTAAGAAACATACAGGACCCAAGCCAATGATCTTTATGACTAATGGAGGACTTCAGGTAAAAAGAGCAACAACAGGCTGATTTTAGAACAGAGTGCAAACATGGCCAAGTTTCTTTTCCTTTTTAAAACCCTGTCATGGCTCTGGAGAAACAAGATCATGTAGCATACTCATTAGATGCACCAATTTTGGGCTCTACATTAATTTACTAGGGTTGCCATAACAATGTACAACAAAGTGGGAGAATTAAACAACAGAAATTTATTATTTTACAATTCTGGAGGCTAGAAGTCCAAAAAGGTGTCAGTAGGGTTGGTGCCTTCTAAGAGTGGTGTGGGAGAATCTGTTCCATGTTTGTGTCTTCTTGCTTTTGGTGGTTTACTGACAATATTCGGCATTCCTTGGCTGGTAGACTATCAGCCTCTATGTTTGCTCACGTAGTGTTCTCCCTGTGGCACATCTGAACCCACTCTACTCCAGGATAACGTCATTAACTAATTGCCTGTACAATCACCCTATTTCCATATAAGCTCACGTTTTAAGATACTGGGGGTTAGGATTTCAATTTGGAGGGGATAGAGTTTGCTGTAAACTCAATGTTTGTGGCCCGCCAAAAATTAATATGTTGAATTCCTAATCCCCAATGTGATGGTATCAGAGGTGGGGCCTTTGGGAGATAATTAGGTTTAAGTGAGGTCATAAGGGCAGGGCCCCATGATGGAATTAGTGCCCTTATGAAGAAATGAAGGGACGAGTGCTCCCTTTCTCTCTGGCCGGTGAGGCACCACAAGTCATACCTCTGCAAACCAGGAAGGAGGCCGTCTCTCAGAACTGAATTGTCTGGCTCCTTGATGTTGGACTTCCAGACTTCAGAACTGTGAGAAATGAGTGGTTGTTATTTATGTTATTTAATCTGTGGTATTTTTGTTCTAACACTAAGACACAATTCAACCCAATACAAGCCCTAACTGCTTGGGCTCCAAACCTGGCTCTGTACTTAGGATGGTGTTATTCAGGCAATCTGTAACTTTAACTACAATAATGGAAGATCAAAAGGAATTAACAAATGTTTAGAACAGTGTTTGGTATCTGGTAAGAATTTGTTGCTGTTAGCCTTACTTCCTTAATATAATATGCAGGCCCTTTATTCTAGCTCCCTTGATTGGGTCTTGCCCACTTCTCTACCCTTGTCTCCCACCCTCTCTCTCTCTCTCTCCCCACCTAATTAACTGAAGCTGCCCCATATTACCTGCAGTTCTTGAAAGCTTCCATAAGTTTTATCCCTTATGCCTTTGCAGAGGTGGTTGTGTTTGCTTGAAATGTCTTCCTTGTGGTCCCGTTTCTAACTCTGAAGATAAAGTCAAATGTTACCAACTCTGTGAACCTATCTATACTCAATATCCCCAGGCAGGTAGGTGTGCTCTCTTCAGTAAACCAGCAGTCTTACCACCCACAACTCTTCACTATAATTACTGGTTCAAGGTCTTTCTCCCCTGCTGAGTTGCTCCTGTTGATGGTGAGTGCAATGTCTTATTCGTTATGTGGCCAGTTCTAAGCACAGTGCTGGTACCTAGTACATGATCATAAATACATGTTGGGTAATTTTTAATAGTATAATAATGATAATGTTAAGTAACCACAATTTAACAAAGGATAACATCTTCTGTTTATTTAAGATTGACTATGTGCCAGTCACTGAGGGAGACACTCATATAATTTCAATAATGATTCGATAAGGGATATGTCATTTTTTTTTGTTCTGCTGATAAGGAATCTGGTCTTGAGTGCTGGATTAGACAGGAGTATTTGTGGTAAATGGCAGAAACTCAACTAAAGTAAATTCTAGCAAAAGGCGTGTTTGTCGTGACTCAAGTGCAGAAATGAACAGCCCTCTAACCCAGTCAGGGACATGGAGAAGAATTCTCTTTTTCTAACCCTTGTTTCTGCTCCTCTCTGTGCATCAGCATCAATTATTCTTTACTATGCATTGCTGTTTTCTGATCCCAAGACCAGAGGAAGGAAAGTCACCCATAACAATTCATGAGTTTACATCATTTCCATTCAAGAGACCAGTACACCTAGAATTTCTTAGTCCATTTACTAGGGGAAAATTATGGTTGGCCTAGTTTGGGTTAGGAGACATTTGAACAAATAACTTGTTGCACAGGGAGAAAGGAAGTAAAAGCAGAATCATGAATTGCTGGAAAAGCCCTAAGCTCTGGAGAATAGCTAGTATCCAGAAAGTTAAAAAGTACAGAAATCTGGTAGTGATTAACCAGATAGGAGGTTGAATAACTTGCCCAAGTTATGGTCTTGTGGCAAATAAATGGTAGAGCAATGGTTCAAATTCATATCTGTGTGACTCTAAAGCATTACATCTTCTCCTTGGAACATGGGTTTTAATCTTTATAGTATAACACAAGAGGCCTGGAAAAATGTGGCTGTATTCAAAGGTTCTAGAGAATGACCACAGAGAAGTTCGAAACCACAGAAAGCATTCTGGCCACCTCTGTCCTGGATTGTTAGGAACCTTACTTGCTTTTAGGTTTGAACATCTCTAAATCACAGAATCTCAAGGTTGAAACGATCATCACAAGTTACCTTGTCTAATCATTCCTCCACCCAGCCAGATGGAGCATGGATATTCTTTATAACATGCTTGCCTAGTGATTCTGAAGGCCTCAAAGAGGCTGTGGTAGAAGAATTCAGAGTATTGACTCCAAGGCCAGAAGGTTTGGGCTCAAATCTCAACCCTATCATTTACTATTGCATGTCTTTGGGCAGTGGGCTTAGCATTTATGCCTTAGTATCCTAATCTGTGAAAGGAGGATGATAACAATTATATCATTCTTTTTTTTCAAAGTGGTACTTATTGTGCACTTATTATATGCAGGCCCTCTTCTTAGTGTTTTATATTTTCTAACACATTTATCATCACAATAACTCTATGAGGTTGGGAGTATTATTTTCAATTAAGGAAACTGAGGTAGAGGAGAGTTAATTACCTTATCCTAGGTCAGCCAATTAGGCAAGGTTGGAATTTAAACATATGCAGTCTGGCTACAAAGCTTATGCACTATCCACCATGTTATAATACCTCCCTGCTGTTTTGGGGAAGAGCAAATAATAAACATAAAACACTTAGCATAGGTCCTGGCACACTCTATATTCTCAATAAATATCAGTGCAGTTGCTACCCTCCTCCCAGTCCCAATCTACTTAATGCCAACCACCAAGCCTGAATGCTTGTGGGAATGCTTGTGGGAAAAACGGGAAGGCTGCCCCATTTCCTAATACCGCTTTAGGGCCTAGAAGAAGGACTTGTGTAAATGTAGGATTTTTTAGTGCCCCAAACCCCACCAGCTACTAAGCATGGCTTGATTAGGATAATGCTGCTTTAATGAAGGGGAAGTAAGAAAGTGGTTGAGAAAAGGAATGCTTCTTGATAGTGCCCTAAAGAGATATGGATTCTATTTTATAGTATGAATGAAATGACCTCACCTACAGTGTTAGTCAGGAGAGTCCATGTTATGCTGTGGTTAGAGACCATACCTAAATCTCAGTGGCTTAAGAAAAGAAAAGTTTATTATTTTTTTAAATAATTTTTTATTGTTATGTTAATCACCATACATTACATCATTAGTTTTTGATGTAGTGTTCCATGATTCATTGTTTGTGCATAACACCCAGTGCTCCACGCAGAAAGTGCCCTCCTTAATACCCATCACCAGGCTAACCCATCCCCCCACCCCCCTCCCCTCTAGAACCCTCAGTTTGTTTTTCAGACTCCATTGTCTCTAATGGTTCGTCTCCCCCTCCGACTTACTCCCCCTTCATTCTTCCCCTCCTGCTATCTTCTTCTTTTTTTTTTTCTTAACATATATTGCATTATTTGTTTCAGAAGTACAGATCCATGATTCATCAGTCTTGTACAATTCACAGTGCTCACCATAGCACATACCCTCCCCAATGTCTATCACCCTGCCATCCAATCCCTCCCACCCTCCACCACTCCAGCCACCTTCAGTTTGTTTCCTGAGATTAAGAATTCCTCATATCAGTGAGGTCATATGACACATGTCTTTCTCTGATTGACTTATTTCACTAAGCATAACACCCTCCAGTTCCATCCACGTCGTTGCAAATGGCAAGATCTCATTCCTTATGATGGCTGCATAATATTCCATTGTGTATATATACCACTTCTTCTTTATCCATTCATCTGTCGATGGACATCTTGGCTCTTTCCACAGTTTGGCTATTGTGGACATTGCTGCTATAAACATTGGGGTGCACGTACCCCTTCGGATCCCTACATTTGTATCTTTGAGGTAAATACCCAGTAGTGCAGTTGCTGGATCATATGGTAGCTCTATTTTCAACTGTTTGAGGAACCTCCATACTGTTTTCCAGAGTGGTTGCACCAGCTTGCATTCCCACCAACAGTGTAGGAGGGTTCCCCGTTCTCCACATCCCTGCCAACATCTGTCGTTTCCTGACTTGTTCATTTTAGCCATTCTGACGGGTGTGAGGTGGTATCTCATTGAGGTTTTGATTTGGATTTCCCTGATGCCGAGTGATGTTGAGCACTTTTTCATGTGTCTGTTGGCCATTTGGATGTCTTCTTTGGAAAAATGTCTGTTCATGTCTTCTGCCCATTTCTTGATTGGATTATTTGTTCTTTGGGTGTTGAGTTTGATAAGTTCTTTATAGATTTTGGATACTAGCCCTTTATCTGATATGTCATTTGCAAATATTTTCTCCCATTCTGTCGGTTGTCTTTTGGTTTTGTGGACTGTTTCTTTTGCTGTGCAAAAGCTTTTTATCTTGATGAAATCCCAATAGTTCATTTTTGCCCTTGCTTCCCTTGCCTTTGGCGATGTTTCTAGGAAGAAGTTGCTGCGGCTGAGGTCGAAGAGGTTGCT
>NW_027397071.1:53184159-53186020 GCF_003265705.2 Callorhinus ursinus | reverse complement strand
CCCCCACTTAGCCACTGCAGTGACGTCCCTCAGCGGAGCCGACTTCTAAAAGTTCTGATTTTGTGCTCCGCGGCTCTATCACTTGCCAGAAGCAGCCGATGGAGGCCCCCTCCCCCGCCGTCTATCCCGAATATCGCCTCGGATTCACTTCTCCACACGTCCTACCTTCCAGAAAGTGGTCGCTTTTCTGTTCAGAGTGTTGTTACTCTTCTTATCTTCGATCTCCTGTTGAGTTCGTAGGTGTTCAGAATGGTTTGATCCCTATTCAGCTGAATTCCTGAGACCAGACGAAATCCAGGTCTCCTACTCCTCCGCCATCTTGCTCCGCCCCCAGAAAAGTTTATTTTTATTCATGCACATTCTGCTGTGGATTTGGGTACTTCTCGAGGACAATTACTTCCATGTATTGGTTCAGTAGTCTGGTCTCTCTGGACCTCGTGGCACCTCCATTTCAACACATGCTTCTGTAATGACTGTGGCAAGAGGAAGAAAGTTGTGGAGGGTTACCCACCTGGAACTAAATGCTTTGTTCTAGAAACCACACATGCATTGCTTCTGCTTATAGCCCATTGGCTGGATGAGTACCCTGGCCTACATCATAAAAAAGGGGACTGGGAAGTATGGTCTCTGTATGTCTGAAAAGAGATTAAGTAGATACTTATGAGCTCTGGTAATGTCTACCACATCCACACTTACAGAAAAATTACTAATTCAGAACAAGATTGTATTTACAAACAAAATAAAAATATGTAAGATTTCTAATATAGTATTAACAGAAATTTCCCCATCTGTTGCATTTACCACTTTCAAATCCAGGAAATGTTGTTTACGGTTTATCCACTCACAACACATAATGAAAGAAAGATATTTACTTATTTCTGTAATCTGCCTGTTATTATCTCTAGAGTAGCATGAATTGATATACATTGCATGCGATGTAGGCTCTGCCAACACACAGCTGATACCTCCTTTGGCTTCAGCTGCAAGTTGCAGTCTAACCAGTATAGACCATGGGTTCCAAAGGAACACCCCCTCATCAGAGTGTGACGAGAGAGAAACCTGTATTTAAAGAACTAAGGATACCTGTGTGATGGGTATATACACACAGTTGCCTACATGTGATATTAACATATTACATGGTCTCAGATATCTTATTTTTACATACAGTGGAACATAGAGCTGGTAGGATTTGATCAAAAGTGTCTGAGCTTTGGAGTCAGATAAGTTAAAAGCCTAACTTGATGAACTAATTGCTCTGTGACTCTGAGCCTCAGTTTCTTCATTTTAAAAATGGCACTGCTGGGGCACCTGGGTGGCTCAGTCAGTTAAGCATCCAACTCTTGATCTCAGCTCAGGTACAGGGTGGTGAGTCCGAGCCCCATGTTGAGCCCCACCTTGGGCTCCATAGTGGGTGTGGAGCCCACTTAAAAAAAAGGCACTGCTAACAATAGAGTTGTCAAAGATGTATTAATAATAATAGCTGAAATTGAGAACCAGGTATATGCCAAGTGTTTTACATATGATACTCTATTGTATCTATCCATCTATCTATCAGTCAATCATCTATCATTAATATGTATAAGGACAATGACATCCAGGGCAATGAGTCTGCCAACATCAAGCCTAGTAATCTGAGGAACTGATCCTGGCTGCTAACTCCTCTGACTAGAAGCTTCTCTGTATTGCATTAGAACTGGTGGAGGTTTTGGAAAGAGGAGTCAAACAGAAGTCAAAATATCAGCTTTGTTAATGGTCCAGTAGATATTAAAGATCACAGCTCTTTGGCGAAAGTAGATTTGGGACCTTTTCTATCTCCTAGGCCATAATCCATCCTAGAACCTTATAGATTCTGACCGGAATA
>NW_027397071.1:53049721-53184149 GCF_003265705.2 Callorhinus ursinus | reverse complement strand
GTGTGTGTGTGTGTGTGTGTGTGTGTGTGTGTGTGTGTGTGTGAAAAGCAAGATGAGTGAGACAGGAGAGAAAGATGCCTATTGGACTCATTTGTTTGTCATGAAAACATCTGCCTCCTGAAACTCCAACAGCAAAACTGCCAGTTCTAATATGCACCATTAGGTGGCAGTAAAACAGAAATGTCTGCAAAGAAAGCAGAAATCCCTTCAGAATTATAATAAGTTTTATAGACCAAGACAACTGCAGTTGTAAAACATTATGATGTATCAATTGGCATATTTGCTGATCAAATCTTTACAAGGTTCGAATAGGCTCATAAATACTGGGTTTTCTAGTTTGGCCTATTCATGCTTCATGCTTCTGTTTAAGATATTTAGGGAGGCGGGAAATCCAACAAATGGTTGAAATACCAAAGCAATATGCCACTGACAATTTGTTTTCCTGTGATTGAGGCAAAATATATATGCCTCGATCAGAAGCACTACCCAAACAAGCAGAATCTGCTACATTCAAAGATGAGCTCATTTCTCATGCAAAGCACAGCCCAGGCTGGAGTGAACCAACAGCTAAATCGTTTTGCTACTTGATTTTTATAAGTGAGTTCCAATTCCTTTACTATTCCCACAAGAGTCTTTTTATACAAGACTGTTTCCTTTTTTTTTTTTTTTTAATAAGTGGTTATTGGCTGGTGATAAAATCAGGTTTTATGTTAAATGTATAAAATCACGGGACAGGAGGTGATATCAAAACACCTCTTTCATTAAAGTTGTTGGTCTCATGAATGGTTGAAAAGAGGAGTGGACAGGTTTATGACTGTCAACATTTAACAATGGGGAAACTGAGGCTTAGGTGTTAAGCAACTTGCCCAAAGACATATAACCAGTGAGTGATTTAGCCAGACTGTGAAATCAGATTTCCCATAAGGCATTGGGTTGGCTGTGACACTGATTACCTTTAGACCTGTTCAAGAAGTTTTGGCTACCCAAGCATGTCCAGCAGCTAAGCTTCTCTCTGCTTTGTGTTTGCGTTTTGTGTTTGTAGATGTGCCCACTGACTTTTTTCTTTTTTTAAAAGAGAAATTGAAATTCCTTGGGAAGATCACCTTCATCATGTGGTGGCTGCTTATCTTACAGTATAGATAAGGATCTTGTCTCTGACCAGTTATTTCCCACAGATTCTGCCTTAGGAAATGTCTCTCAGCTTCTTCCTTAAAGCTAATGCATGTATGCCCTTCGCTCTACCTAGAATCCTCTGCCTCTGTGTTCATCTGGCTAAATTCTGTTAAGAATGAGTTTAGGGGCCCTTTGATATGTTCCCCAGATTCCCTCCCTAGGTACTTTGGTCAGGGAGAAGCAACCCTTTGTTATCACTGTCTGAACATCCATTAGAGATGGAGAGACCACGTCTGTTTTGCTAGTAGTTATATGCATGAAAGGGCTTGGCACAGAGGAGGTCCTTCAATAATTATTGTGTGACAGAGTAGACTGATTCTATCCTGGCTTTTATACAGTGATACTCTTTTTGAAGAGGAAATATTTATTTAAGAATTCAAAATAATGGAGTATAAAAATGTGTCATATATTATACATTATATATTGCATATACTTAAAATCATTTTAAATGACTGAATTTTAATTTATCTGCATAATGCTATATATATGTGTATGTGCATACATATATACGTACCTATGTATGTATGTATGTACCTATGTATGTTTCTGTGAATTTATCAAGTATGTATAGACTTTATTGTTTTGCTCTAGGGAAAGAGAAATTAATAATTATTGAATCTCTGTTATGTGCCAGGTACACTGTTAGGTCTTCATGCATACTGATAATATTTAATCTTCAAATACAAGCAGTTCAAGTGATGAAATTAGGGGCTGGGTAAATTGGATAATTTGTCGTGCATTCAGAATGTAGGAAAGCTGGATTTACACCCAGATCTACCTTTCTCAGAAGTTCATGGTATTTCTAGTCTGCAGAAGGGACTGGGGCTCTGGAAGCTGGAGTCACTTTGCTAAGGTAAGACAGCTAGTCAGTGGCAGAGCTGAGCGGTAGAATCTGGAACTTTTGGCATTTACCTCCCTTTTCTGCATCAGACTTTCTATTCTGTATAATGAGAAAAGGTAAGAATTCATTTTCATTCAGCTAGAGTAATTTGGCAGATTTCAGGATTTCATGAAGCCCAGATTTTCCATTGGTTCTGTTTATATTGAGAAATGTATTCATTTGGCAACTGCCTGGGACCCATGTGAACATCTGCTAACTTGTGGTATTAGCTAATTCACAGATTCCTTGGTCTTCCTGACTTGAGCTCCTGCAGAAGTTCAGGATTGGGAAACACAGATTTTGTAATCCATTTGTTTGCATGTAAAAATGCATTTTCAGCTCTCCCACTCCTTAGTGCTTCTCTGCTAAGCCATCTTGCTGTGCATTTGTCAAGGAAATTTGCCATTTTCAACTTGGAGACAACAATTCAAGTTAGAGAAAGCTACGCACCAGAATTCATTGAAAAAAAGTATTTGAAACAGTTTAAAAAATGAGAATGGCTATATTTGCTCTATAACAAACAGGGCATTAAAAAATCAATAATAAGAACAACTAATGGTGATAATGTCTTCCCTGACTCATAGGGATATTTAAGAGTAAAATGATGTAATTGATGGGAAACACTTTGAAAAATAAAAGCACCATGCAGTACAAGACATTACGATTATTATACGAGTGTCCTGAAGCACAGCTAAAAGTGAGCCTTATCTCCCTCAGGACCAGATGTCATCATTGATAAATTATTGGTGCAATTCCCAGCGTGCAAAAGATGTCTGTAGGGCTCTAGGCTCTTGTACTTGCCGTTATGATCTCTCTATCACGGTGTGCAGGGGATGTGGCCAAGGGCAAGTCACAACCTCTCTGAGCCTTTGTTCCCAAATCTTTGAGCTGGGAATGAATATTACCACAAATGGCTACCATCTACAGAGCAATTCTACGTCCAAGATACAAAGCATCTTGGGTTTATGATTTCATGTAATGCTTATGGCCCTATGAAGTGCCTTATTTTATAGCTGAGGAAAAGGAAGCACAGAGCAGTGAAATGTCTAGGCCTAGCTCACACAGCTAGAATATTGTGAGGTGTCTGTAGAAATCCACAGAGCTTAACTTTAGGTACTCTGTGTGTCGTGGATTGTATAGACTTGACTCTCCAGCATGCTTTCCTCTATCCTTTCTTCTTTGGAGAATTGCCCCTCCACCATAACATATTCCACAGTATTCTGATAGGGCTGCTAATCCCACGTACCTCTTCCTGTCACCGTAGGGTAAAAGTATGACCAGGCCTAGCCAGTCACAATAATTCACTCTAGTCTCATTAATTGACTCAAGGAGTAGGTAAAGAATGAAAGCTTGGACAATCAGAATTCCTGGGATTTATATATACAAGAGTGGAGAGAGAGACTTTCTCTTCTGTAGGCTTGTCAGCCAGGATGAGGTATGAAGACTCAGGAAGACTGTTCACAGTAGGAAAGAATGAAGCCAACAGAGTACCAAAGGCAGGAGATGGAGAGCATTCCGATGGCATCATTTTGGCCCCCAGGTACAGCAGTGCGTGAGGTGAGATCCACCCACTCTTTTCGGTCACTGGAGTCAGTAAATACCATTTTTGTTTTAAAAAGACCTATTTTTAGAGCAAATTTAAGTTCACCAAAGAGTTGAAAGTACTGCAATTTCCCCTATTCTCCTCACCCCACAATATAGAGCCTCCCCTGTTATCCCAGACCAGAGTGCTGTATTTGTTACAATTGGTGAACCTACACTGATACGTAATCACCCAAGTCCATAGTTTACCTTATGGTTCACTCTTGCTCTTACACATTTTATGGGTTTGAACAAATGTATGATGACCTGTATCCATTATTATAGTATCATATAGAGTATTTTCACTGCCCTAAAATCTGTGCTCTGCCTCCTCACTGGGCCCCACCCCCATCCCCAGCAACCACTGACCTTTTACTGTCTCCCTATCTCTGCCTGGTCAAGAGCGTAATATAGTTGAAATCATACTGTAGGTAGCCTTTTCAGACTGGCTTCCTTCACTTAACAATATGTATTTAAGGTTCCTTTATGTCTTTTCATGGCTTGATAGCTTGATAGCTCATTTCTATTTAGAGCTGAATCATATTCCACTGCCTGGATGTACCATAGCTTATCAATTCATTTACTGACAGAAGGACATCTTGGTTGCCTCCAGGTGTTGGCAACTATGCGTAAAGCTGCTATAAACATCCCATGTGTAGGTTTTTGTGTGGACATTGTTTTCAATAAATACCAATTTTGAAGCTAATTTGAGTTAGCTTTTTAGCACTTACAACCAAAAAGTTTCTGATTGATGGAATACGTAACAAAGTATGTTTACATATATTGTTCTCCTCAGTTCTCACAGCAACCCTGTGTCCATACTCTCATGAATGGCTTTTTCTAACAGAAATAAAATAAAGAACTAGTAAAACTAGAGACACACTTGATATTTACACTCAGTGTTTGTGCTTCCAAAGACCGTGCTCTTTCCACAATATTCTGTTAGATATAGAAGGTAGAACCAGACATGGTAATGGGCTTTGATTTTTACGGTAAAACAAAGGCAGAAAATCAATCATACTGGAATAAGCTCTTATTTATTCTGCATCATTCAAAAAAAATAAATACTTTTCTAGCTATTAAAGCAAATACATATAAAAACCCCGAACTTATTTTAATAATATCTTGATTTAAATCTAAACTATATTTTACTCTATCCTATCTTCTTGACAACAGAATTCTAATTATGATTGTATTTCTACTTGATGATCTAGGTCATACTTGCCCCTGTCATAACAGATTGCACACTTGATCATGTTGCTAATTAAATTGCTTATCTTTCCAATTAGATGGTAAGGTCTATGAGGGTGGGTAGCGTGCTGTCATAATAATAACAATAACCCCATATGAATTTCCAGTTCTTAGCCCAGTACCTGACATCCAATGTCAACTAAAGGCCT
Organism: Callorhinus ursinus; assembly: GCF_003265705.2. NCBI lineage: Eukaryota > Metazoa > Chordata > Mammalia > Carnivora > Otariidae > Callorhinus > Callorhinus ursinus. Next base: position 53,179,115 of record NW_027397071.1, on the reverse strand, counting down.
GACATGAATGCATGTATAAGTGGGCCCGAATGATTATAAATTGAAACTGAATAATTATAATGCAATTCAATTACTAATGTTTTAGAGGCCACTGAAATATGCAAGACTGGCCTTTTGCTGAGCCCCAGTTACTAAGGCTTTTGTCTGTGTTTCTCCCTCTGGCTGTGGGATTTATTTAGGTAGTGTGTAGAAAGGAAAGAGAGAAACCTAGGATCCTATAGATCCTGGCTCTGTCTCTTAATATTTGTGTGACCTTGAACATACCCCTTCATATCTCTGACCTTCACTCTCTTCCTCTGCAAAATGGGAATCTGAAAAGTTACCTTAAAGATGTGTGATGAGGATTAATTGAGATAAGGCCATAAAAAATCACCTACTAGGAGAACAACAAGCACTTTTGTCTTTTTTTTTTTTTTTTGAGAGAGAGAGAGAGAGAGCTCGCACACATGAGCACGTGGAGGGGGCAGAGGAAGAGGGAGCAAATCTCAAGCAGTCTCCATGCTGAGTGCATAGCCCTACCTCAAGACCCTGAGATCATGACCAGGGCCTAAATCGAGAGTCAGATGCTTAACCAACTGAGCCACCCAGGACCTACAACAAGCACGTTTTTAATGAGATTTTAGAGGCGTAGGAAACGGAGTGTTGAAGTGTGTCGAGAAAGTGCGTGAACACTTGAGCAGTGCTTTAGTGGAGAGTGCACAGGGAACGGAAAACGTCCCACAGAAGGGTTTTCAGTGTGGTCTCCACTCTGCAGGTGAATGAGCCCCCAGAGGCCAAGGCCAGTCTGAGAATAAGGAAGAGTTCTTCTATAGGATGGAAGGAACACAGTTTGCTTTGAGAGCAAAGGAATGTTTTTTCTTTAGTGACTTAACGAAATGAGTGCTCAATGTAAACACTTCTAGAGCCCTTCTGTCTTCAGCATGTGCAAGCCCTGAAAACACTTCTAGGGGCCCAACTCCAGACAGCTTTGTAGGAAATCAAGCTGTTGCTATGTCTTATCACTTTCCCTTTCCCGAGTCACACCTACGCTGTTCATCAAAGATAAAGGAAGGTAAGTGCTAGGAAAACAGTTTGGGAAGTGGGAGATCCATAGGCCTTGCTATTTACCTGGCCTTTCAAAAAACAGACCTAAATAGGTAACTACTGGCAATGTGTTCACAGTAGAGAATGACAGTTAGGAATAAGGCCTGGAAGTCCCATAGGTAGGGATTCAAATCCTTGCCTCTGTCTTTACTAGTTTTGTGAATTTGCACAGGTAACGAACGTCCCTAAACCTCATTATATTCCTCTATATAATGGGTATAAAAATACCTACTTGGTATGATCAAAGAAAAACCCAGAGTCTGGTAGCTAGGACTTAAATGACTGTTGCTGTTGTAAATTGTTTTGTACAAGGACAGGTTATGTCCGTGTTTCAGGTAGCTAGCAGGACCACCTGCGTGTGAATCTTTAGCTTTATTGGATACTGCCCATAGGTTTTCCAGAGTAGTTCAGCCAATTTACTCTCTCAGCAGCAGAGAATGAGAATTCTGGTAGCTCTACATACTCGCCAACAATTGGCATGGCCAGAATTTTAATTTCTACCTGCTCCTTTGGGTATGTAGTGGTACTATTATTTCAATTTGCATTTCTCTAATGCCTAAGGAAGTTGAGTGCCTTTTCATATGCTTATTGGCCACTTGCATATCTTCTTTTATGAAATGCATGTTCTGGTTTTGTCTTTTTTGCTTTTTTATCTAAGAAACTTTTTCAAGTTTCTTAAAAAAATTATTTTTTAAATTCTGGATATGGAGTCTTTGCTGTATATGTGTTGGCAAATATATTCTACTCTGTGGTTGGACTTTTTACTCTCTAAATGCTGTTTTTGGCATATAAAAATACTTAAGTTTTATATGGTGTTATTTGTAACATTTTCTTTTATGTTGTTGATTTTGTGTCCTGTTTAATCTTTGCTTACCTTCAGGTCATAAAGATATTATCTCTTTTTTAAGAAGTTTTAATGTTCTACTTTTCACTTTTAGATCTACATTTCATGGGAAATAGTTTTTGTTGTTAGGAAAGGTTCAAGACTTACTTTTTCCATAATAATTTCCAGTTGACCCGGTACCATTTATTGCAAAGTGCATTATTTCCTTACTGCGCTGTAGAGAATTATCTGTCCAAATCAAGGGACCACATAAGTATAGGCTTAATTTTGAACACTCTCATGTCTTCTATTGTTGAATTTGTCCATTTATGCATCAGTACTACCAATACGACAATGTGTTAATTAGTGTAGACTTAAACGAGTCTTCATATTTGGTAGGTGAATCTTCCAGTATTTTCTTTTTCAAGACACTATTGTTAGCCTTTTGCATTTCCATATGACTTTTAGAATCAGCTAGTCATTTTTCACAAAAACAAATAGTTAATTCTGCTGGAGATGTTGAATGGGGTAGTATTGATTCCAGTGAACCATTTTGGAGGGAATTAACATTTTTAGGAATTTTCTAATAGGAATTAGTAGGAATTTTCTAATACTTAAGCATGATATATCCCTCCTTTTATTTTGGTTTTCTTTAATTTCTCTAACAAATGTCTCATAGTTGTGAGTGCAGAAGTCTTGCACATTTTTCATCATTTTTTCCTAAGTATTTCATGTCTTTGATGTTTTTGTAAATGGTATTTTAAAAATACTATTTTTTAACTGATTGGAAGGGATACATGCACCCTTATAGCAGCATTATCAAATAGCCAAATTATGGAAATTGCCCCCAGGTGTCCATGGATAAATGGATAAAGAAGACATGGTATATATATACAACAGAATATTACTCAACCATAAAAATAATGAAATCTTGGGCGCCTGGGTGGCTCAGTTGGTTAAGCGACTGCCTTCGGCTCAGGTCATGATCCTGGAGTCCCAGGATCGAGTCCCACATCGGGCTCCCTGCTCAGCGGGGAGTCTGCTTCTCCCTCTGATCCTCCCCCCTCGCATGCTCTCTCTCTCTCTCTCTCTCTCAAATAAATAAACAAAATCTTTAAAAAAAAAATAATGAAATCTTGCCATTTGCAATGACGTGGATGGAGATAGAGAGTATTATGCTAAGCAAAATAAGTCAGAGAAAGACAAATACCATATGATTTCACTCATGTGGAATTTAAAAAAAACATACAGAGGGACACAGAGGGGAAAGAGGAGGAGAGAGAGAGAGAGAGAGAGAGAGAGAGAGGCAAACCAGAAAACAGACTTTTAACTATAAAGAACAAACTGAGGGCTGCTGGAGGGGAGGTAGGTGGGGGGATGGGCTAAATCTGTGATGGGTATTAAGGAGGGCACTTGCTGTGATGACCACTGGGTGTTCTAAGTGATGAGTCACTAAATTCTACACCTGGAACTAATGTTATACCATATGTTAACTAACTAAAATTTAAATAAAAACTTAAAAAAGGAAAAAATATACTATTTTCTATTTGCTATTGCTATATAAAAACACATTTTATATTAACCTTGTTAATTTCATCCGTTACTTCTAATTGTATATTCTTTTAGATTGTCTATTGCATACAATCATGTCATCTGTAAATAAGAACATTTTAATTTCTTCTATACCACTTCTTCTTTTTTTTTTCTTCCCTTATTGAACCAATCAAGTCCTCAGTAAAATGTTGAATAGAAATGGTAGATCAACGTGTTTTTTATTCTCAGTTTCAGGAAGAAAGTTTTCAATATTTCACAATTAAGTATGATAATTGATATGTCTATAAAGGATAATACTTATATAAGAAAGTTCACTCTATTCCAAGTTTGCTAGGAATTTTTAGAATGAAGGGTGTTGGATTTTATCAAATGCTTTCATCTGTTGAGATTGTCATTATTTTATTCTTCATTCTATTAATGTACTGAGTTACTTGGATTGAACGTCGAGTGCTAATCCAACCAGGAATTTTTATTTCTGGAATAAACCCTAACTGGCCTTGGGAACAATCATTTTTACATATGCTAGATTGGACTTGGTGATTTTTTTGTTTGTTTAGGATTTTTATATGTTCTCGAGTGCAATTTTCTGACATTTTCTTTTTTTGTAATATTCTTGCTAGATTGTTGAATCAGGGTTATTCTGGTCTCATAAAGTTATGCTCCCTTTACTATTATTTGGAAAAATGTCTAAGATTGATATTTCTTCCTTAAATGTATGAAAGAACCAACCAGTTAAGCTCCCTGAGCCTAGAGACTTCTACATTTGGTAGATTGTTTTGTTTTTTGTTTTTGTTCTTAGGATTTTATTACTTATTTGAGAGAGAGAGAGATCATGAGCAGGGGGGAAGGGTAGAGAGAGAAGCATACTTCCTGGTGAGCAGGAAGCCCAATGCAGGACTCGATTGCTGGACCTAAGATCATGACCTGAGGCAACAGCAGATGCTGAACTGACTGAGGTACCCAGGCACACTTGGTAGATTGTTTTAATTGGAGGTTTAACTTTTTAAATAGATACAGATTATTCAAATTTTCTACTTATTCTTGTGTCAATGTAGGCAAGTTTTGTTTTTTAAGGAACTTGGCAATTAAATTTTAAAAAATGTAAAATTTTGGCATGAAGTTATTCAGAATATCCTCTTATCTTTCTCTTTTTAAAAAAATGTATTTGTAAGATACACTGTGATGGGCTTTTTTTCATACCTATTTATCATCTTTGTCTCTATCTCTCCCTGCTCAGTCTTGCTAGGAATTTATTCATTTTGTTATTCTAATAATCACTTTTGCTGTGTTCACTTTCTCTATTATATATTTTTTTCCATATCATTATTTGTTGCTTTTTAAAAACTTTTCCATCCTTCTACTTTTTAAATTAATTACTTAAAATGTTGGATTTGGGACATTTAAAATTTCCTTTCTAATATTGTGCATTTAAAGCTACACATTTTTCTCTAAGCTTACACTTCAGCAGTATCCTGCAAGTTTTGATATGTTTAATTGTAATTTAATACAAAGTATTTTCTAATTTCCATTGTTATTTATTCTTTGTCTCAGTAGTCATTTAGAAATATTTTAAATAATTTTTGCTTTTAGGAATTTTTCAAAGATTTCATTTATTTGACAGAGCACGAGAATGAGAGAGAGAGAGAGAGGGAGAGACAGAGAGAGAGAGAGAGAGAGAATGAGCAGGGGAGGGAGGGTAGAGGGAGAAGGAGAAGCAGACTCCCCACTGTTCAGGGAGCCTATTGTCTTTATGATTTCTCCTCCATTAACTAGTTATACATTCTTTTACCATAGTGGGTATCCAAGAAGTTACAACAAGCATCCTTAACTAACTACAGTGTAATATTAATTAGATCTTTTATAACTTCCCAGACATTGCTAGGATCTAGAACACTCACACTCCATTTATCTTCTTCCTGATTTTTGGTGAGTGATTCCAAGTGAAGTAATTCACACATTTTAGTGTTCACAAGACATTATTATTATTGCTTTATACAGATAATAGTCTTTTAATTTTATAGTCTTATGTTTCTTTACCAATTGCCCTTAATTCATTCCTGCATTTTTATTTTATTGTCTAGGATCATTTTCCTACTGCCTAGAGAACTGCTTTTAGCATTTCTTTTAGTGTAATTCTGTTGATAACACATTTTCTGAGAGTTTTTTTTTTCTTTGCTTGTATGGAAATACTTGTATTTACCCTTTGCTTTCTTTTCTTGATTTAAATAACATTTTTTTATTGAGAAACAACTTTACATATATTCAAAAGCACAAATCTTACATGTTCGACTTGATGAATTTTTGCACGTACCACCCAAATCAAGGTTTTGAACACCTTGAGTGATCTTTCATTCCCTCTCCCGGACAATACCTTGCTACAGAAGTAACTACAATTCCACGTTCTCCAGCCATGAGTTAGTTTGGTCTATTCTTAAACTTCATGTAAATGGAATCATACAATATGTACTTTTCTTTCTGGCTGTTACTCTCAACATGAGGTCTGTGAAATAATTCATCTTTTATGAGTACTGTAAGTTCTTTTTTTTATTGCCATGTAGTAGCCCATTATATGATTTGTTTACCAATTCCATTACTGATGGACACTAGAGTTTTTCATTTTTGGCCATTAAGAATAACTCTGTGATGAACATTACTGTGCATGTCTTCTTTTTTGTAGGACGTAAACATTTATTTCTGTTGAGTCTATACCATTGGTTTTAGTTTTGGGCTGGATAGTTACTTCCTTGAAGTACTTTTAAAAGCATTTTTATAGTTCTACAACTTCTAAAGTTACTACAGAGAAGTCAGCCATTAAGTCTTGTTATTGCTCCTTTGAAAGTAAATGTGTTTTTTCCTCTGGCAGCTTTTAATATGATTTTGTTTTTGGTTTTATTATGATAGGCCTAGGTGTGGTTTTCTTTGTATATATCCTGCTTTAATCTGTAACTTCATGTCTTTTGTCAACTTTTGATAATTTTCAGCTATTTCAAATACTGCCTTTGACCCTTTCTCTTCTTTTATGTGATTCCATTTATATACATGATAGACTTTTTAACATCTCTCAGATATTCTCATGGTACTTTCTAAATTTTCCATCTTTTTTGTTCTCCTTGTATTAGCTTGAATAGTTTCTGTTGACTTTAGGTTCACTGTTAGGTTCATATTGAATTCTTAGTTTAGATGATTATATTTTTTAGTTCCACAGTCTTTGTTAGATTTACAGCTTCCAGTTCTCTGAGTACAGTCCCCATCTTGTTGTTTATTTATTTATTTTTAAGGAAGAAAATCTACTTATTTATGTATCTTTAAATTTCAGTATAATTAACATACAGTATTGTATTAGTTTCAGGTGTACAATATAGTGATTCAACAGTTCTAAGGAGGGTACTTGCGGTGAGCACTGGGTGTTGTATGTAAGTGATGAATCACTAAATTCTACTCCTGTAAGTGATATTACACTATATGCTAACTAACTGGAATCTAAATAAAAGCTTGAAAAAAATTCCATATATCACTCAGTGCTCATCTGGATTAGTGCACTCTTCAGCCCCTTCACCGATTTTACCCATCTCCCCACCTATCTTCCCTCTGGTAACCATGACTTTGTTCTTTGTATTTAAGAGTCTGTTTTTTGGTTTGTCTCTTTTTCCCTTTGTTTTGTTTCTTAAATTCCACATATGAGTGAAATCATATGGTATTTGTCTTTCTCTGACTGGCTTATTTCATTTAGCATTATCCCGCCAGATCGACCCATGTTGTTGTAAATGGCAAGATTTCATTCTGTTTTGTGGCTGATGTATATTCCATTGTTTATATACCACCTCTTCTTTATCCATTCATCTACTGATGGACCCTTGGGTTGCTTCTGGATCTTGGCTATTGTAAATAATGCTGCAGTAAACTTAGGGGTGCATGTATCTTTTTGAATTAGTGTTTTCATTTTCTTTAGGTAATTCCCAGTAGGGGAATTACTACGGGAATTACTAGATCATATGGTAGTTCTATTTTTAATTTTTTGAGGAGCCTCCGTACTGTTTTCCATAGTAGCTATACCAGTTTGCACTCCCACCAACAGTGCATGAAGGTTTCTTTTTCTCCATATTCTTGCCAACATTTGTTACTTCTTGTGTTTTTGATTGAAGCCATTCTGACAGGTGTGAGGTGGTATCTCATTGTGGTTTTGATTTGCATTTCCCTGATGATGAGTGATAGTGAGGATTGTTTAAAGTATCGGTTGGCCATCTATATGTCATCTTTGGAGAAATGTCTCTTTGTCTTCCACCTATTTTTTAATTGGATTATTTGGTTTTGGTTGTTGAATTGTATAAATTCTTTATATATTTTGGACAGTAACCCCTAATCATTAGATCATTTGCAAATATCTTCTCCCATTCAGTAGGTTGTCTTTTTGTTTTGTTGATTGTTTCCTTTGCTATGCAGAAGCTTTTTATTTTGATGTAGTCCCAATCATTTATTTTTGTTTCTGTTTCCTTTGCCTCGGAGACATATCTAGAAAAATGTGGCTATGGTTGATGTCAGAGAAATTACTGCCTGTGCTCTCTTCTAGGATTTGTATTGTTCGAGTCTCATGTTTAGGGCTTGAATCCATTGAGTTTATTTTTGTGTGTGGTGTAAGAAAATGGTCCAGTTTCATTCTTGTGCAGGTAGCTGTCTAGTTTTCCCAACACCATTCGTTGAAGAGATTGTCTTTTTCCCTTTGCTATTTTTGCCTCCTTTGTCATAGATTGATTGACCATAAAAGTGTGGGTTTATTTCTGGGCTCTCTATTCTGTTCTATTGATCTATGTGTCTGTTTTTGTACCAGTACCATACTGTTTTGATTACTACAGTTTTGTAGTATATCCTGACATCTGGGGTTGTGATACCTCTCAGTTTTGTCCTTCTTTTTCATGATTGCTTTGGCTATTTGGAGTCTTTTGTGATTGCATACAAATTTTAAGATTATTTGTTCTACGTTCTGTGAAAAATGCTGTTGGTATTTTGATAGGGATTGCATTAAATCTGTAGATTGTCTTGGGTAGTATGGGCACTTTAAACAATAGTCTACCAATCTATGAGCATGAAATATCTTTCTATTTGTTTGTGTTTTTCAATTTCTTTCATCATTGTTTTATAGTTTTCAGAGTACAGATCTTTCAGCTCCTTGGTTAAGTTTAATCCTAGGTATTTTATTAGTTTTGGTGCAATTCTAGATGGGATTGTTTTCTAAATTTCTCTTTCTTCTCTTTCATTATTAGAGTATATAAATGCAACAGATTTCTCTATATTGATTTTATATCTTGCAACTTTACTGAACTCATTTATCAGTTTTAGCAGTTTTTTTGATGGAATCTTTAGGGTTTCCTTTATACAGTATCATGTCATCTGCAAATAGTGAAAATTTTACTTCTTCCTTATCAATTTAGATGCCTTTTATTTCTTTTTGTTGTCCGATTGATGTGGCTAGCACTTCCAGTACTGTGTTGAATACAAGTGGTCAGAGTAGACATCCCTACCTTGTTCCTGACCTTAGGGGAAAAGCTCTCCGTTTTTCACCAGTGGGTATGCTGTTAGCTGTGGGTTTTTCTATATACGGCTTTTATTATGTTGAGGTATGTTCCCTCTAAACCTACTTTGTTGAAGATTTTTATCATGAACTAATGCTGTACTTTATCAAATGCTTTTTCTGCGTCTTTTGAAATGATCATATGGTTCTTATCCTTTCTCTTGTTGATGTGATGTATGATGTTGATTTGTGAATATTTACCCTTGTATCCCGTGAATAAATCCCACATGATTGTGGTGAATGAATTTTTTTAATGTATTGTTGGATTGAGTTTGCTAATGTTTTGTTGAGGATATTTGCATCTATGGTCATCAGAGATATTGGTCATCAGATATCTCTTTTTGTAGAGATATTTGCATCTATGGTCATCAGATATCTCTTTTTTTTGTAGTATCTTTATCTGGGTAATGATGGCCTCATAGAATGAATTTGGAAGCTTTCCTTCCCCTTCAATTTTTTGCAATAGTTTGAGAAAAATAAGTATTAACTCTTCTTTAAATGTTTGGTAGAATTTGCCTGTGAAGCCATCTGGTCCTGGACTTCTGTTTGTTGGCTTGTCATTTATTTTTTAAAAACATGTTAGTTATTTTGAAGTTCATATCTGATGACTACCCAAACCAGGTCATTTCTGGTTCCTTTTCTATTATTTCTGTTTTTCTCTTAGTCCTGCTTGTTGATATGTCTGGCATGTTTAATTGAATCCCTGACTCTTATGTGTGGGAATTTATAGAAGCTCTTGGTGATGGTGTTTTCCTCCAAAGTGAGTTTATCATATGCTCACAATGGTAAGTAGAGGACAGATGACATTAATATAGTCCTAGACTGACATGGTTTTAAGCTAGGTTACAACTCTGGTAAGGTTCCATTTGTCTCTGGTTTATCCCATATCTAGACAGTGGCCCTCCATAGGCATTATTTATTTTATCTTCATATTGTTATCAGGTAGAATTCCCTTGGCTGCTACAAGTTAGAAAAGAAAAAAAAAGTAGCTTAAACAAAATAAGTTTCTCATCTTACATGACGAGAAGTCTGGAGATAGGATGAGTCTCTTTGGCTACTAATCCATAAATGCATCCTATCATTGATATAGCTTGGCTTCTCTAAAATTCTCTTGGCTTTGTTTTCATGGTCCTTACATGGCTGATGAAGTTGCAGGTGCCACATGTAGCTGAGACTGTCTTGAGGTAGAAAAGTGAAGTTTGTCTTTATGGGGCTCTATGTAAGAGTGAACAACCCATTTTCTAGAGAACTCCTTCCCCCAAAGACTTCTCAGATGTCTCTTTGGCCAGAATTTTGTCACATGCCTACTCCTAAACCAGGTATTGTCCGTGGCAATGGCATGATTAGGTTTCACTTAGACTGGTCAAGATTAACCACTTAGGCCTGCAGAGGGGTCCTTTCTCTGAATATAACCAGGGAGACTATGAACACCTAAGCAAAATTGAGACCTGATTAACATGGAAGAGGGATTCATAGGTATCTGTCACAGGGAGAGAGAGCTGCCTCACACACAGCAGTCCTATGAAAATCATATTATTGTTATCCATCTACTTTAGTTATGAAAATTCTGTGATTGAGTTTACCCAGCATAAGGTCCAGTATTTAGTGGCAGAATCTCTATTCAAACAAGTCATCTGATTCTAATTTTGTGCTTGTTTTAATGCTCTGTAGTCTTCCAATAGGGATGTAAGTTTTTTTTCTTTCTTTTTTTTTTTTTTAAGATTTTTGTTTATTTATTTGACAGAGAGAGACATAGCAAGAGAGGGAACACCAGCAGGGGGAGTAGGAGAGGGAGAAGCAGGCTTCCCCGCGGAGCAGGGAGCCCGACATGAGGCTCGATCCCAGGACCCTGGGATCACGACCTGAGCTGAAGACAGATGCTTAACAGCTGAGCCACCCAGGCGCCCCGTAAGTTTTCTTTTTTATAACCATTCCTACAAGATGTTCACATATACAAATTGAGTTAGACAACACTGTTTTTTTCCCCTGCCTTCCCAGACTTTAGCAGAAGCATCACAGTCAATCAGGGTAAGAATGCTACCTAGAGAGTGTTAATCATCTATACATCTAAGATTGCCTAAAACTTTAATTCCTATATTTATGTGGCCATTCCTCAATATGTAATGGACACAAGCCACCTAGGGCCTAAGCATGATAAGGTGTTGCTATTCAAGCTGAAACCACAAGGGGCCAATTAGATTTTTTCACTTCCATTAGCAAATATGATTTGTGGCCACTCCCCACTGCCATTCATAATTTGGAATTCCACTCTACTTAAGATGTTCCCTCTCAGCTTCAGCTGAATGATTTTCACAAGAATCTGCCTCTCTTTGAGAAGTACCCTCAGAGTGATGGATTAGCAGCCCTGACAGCATTTGCTAAGTTGGGAGCACATTAGCCATTTCCATTTCTCTCCTCCAGAGTGGAGGTGGGAGCCAAGAAGCTCTGTCTTCAGAAGAGTTGGGGAATAGACCACTTCATGACAAAGCAGCTGGAACAACCACAATTGCAGCCCTTGAGAACAGCTCAGCCCACGGGGTCAGAGGAGCGGCATTTTATGTTCCTTTGTAGAATAAACTGAATATTTTTATAGGAAACAAATCTTCCATCTATGATCCTGTTCCCATTAGTGGGTCAAGGCAAGAGCAAACGAGAGAGGCTTAATTTACTTAGGAGACATTCAGTATAAATACTATATTCCCTTGTGTGATGTTCTTGTTCTGTTGGCCTTAATACGTGCAAACAAAGATGACTTACTCAAAGTTTTGTTATGCCCGAAGACCATCCTTCTTATAACACGGTGTTCCTTTTCGGCTGGGTGTCAAGAAGATCCAGAAAGTGTACATCAACACAGCATGTATTTTCCCTCCACTCAACTAGTATACAATCTGTAATTGCTAACCCCACAAGTTTGAAAGTTTACCTTAACATTTGTGGGAAGCAGATGGTTTCCATATACTGCCAACCTGTTGTTACCAAAGCATTTTCCAAGAATTGTTTCCCAACCACAGTCACTAGCATAATTAACCTTTCTGTGGATTGTATAAACAAGAAAATGATCACCAATCTGCGTGAAAGCCAAACGTACCATTCAAGATTTTGCCTCAGAGCAAGCTCTGGGACATACATAAACCACACACAGCATGATGAAATGACCCACTTTTGGTATGTTTTCTGATGGCCTCTCTTCTTTCCCCGTCTCCTTTTTTATTACATAGCACACCATCTCTTTCTAGTCATGTGTTCCCTTTCACCTATTTCTCTCTGCAGCCATTGGTCTGGCTTGGTCCTGAGATACTTTTCTAAATAGAATAGTAACCAGGCAAGAAATGTCTATGCTGTGAGAGAAAACGGTCTCAGATTTGAGCCTTTAGGACTCGCACTCCATAGCTGTTCATTTCCCTAGAGGCTTCATGTAGCCTTTTTCAATACTTGTGGATTTCCTGTACTTTCTCCTGCCCCCACTGCCCTTTCCTGTTCTTTGCCTCATTTTCTGCTGGTAGTGTCTTGCTGATTTCTCTCTTTCTTTCTTTCTCTCTCTCTCTCTCTCTCTCTGGTTTATATTGTTTCCCCTGATTCTTTAATTTTTTTATTATGAAATAATTACAGATTCATAGGAAGTTGCAAAAAAGAAATGTACAGAGAGGCCTCTTGTTTACCTTTCAACTAGTTTTCCCCAGTGGTTACATCTCCCGTAACTGAGTACAATATTCAAACCAGGAAATTGACATTGGTACAATTCCCAGAGCTTATTCAGGTTTCACTAGTTTTAGATGCACTGTGTGTGTTTGTGTGTGTGTGTGTGTTCTGAGTTTTAAAGAGGAAACATCTTCTGTCTTCTGCCTGACTTTAGAGTAGCTTAGAGTCAGAATCAGTAAACACTCTTTGAGGGTATGTGTGAGACATTATCATATAATTCACATGAGCTTGTTCAGTTCATCTTCACAGCCAAGTGCTCATCATGTTGTTTGCCCGGTCCTTAGTCTCTGTGTAGACCATGGCCTCTGTTTTCATGCTTTCTCTTTTTCATGTTTTCTCTCTTTGATGCACAGCCTGAAATGGTCCTCAGCTTTGCAGGGTCCTCCTGCCCAGTGTGCTGTTTGCTTTTCTGATTCTGCCATCTCTTTGAGGGGTCAGAATATCCAATGACTTGTGGTGGTATTTGTATTTATGCCTTAGATATTGCGAGCAATTTATGAGGCTCTTCCACAAGGGTAATTTGGTATTCCCCCAGCGTACTGGGGTAGGTAGGGCGATATTACTATTCCAATTTTGTAGATGAGGTCACCAAGACTCTGAAATGATAAAACCAGAAAACTGAAGTCAAAAAGCCAGAGGTAGGGAGGCATCTGGGGGGCTCAGTCTGTTAAGCATCTGCCTTAGGCTCATGTCATGATCTCAGGGTCCGTATCAAGTCCTGCTTTGGGCTCCCTGCTCAGTGGGGAGTCTGCTTCTCGCTCTCTCTCTGACCCTCCCCCTATTTGTGTGCACTCTCTCTCTTCTCAAATAAATAAATAAAATCTTAAAAAAAAAAAAAGCCAGAGGTAGAATCCATAATAAAACTCAGGTCTTTTGATTGTTGTTGAAAATTCTCCACACTGGTTCATGTCAAAGTGTGGGAGGATGTTTTTCCCTACATGATGATGGGTTTGATTGAGAACCCACTGTGTGTCATGAACTATGCTGGGCTTCCTACATACATTGCATCGTTTTTGCACACAGCAGCCCTATGAGGTACTAGAGGTACTATTATTATCATCATCCCCATTTTACAAATGAGGATATAGGCTCATAGAGCATAAGTAACTTAGCCTCAGGCCCAGAATTAGCAAGTGGTAAAACTGGGATTGGAGCCTAAGGTTGACTCCTAACCTAAGCTTGTAACCTATACTTCTTGCTTTAAACTAAATAGAATGGTTCAACCTGTATGATAAAGGGTTAGACATTGCAAACTGTGCGTTTTGAGACTAATAATTCAAAATTGAGTTACTAATAAATATTTACTATTTTATTTAATAATTTAAAACTGGGAGATTTCACATAAAAAGCTGGATTTCCAGCTTTTGGCGATAGATCGATCGACACACCTAACAATGGATTCTTAGTCTAGTCCTAAATCTGTGCTTTCCAGTTTGCCATAGTTCCCTGCAGGCTTGTGAGCTGTTGGTGGCTCCTCAGACAGTGCATCAAGGGAATGGGATTTGGAGTGAAAGCCATGGGTCTAAATCACAATTCCAATATTTCCTGTGTGCCTACGTCAGTCTTAAAACATAATCACAGTTTCTTTGACATTTCCTCCCATCTAGAGATGGAGTTTATGCTCTCTCATCTTGAATTTGTGTGAATTTATGATTACTTCGGCCAGTAGAATGTGGGAGAAGTGACTATGTGGCTTTTGTGGTTAGGTTATAAATGTCATGCAGTTTCCATCTGACTCACCAGAACACTCTCTTTTGGAACTAACCATCATGGTGGAGAGGCCATGTGTAGGCACTCTGGTCAAAAGTCCCCTTAATCTTGATAATCATTCCACAGCATAAATGTATATCACATCATCACATTGTTTTCTTTAAATCTATGCAATAATATTTGTCAGTTATTCCTCAATAAAGTTAAGAAAAAGTCCCAGCTGAGTGTAGCCTTCCAGCTATGCCTGTTAAGGCCTCAGACATATGAGTGATGCCATTTTTGATCTTCCAGAGTGGATCTGCTGGATAAATACCACCGAGAGATCTCAATGCTATATGGAACAGAAGAATCACATAACTGAGTCCTGCTCAAATACTTAAATGCAAAATCGTGAAATAAAATAAAATGGCTTTTATTTTAAGCTTTGGAATAATGGTGTTTTTATTTTTATTTTTTTATTCTCAATAATACATTAGACAAAGTACTCTGTGCCCCAGTTTGGTCATGTATAAACTAGAACTCATAGTAGTATATGTCCTATCTGCTTCATATAAATGAAAAGAGCAAATGAAAGAATGGATTTACAGCATATTGTAAATTTTACCAAGTGGTATTCAGATAAGGTCATTATGATGATTGTAAAGGGCTGATGACTCTATGACAATCTTTAAGACTTCTTTCAAGGGAGATACAAAACTGCAATTCAAAAGGAAGGAGTGAACAGGTTAAATTCTTTATCAAATGCTTGTGTAAGGATTTTAATTAGAGTCACATGTCTCAGTGATATGCTCCTATAGCACCATGGCCTTTTCAGTATGCGGTATGCCCACCAAATGTCCTTTTTATGTCTGCAGTAATGGAGAACATAGGGACAGTACTCCAGTGAAACCTTGCAATCTTCAGCTATGTGGGGACATTAAAATAACCAGAATGAGTGCTTTATGGAACGTCAGCCAAGCAGATTTTACTGGATAATGAATGAGCTAGGGTTGGGAAGAGAAATCACGTCACTGGAAGACCGAACGCAGGGAAAACAGGGCAGAATGCTTTTATCAATTGGCTGACTGAAGGTCCATAGACAATGCTCTTGTCTTTTTATTTATTTTTTTATTTTTTTATTTTTTTAAAGATTTTATTTATTTATTTGAGAGAGAGAGAATGAGAGATAGAGAGCACGAGAAGGAAGAGGGTCAGAGGGAGAAGCAGACTCCCTGCTGAGCAGGAAGCCCGATGTGGGACTCGATCCCGGGACTCCAGGATCATGACCTGAGCCGAAGGCAGTCGCTTAACCAACTGAGCCACCCAGGCGCCCTTGTCTTTTTATTTTTATGCAACAAATTTCTACAGAGCCCTTTTGGCTCTGACCAGTGACTATAATATGGTGGCAAGGCCTTATTCAAGCCTTTCCCTTTGCTTCCTCCTACCACGGGTGGCTTTTCCATAGGTTATTTTGCCTGCAATGGTCCCCTAACTCTCCTGTCTAGTTAACTCTTACTCCCTCTTCTGCATTCAGCTCACACATCACCTGCTCAGCCTTACCTGATCCCACAAATTAGTTGAGGTTTCTCTGTAAGAGATTACACTGCTCCCATATAGCTTCACTATAGTTGTCACAGTGGCATTCATATTTAGTGAGGGGGAAAATACACTACATTCAGATATAAAAGAAAATGTAGCTACTACATTTTCTGTCATGGATCTGATCTTTGTAAGGAGTGGCAACCCTGCTGGCTTAGCAGGAAAACTCAACTTCAATAGACTAATCACAGTGTATCATTTTCTGTCAGTGTAGGGTCTCAGGAACTATATGGTCACTGCTGGTGTCAATGGCCCTTTGTTCCAAGTGCCTCCTCTACTCCGCACTTATGAAGGTATCCAGTGGCTAGTAACTCTAAGCAGGTTAGAGTGCCCTTGTGCCTTTGGGGAGAAGAGGAGTCTCTGCCATGAGTTTGATTTGACCAGTCTCTGTATGTTGTGTTGTGCACACTGTATGCTCTGTGAAGTATTCTATATAAACAATTTGGTTCCCTGCTTCTTTTCAGAATAGAAGAGTGGTTAAGAGCTTTTGCTTTGGAGTCAGATTGCTTTTAATTCCTGTCTTTACTCTGCCATGTAAAGAATACGCTATTCTTTAAACAGATGCTTCACTACCCTAAGACTCAATTTCTTTATCTATATAATAGAGGTATTATTAGGTATCACTGGTTTTGATTAAATACTTAGTGCCAAACACATAATTAGTTCTCTTTCCTTTGGTTCTTTTCAGCTCCTTCTAGTTCTTAAGTTTCTTATTTGTAGGATGTTTCATCCTTGGATATCCTTGGACTTAACATTCCTCATATCCAATTTATCCTTTTTACCCATCAAAATTAGCAATTCTAGTTTCTATTTACTTATGGTCCTTCTAAAAGATATGGTGGGGGTTGGGGAGATGGCATGCTCATTCTTGCAGAGGCAGCATGTTGCAACGAAGTGAGCAAAATCTTAAAATCAAGAATTTGGTACTTGTAGGATTTCGTGGATGCCTCTCACATCAAGGCAACTTCATACCAGCCGGCATATCCGAACACTTCATGAAAGGAGCTACAGTGGGAGAGCAGTTTGTTGTCTGTGACTCTAAATCAGATTAACTGGTGTAGCTCAGAAGAAGGAGACTCCCATGATGTATTCAATATACAGCTTCTGATGTGTATTGCAAAATATCTGATTCCAGATGCTTCAGATTTTCTGGTCATGGTATGATTATTTGGTACCTTTCTTGAAGGTGCCTAACAATTTCCTTTGAGGCAAATAATTTGTTTGGGAAAATAACAATCTCACAGTAGTTTGGAAAAAATAACAATCAGTATTTATCTCCATATTTGACTTACAGCCAAAGAAGGGATACTCATTTAAATGATGTTAATATTGTGATAAACACAAACTCACGACTAACACAAACTCACTGTGAATGTTGTTGTAGATGGAACAACCTCTTTTTCCAGGATTAGATTTCTAAGGGTCTGGGCCTTGTCTATTTATTTTCCCAGAGCCTGGGCAAGATGGAGACCATAAAGGCCTATATAGAATAACCAGACCCTGTTGAATGGGCCAAGGAGTTTCTGAGAAGATTGCTAGGCAGTTAAATACTTGCTGTACTAGTCCCTGAAGTTGGTTTCAATGTATATGGATTCAGAATTATATCATAAAGCATGAGCACAAAAAGCACTTTGTTAGTAATGCTTGTGAACGTAATGGACAGCTTTTGGTTTTTCAGTATGAGATGCTTGTCTTCATATTCAGACTCACATAAACCTAGTTAACTCTTACCCATCTTTTCAGACCTATTTGTTTCTTCTCTGAAAAACTGCCTAAGCCATTTATTATTATTTTTATTTTTTTTAATTTTATTATGTTATGTTAGTCACCATACAATACATCTTTAGTTTTTGATGTGGTGATCCACGATCCATTGTTTTTGTATAACACCCAGTACTCCATGCAGTACGTGCCCTCCTTAGTACCCATCACCGAGCTAACCAATCCCCCCACCCCCTCTCCCCTCTAAAACCCTGTTTGTTTCTCAGAGTCCATAGTCTCTCATGGTTCATCTCTCCCTCCAATTCCACCCCCCTCATTTTTCCCTTCCTTCTCCTAATGTCCTCCATTCTGTTCCTTATGTTCCACAAATAAATGAAACCATATGATAATTGACTTTCTCTGCTTGACTTTTTTCACTTAGCATAATCTCCTCCAGTCCCATCCATGTTGATGTAAAAGTTGGGTATTCATCCTTTCTGATGGCTGAGTAATATTCCATTGTATATATGGACCACATCTTCTTTATCCATTCATCTGTTGAAGGGCATCTCGGCTCTTTCCACAGTTTGGCTATTGTGGACATTGCTGCTCTGAACATTGGGGTGCAGATGGCCCTTCTTTTCACTACATCTGTGTCTTTGGGGTAAATACCCAGTAGTGCAATTGCTGGGTCATAGGGTAGCTCTATTTTTAATTTTTTGAGGCACCTCCACACTGTCTTCCAAAGTGGCTGTACCAACTTGCATTCCCACCAACAGTGTAAGAGGGTTTCCCTTTCTCCACAACCTCTCCAACATTTGTTGTTTCTTGCCCGGTCAATTTTTGCCATTCTAACTGGTATAAGATGGTATCTCAATGTGGTTTTGATTTGAATTTCCCCAATGGCTAATGATGATGAACATTTTTTCATGGTCTGTAAGCCATTTGTATGTCTTCTTCAGAGAAGTGTCTTTTCATATCTTCTGCCCACTTTTTGACTCGATTATTTGTTTTTTGGGTGTTGAGTTTGAGAAGTTCTTTATAGATCTTGGATACCAGCCCTTTATCTCTACTGTCATTTGCAAATATCTTCTCCCGTTCTGTGGGTTGCCTCTTTGTTTTGTGGACTGTTTCCTTTGCTGTTCAGAAGCTTTTTATCTTGAGGAAGTCCCAAAAGTTCATTTTTGCTTTTGTTTCACTAGTTTTTGAGATGTATCTTAAAAGAAGTTGCTGTGGTCGATATCAAAGAGGTTACTGCCTATGTTCTCTTCTAGGATTTTGATGGATTCCTGTCTCACATTGAGGTCTTTCATCCACTTTGAGTTTATCTTTGTGAAGGGTGTTAGAGAATGGTCGAGTTTCATTCTTCTGAATATGGCTGTCCAATTTTCCCAGCACCATTTATTGAAGAGACTGTCTTTTTTCCATTGCATATTTTTTTCCAGCTTTGTTGAAGATTATTTGACTGTAGAGTTGAGGGTCCATATCTGGGCTCTCTATTCTGTTCCATTGGTCTATATGTTTGTTTTTGTGCCAGTACCGTGCTGTCTTGGTGATCACTGCTTTGTAATGTAGCTTGAAATCGGGCAACGTGATGCCCCCAGCTTTGTTTTTCTTTTTCAACATTTCCTTGGCAATTCGGGGTCTTTTCTGATTCCATACAATTTTAGGATCATTTGTTCCAGCACTTTGAAAAATGTCATTGGAATTTTGATTGGGATGGCATTGAAGGTATAGATTGCTCTGGGTAGCATAGACATTTTAACAAGGTTTATTCTTCTGATCCATGAGCATGGGATATTTTTCCATCTTTTTGTGTCTTCTTCGATTTCTTTCATGGGTGTTCTGTAGTTCCTAGAGTATAGATCCTTTACCTCTTTGGTTAGGTTTATTCTGAGGTATCTTACAGTTTTTGGTACTATTGTAAATGGAATCATTTCTCTAATTTCTCTTTCTACAGTTGCATTGTTAGTGTATAAGAAAGCAACTGATTTCTGTGCTTTGATTTTGCATCCTGCCATGTTACTGAATTGCTGTTTGAGTTCTAGTAATTTGGGGGTGGAGTCTTTTGGGTTTTCCACATAAAGTATCATGTCATCTGCAAAAAGAGAGAGTTTAAGTTCTTCTTTGCTAATTTGAATACTTTTATTTCTTTTTGTTGTCCGATTGCTGTTGCTAGGACTTCTAGTACTATGTTGAACAATAGTGGCGAGAGTGGGCATCCTTGTCATGTTCCTGATCTTAAGGGAAAGGCTCTCAGTTTTTCCCCATTGAGGATGATATTTACTGTGGGTTTTCCATAGATGGATTTTATGAACTTGAGGAATGTTCCCTCTATCCCTATACCCTGAAGAGTTTTAATCAGGACAGGATGTTGTATTTTGTCAAATGCTTTTTCTGCATCAACTGGGAGGACAATATGGTTCTTCTCCCTCCTCTTATTAATGTGTTCTATCACATTGATTGATTTGCGAATGTTGAACCACCCTTGCATCCTGGGGATAAATCCTACTTGCTCATGGTGGATGATCCTTTTAATGTATTGTTGGATCCTATTAGCTAGGATTTTGTTGAGGATTTTGGAAACCACATTCATCAGGGATATCGGTCTGAAATTCTCTTTTTTGATGGGGTCTTTGCCTGGTTTGGAGATTAAGGTAATGCTGGCCTCATAGAATGAGTCTGGAAGCTTTCCTTCTGTTTCTATTTTTTTGAAACAGCTTCAGTAGAATAGGTATTATTTCTTCTTTGAATGTTTGGTAGAATTCCCCAGGGAATCCATCAGGCCCTGGACTCTGTTTTTTGGGAGGTTTTTGATCACTGCTTCAATTTCGTTACTGGTTATTGGCCTATTCAGGTTGTCAATTTCTTCTTGTTTCAGTCTTGGGAGTTTATAGGTTTCCAGGAAGGCATCCATTTCATCCAGGCTGCTCAATATATTGGCATATAGTTGTCGATAATAATTTCTAATAACAGTTTCTATTTCCTTGGTGTTAGTAGTGATCTCTCCCCTTTCATTCATAGTCTTATTAATTTGGGTCCTTTCTCTTTTCTTTTGGATAAGTCTGGCCAGTGGTTTATCAATCTTATTAATTTTTTCAAAGAACCAACTTCTAGTTTCATTGATCTGATCTACTGTGTTTCTGGTTTCTAATTCATTGATTTCTGTTCTAATTTTAATTATTTCTCTTCTAATGTGTGACTTAGGCATCATTTGTTGCTTTTTCTCTAGTTCTTTAAGGTGTAATGTTAATTGGTGAATTTGGGATTTTTCTATTTTTTTGAGTGAAGCTTGGATGGCTATGTATTTCCCCCGTAGGACTGCCTTTGCAGTATCCCATAGGTTTTGGACTGATGTATTTTCGTTCCCATTGATTTCCATGAATTGTTTAAGTTCTTCTTTGATTTCCTGGTTGACCCAAACATTCTTGAGCAGAGTGGTCTTTAGCTTTCACGTGTTTGAATTTCTGCCAAATTTTTTCTTGTGATAGAGTTCCAGTTTTAAAGCATTGTGGTCTGAGAATATGCAGGGAATAATCTCAATCTTTTGGTATCGGTTGAGACCTGATTTGTGAGCCAGTATGTGGTCTATTCTGCAGAAAGTTCCATGTGTGCTTGAGAAGAATGAGTATTCTGTTGTTTTAGGGTAGAATGTTCTATAAATATCTATGAGGTCCATCTGGTCCAGTGTATCATTCAAAGCTCTTGTTTCCTTGTTGATTTTCTGCTTAGATGATCTGTCCATTGCTGAGAGTGGAGTATTAAGGTCTCCTGCAGTTAACGTATTGTTATTAATATGACTCTTTATTTTGGTTAACAGTTGGCTTATGTAGATGGCTGCCCCCATTTTGGGGGCATAGATATTTACAATTGTTAGATCTTCTTGTTGGATAGATCCTTTAAGAATGATATAGTGTCCTTCTGTGTCTCTAATTACAGACTTTAGTTTAAAATCTATTTTGTCTGATATAAGAATTGCTACCCCAGCTTTCTTTTGAGGTCTGCTGGCATGGAAGATGGATCTCCATCCCTTCACTTTCAGTCTGGATGTATCTTTAGGTTCAAAATGAGTCTCTTGTAGGCAGCATATGGATGGGTCCTGTCTTTTTATCCAATCTGCAACCCTGTGCCATTTTATGGGAGCATTTAGGTCATTCACGTTGAGAGTGATTATTGAAAGATATGAATTAATTGTCATCATGTTGCCTGTGAAGACGTTGTTTTTATAGATTGTCCCTCTCCCTGTAAATTTCTGTTGTATATCACTCTTGGGGTCTTTCTCCTTTTATAGAACCCACCTTAATATTTCTTGCAGGTCCAGCTTAGTGGTCACATATTCTTTCAGTTTCTGCCGGTCGTGGAAGCTCTGCATCTCTGCATCCATTCTAAATGACAGCCTTGCCAGATAAAGTATTTTTGGCTGCATGTTCTTCTCATTTAGCACCCTAAATATGTCTTGCCAGGCCCTTCTGGCTTGCCAGGTCTCTGTGGATAGGTCTGACGTTATTTTGATGTTCCTCCCTCTGTACGTAAGGAATCTCTTCCCCCTAACTGCCCTTAAGATGATTTCCTTGGTTCTAAGATTTGCAAGTTTTACTATTACATGCCGGGGCGTTGGCCTGTTTTCCTTGATCTTGGGAGGGGTCCTCTCTGCCTCTCGGACTCGAATGTTTGTTTCATTCCTCAGATTAGGGAAGTTCTCAGCTACAATTTGCTCAAATACATCTTCTAGTCCTCTCTCTCTCCACTCCCTCTGGGATTCCAATTATTCTGACATTGGAATGCTTCATGGTGTCACTTATTTCTCTGATTCTATTTTCATGGATTCTGAGTTGTTTTTCCCTGGCCTCCTCTTTTCCCTTTTTATCTATTATATTGTCTTCCAGGAAGCTTATTCGTTCTTCTGCCTCACTTATCCTAGCTGTTAGATTATCTAGATTGGATTGGATCTCATTGGTAGCATTTTTAAGTTCTGCCAATTCAGCTTTCATTTCTGCCCTTAGAGACTCTATGTTGCCATTAATTGATTTCTCCATTCTAGCCATTGTCTTCACAGTTGCTAGCCTGAATTCCATCTCCGACATCTTGGTTATATCTGCATCCATTTGTAAATCTGCGACATAAGTCATAATCTCTGAGTCTTTTCTATTTTGGGGGTTCCTCCTCCTAGTCATTCTGTTGATGGGTGTTTGAGGGAATGTATAGAGTCCAAATTATTGACCAGAACCCAAGCAAGATGCACCTATTTTCTTGGGACCTTAGGGTTGCTGGCCTCTTGTTTTCCCAGCCTGTCTTCTGGGGGAGGGGCCTGCCGCGCTGTTACCCAGGCAACCCTGTTTGGGTGGAGTTGCCCTGCCCCCCTGTGGTGGGGGATGGGCTCCGCGGGAATCAGTTTTGGGGGCTTGGCGGCTTTCCCTGGCGGCTTTCCACGTCTCGTCCACAAGTCAGAGCAGAAGAGACCGTTTCCAGCCCTCTGCCTCAGAGCAGAGAGACCGCAGTCTGTTCTTCAGTGAGCTCTTCAGGCGACACTCTCTCTGTTTCTGTCCGTGATGCTATAACCTACAGCGGCCTGGGTTGTGCGCCCCTCGGCAACGCCCCCAGTCCTGCATCCAGGTCGGGGCACGTCTCTGCCTTTTGTGCTTCTAAAACTACCAGCCGCTCCCAGCACACACGCACAGGTTTCTGTCCTGGGGGCTGCCCTAAAGTCCTTTCCCCGCCACTACCGGTCTGTGCATCTGTGCCCTGTCCCCAGCGCGCGAGGCTGTCACTCATCAGCAGTGTAGGATCCTTATGGCCAGGCACCCTCCCGCTGCCATTTATCCTCTGATATCTGCCTGCAGAATCATGGCTCCCCACTTGGTACCTCAAAACCAACCGCCTGCGATATTCTGTTTGTAGAGATCCAGATCTCACATCTTAGGCTGGTTTCGTTAGTGCTCAGAGTGGTCTGGTAGCTATCCCAGCTCAATTCTGGGGACCAGTTGGAATAGGGTCCCCTACTCCTCCGCCATCTTTCTAGAATCCCCCCTGCCTAAGCCATTTACACACAATTAATCACTCTACTCAATGTGTCTCTACTGTTTGTAGTAATCACTTTGATTGTAGGATGGCCAAAAAGCTTTTATTTAATTAATTTATTTTTAATTTTAATTTTTTAAAGATTTATTTATTTGAGAGAGGAGAGAGAGCACACATGCACATGAACAGGGGAAGAGGCAGAGGAAGAGAATATCCAAGCAGAGTCCTAAGACCCTGAGATCATGACCTGAGCTGAAAACAACAGTCTGAGGCTTAACCGGCTGAGCCACCCAGGTGCCCCAGCATTTGCATTAATATTGGTCTTCCTTCTAGACTGTGAGCTTTCTCCATATAAATGCCATTCCTGATTCTTTTATGATTCAGAGAAAATACTTACTAATTGTTTAAATAATTATTTGCAAGTCTTTGAGGAAAACAAAAGCAGAAATGACTTAAAAGACTTCGGAGACAAGAAGAGGAACATAACAATATTTATTGAATGACTAATATTTATGCTATTTAACATAAAATAATTTTTTTGTTCCTCATAGCATCCTTTGGAAAAAGAATATTATTGTCCTCATTTGACAGAGCAGGAGCTAAAGCTCAGAAAGTGTAATAAATGTATCAAAGTCACATAGTCAAGAATTGGCAAATTCAGAATTTGACTTGAAATCTGTGTGATTCCAAACCATAGTGTTTTTTATATTGCTCTTCCCCACTTCTCAGTGAGACTGGACCTCATAGTTTGTCTGCTTCTAGGGAATAGACTTTCTGGAAGTCTGATTGGTTTTGCTCTATTTTGTCAGAAGAGAATGTTTGGCCACCTCTTAAACATCAGGCCTCTTTTCCCAACAAATTCCTGACTTCCGGGCTACTTCTAAGACAAATATTGTCCAACTGATTGTGGAGAGCTCAAGCACCTGGTTAGGCTTTGATTGCTAGTGGGTGAAGGAACTGTGCTTAAATTGCATCACTCCTTAGAGCTTAATTGAGGTATAAACTGCTATACAAGAAACATATATTTGAAGTGTGTAACTGGGTAAATATCCATGAAAATTTATATATATAATCTTATATATTATATATATCATATATAAATATATAAAATTACCTATTAAGTAATCTTACATATATAAAATCATGTGTGTGTGTATATATCTATATCTATCTATTTATCTATCTATCATCTATCTATCTATCTATATCTCCATGCAAAATAAAACACCGTAATCAAGATAATGAAATATCTATCATTCCCTAAGTCCCTTAAGCTTCTCCATGGCCCTGGACAGAACATCCAGTGAAAAGTTGAAGAGAAGTAGTCCAAAGTGGTGTCTTGACTTGTTCTTCATCTTAGAGGGTAGTATTCAATCTTTTACTATTTAAGTATGATGTTAGCCTTAAGTTTCTTGTAGATGTGATTCATCAGATTGAGGATGTTCCCTTCTGTTCCTTGTGTCCTGGGAGGGTTTTGTTTCTGTTTTTATTTCTTAGTCAGAATTGGATGTTAGCTCTTGTCAGATGATTTTCCTGAAACTGTTGAGAAGATTGGTTTTTTTTTCTTGTTAATCTATCTACTGGTGAATTACTCTCAAAATCCTTTATACCCTTTAGATTCTGTTTGTCTATGATTACAAGTTATTTAAATACTTGGATATATCTTAGCAAAATTCTGGTATTGCTTTAGGCATTATATAGCTGAAGGCTAATAACTAAAGATGATATAAATATATATCTCAATTAGTATAGCAAATTCATAATTATAAGATACATCGCTGGATTTCTTATGACACCATGCAAATAAATTATATGGACCTTAACATTTATTTTTTTTTATTTTACATAAAATAAAATTCATTCCTGGGGCGCCTGGGTGGCTCAGTCGTTAAGCGTCTGCCTTCGGCTCAGGTCATGATCCCGGAGTCCTGGGATCGAGCCTCGCATCGGGCTCCCTTGCTCCGCGAGGAGCCTGCTTCTCCCTCTCCCACTCCCCCTGCTTGTGTTCCCTCTCTCGCTGTGTCTCTGTCAAATAAATAAAATCTTTAAAAAAAATAAATAAAAAAATAAAATAAAATTCATTCCTGATGCATATAAGTCTGTCAGTTTTGATAAATACAGAGAGTAAGGCAACCACTCCTGAAATCATGATACAGACTCGTCTCTCTCTCTCTCTCTACCAAAATTCTCTCATGTAGTTTCTAGACCAGCCCTACAGTTTCACCGTTTTCTGAATATTACATGCATGAATTCAGAAAGTGTGCAGTCTTTGGGGAGGGGCTCTTTTATCTACTAAAATGCACTTAAGATTTGTTGATATCTCCTATATCAATAGCTTGGGAGCACATTTTCCCACCAATTTCCTGAAGGGAAAAGAAAATAAGTTGTTAGGAATGTGGTATGTTTATCAAAAGGAAAAGGAACAAAATATATAAGTGGTGAAGTGGGGATTTGCTTTCCTCTTTGCCTTGCTGTAGTAGTCCAAAACTCACATTTCTTTCAGTATGTAAAAAAAAAAAAAAAAAAAAGAAAGGAAAGGAAAGGAAAGGAAAAACTGTGAACTCTTCCAGTCAACAAGTGACAGTATCCTTTGATCCCACAATCAGGAGTGACCTTGTACCAAGCCCCAGTTTTTGGCATTTTTTCTATCCACATTCTATAGTCAGTTTGCCTGTTTTGCATATTCAGTAGTAATTTGTTAAATCCTTGATTGGTAAATTAAGCTGGATTAGATAGCATTGTGTGTGTAGTCTATATGGTATTGAGAAGGAAATAGTAACAGAGATGGGGTAGGTGGGGTCCGATTTAGTGAATGGATTTCTGTTTTCCTCCCCATTGAGGGCCCCTATTGGTCAGATACTCTAACAGATCAAGCAGTGTGGATCTAGGGCAGCATGAAGCCCAGAGGAAGCGTTTCAACAACAGCAGGGAAAAAGGATAGACATAGTAAATCATGTTGCCTTAGCCATTTTACTCTAAAGGTTTTCTCTAACTCTCTGGGGAAGTCAAATAAGACATATATATATCAGGTTCCCATTGTATCATATGTGCAATGGAATGTATGTTATGCTTTTGTTAACCATATTACAAACTATATATTCTTAGTCCATAAAGTAGGTTCAGCTCTGAACTGATATGTTGGCTATCTTGTAAGTCCTAAGATGTTAAACAAAATGAAACAATGCCCAGCCCCTAACCCCCCCCGCCCCCAACAAAAAAACCCCAAACAACTTCTCTAGATATTTCTAAAGACTGGCGGGTACATTTCAGGAGAAGCCCTCTTAATCCTAGCATAAGTCCTATCTGACCCATAGCTAGGTCAAGGTAGTTGGTGTTGGTGGGGAGCAGAGAGTCCTGGGGGCAGGTTGGAAGACTGACATTGACACTTTGTAGGGCATTTTGGAAAATAACGTTTCCTCCCTAGACAGCAGGGTGCAAATTACTAGGCAAAAGAAGCCCAAACTTAAAACAAAAGCTGTCAGGCACTCATTTATGGCAAATGTCAGACTCCAGACACCAACTGCTAATGTGTTAGAAAACGCTGATTAGGGATTACTGAAACTGCCTCTAAACTTTCTATTACCATTATTTAAGAAAGTCTGAAATGAGTTAATTCTAATTCCACCAGCATTTTATATTTTTCTTATAGGTTTCAGATTTGTGAATGTCAGCATTTACAAAATTGAGATGAGTGACATATTTCTAATAAATGCATTATGAAAGAAGGAGCCAGGTATTTAACAAATATAAGCATCAGCTTGATCTCTCTCTCCCTTTCTCTCTCTCTAGATAGATAGATAAATATAGGTATAGATATAGATGTATCAACTTTCATTTATACTGCATTAACTTTGAAATTGATTTGCATGATATACATAAAAATTATATACATTTAAACTGGGTAAATTCCATGAGGGCAGAATTTTAATTCTGTTTTGTTAATTGATACACACCAAGCCCCCACAACAGATTTGTGCATACAATAAGCTCTCAGTAAATGTTGAACTGAAGTAGAGACCAGAAAATACAATAACAATATAAATATAGGTTTATATAGTTGCTTTGATTAGACCAGAAATTTGACTCTGAAGTTCTTAGAAGCTAAGGTGAAAATGAAGTTATACTTAATTATATAGCTCATTTTGTCAAAGAGGAGAAAGGATACCAATTCACTGAGGGGAAATTAAACTTACCTAGGGCTCAACTCCAGTGTGGAAATCCACAAGAAGCAGTAGTGGGATTTTAGGGTGATTTTTTTTCATAGCAATTGTAGGTAAAAGTTGAGAGCACATGCTAAACTTGAACATATAAAAGATATTTGTGAATGAGTTTAGGAAATAGTCTATTATAAGACGGGAGGAGGTGGAAAGGGGCAGCAGGGAGTGATACATAAAATTGTATAGGTAGGCAAAATCCCATGGTGGCTGAGAGAATTTGGCTCTTAGAAATATAAAGTGTTTTCCATTTGTGTTTTTAGCCATTTCCTGATAATATTGATTTAATCATTTTACTCAAAGTCATTTATAAATCAGTCTTTATGCCTCAGTTGCTGTGATAGATGTTGAAGATACATGACAAATTGTGCATAGTCCTGTCCTTAAGGAGTTCTCAATCTGGTGAAGGAGAAAAGCAAGTCAGTTGGCCATTATGGAGAATTGCTATGAGTAAGATCCCCTTAATGTGTTGGGGGGACACAGGAGAGGCATCTAAATTTAGCTGGAGTCAAGGTAGGCTTCCGAGAAGAGGAGACCGCAGAGTTGATTTTTTAAAGACATGTTTGGGTATCTGGATGAACAAAGGGAAGAAGGCACCCAGTGGAGGAGTGGCATGCAGACTGGGAAATTGCAATTATGGGCTGGGGTGGGAGGTGGTGCGGTAGAGGGAGACTTGCATCTGGGGTTTAGGAGAGAGGAAGGCAAAGGAATAGGAAGAAAGGTGATCAAGGACCTTGTAAGTTGAGATAAGAACTTTGAACCTTATCCTGAAGCTCTGGGAAGTTATGACCATTGGAAAAATCCTTAGTGATTGCAAGGCACTTTTAATTTAATGATTAATGGCTTTAAACTTGGTCAAAGAGGGGTTTTAATGCTGTTCCTTTGGTTCTGAGAGATAATCAGTAACAACTCTTTTTACATCAGAGAGTCAGAGAATTCTTCCTTTTCAGTGGTTCTTGGGACCAGAACAGTTCTCTGGTCCATCCTCAATATTTTATAGAAAAAGGTGCAAAGGGAGTAAATGGCTTGACCAAGGACACCCAGCTACCAAGTAGCAGAGCCAGGATTCCAACCTCACTGAAGAAACACTGTGATATGGTAAAAAGAACAAAACTGTGAGTCAGAGGATGTGCATTCAAATTTCAACTCTGAAACAAGTTTGTGACCTTAAGGTCATGTAATCTTTCTGAGCTTCAGTGCCTTCATCATAACACAGAGTTAATAATGACATCTTAAAATATAGATTTTAGGTTTACATTATGTGAAACAGCCCAGCTTATAGTAGGTGCTTAGTACTTGTTGATTCTGAAACGCAGGTGCTTTGGTTTCTACTTCAGAGTTGTTTCCCTGCAGCCTTTTTTGGAGGGTGGTGTCTGCATTATGGCCTCCTCTCTGTTCATTTTAGTCCACAGCATTCCTGTGCCTGTGGACTCAAGCTTCAGTCACATCCAAATGGACCCTTTGAGCTGGGACAACGTGGTTCTGCAGAAGGTTCCTGAAAAGTCTGTGTAGCAGACCCTGCAAGTTACTGGAATTCAAAGCAAGTGGCAGAAGCATGTGGTTCTCATTTGAACCTCTGGACAAGAACATTTCAAAGCTTAACACAGCCAGGATCTGCCCGTGCATCTGCGGATAGAGGTGTGAAATCATCCGGAACCTGAACACCACTCCTTAATGATGACAGTGCTTTGAGAAAGTGCTATGGCAGTGGGGGGAGGGTGGCTGTGACCTAAACACAGACACGGAGGCAGAAGCACATTTTTGAAATCAATTTTTCTTAAAATCAACCCATCCAACTTAAGTCATTATAAAGCTAACCAAGGATAACAGCTCTATCAATCAGAACTTCTGCCTTCACAGTTGAGTGGAATCTTTTTCTTTGCTTTATAACCAAAACTAAGAGGGTAGTTTAATTTTCCAGTTAGAGGCAAAGGAGTCTTTTCTTGACCCCTTGCTCTTCATCTTTACTGAATAGCTCACCCCATTTTAATGTTATGCTTTATTATTCATATTGTTATTTTTGAAAATTATTCCCAGAGGAGGATGGATATAATGAAAAAGTATTAGGCTTCTCATTTGAAGAACTAATCAGATTTGAGGCAGACGAGCCAGTGTGCTGTAGGGTTTCCAGGCAGGAAGCAAAAATGATCTGGTCCCCGCTGTGCTTATGGAAGTATAGGTTTAGCAGAGAGTAAGTTTTCTGGGCTTTAGAGGGAGGGCTCCTAGAAGGAGCTGGAAGGCCCTATTGTGTAGCTGCAGGAGGGATACCAGACCCATGTTAAGAATATTCCCTTCTGAAAAATTGAAATTTTTATCCTAATAGCTGCAGCATATTAATTCTTCAGTCTCATTCCAGGAAGAAATGAAGTTACCATGAAAGGGGTCTGCCTCAAAAAAGATACCTGCATCTCAGCCAAGATAGGTTGATTTTAGCTAATGTATTATCCATGTGGCTTACTGTACTTTACAGAGCCCAAAGTATACCATACTATACTCATGAGACCAGGTCAGCCACATGCTGGATCCAACCTATAATGGTCAGAAAAATCGACAAGGAAAATACCACTCCAAGTATCTAAGGAGTTCCAAAATGTAGGTGAACTGAGCTTTCTGAAGAAACTTACCTTCAGGACATAAGACAACTTAAGGAAGCCTTAATTTCAGGCTTTGATGTCGTAACTGAAGAGCCTAGAGACTAAAGATGGTATACGATTTGCAGACCAGGTCTTCCCAATTGCAGTACCAGCCTCTTTAAAAAAGGAATTCTACCTTTACTAAGAATGCTAATTTGAGGGATGAGGGTAGAGGAAGAATCTAGTATTTGTTTTTGTTTTTTTTTAAAGATTTTATTTTATTATTTATTTGAGAGAGAGAGAATGAGAGATAGAGAGCACGAGAGGGAAGAGGGTCAGAGGGAGAAGCAGACTCCCCGCAGAGCAGGGAGCCCGACGTGGGACTCGATCCCGGGACTCCAGGATCATGACCCGAGCTGAAGGCAGTTGCCCAACCAACTGAGCCACCCAGGCGCCCGAATCTAGTATTTGTTGGATGGTTAATAGATACTTAGAGTGGCACTTGAGGGCTCTTAAATTTAATATCTCATTTAATCCACAATAATCCTGTGAAGTCAGTATTATGCTTCCTGCACAGAAGCAGAAACTGAGGCTCAGAGAAGTTAACCTGGTCAAGGTACCGAAGATAGTATACTGGAACTGAAAATAGATCCCAGGCCAATTAGGTTCCCAAATTACCACAAACCACTACTTAACACTTAGGCTCTATGAAATCCAATATTCTCAGAAATCCTATATTCTCAGAGTTGGAATTGATGTGACCAACTTCTATCCTCAATTCAATACGAGCTTTTTCTCTACAGAAATCCTGAGAGATGTTCACCAATTTCTACTTTAGTCCTCCAGTGATGAGGACCTCATTGCCCCACAAGATAGTAACCCTTGTAGATAATACAGTAGAAAATATTGCCTGTATTTGATTTCTGAGTTTATCCTTGTAACTCATATCCCCTAGGTCATCCTTTTATATTCCTTTCTGCATGATATATTCAACCATTTGTTTGTTAATTCAAAAATATTTATTGAGCATTTATTACATGCCAGGCACTATGCTCTATTTTGAGAGTACAATGATGAATCAAGCACGTATCATCCCTGTCTTCGTGGATTTTGCATTGTTTAAGCAGGATTTGGGTGTAATTCATACCTGAGTAACTAGAAGAGGAGAACATTAATAAAAGAGCACATAGATTTAAAAAAAATGTAACCCAGGCTCTAAAATGTGGCTTGCTCAACCCTATAATGTTTATGTAAAAAGGCAACTGACATGCCATTGAGATCACTTAGAAAATGAAATATGGGGAGAATTTTTTCTCTGAGAAAGGAATGAAAAAATTTGCTTAGAGCATCTAAATTACTCCTCAGAGATCTGGCTGAGTTATGGCTGGTGACAGAAAGGAATCCCCAGCAAATAGGGCTGGATGTTTGGCCGCAGGCAAACTGTGCTGCATGCTAGACTTTCCACTGTGCAAATATTGACTCCAGAACTTGGTGTGAATAGGGCCATGGTCTGGCCCTGAAGTAGCAGCTGCTTAGCCGGGCTCTCAGAGGACTTAGGAGGAAAATCCAATTCAATCATAGAAGAGAGGAAACAGGCCTGGGGAAGGCTTAAAAGAACACTGCTGGGAAAAGACCTTCACCAGGCAAGGTTGAATGATCACTAAGCACCTACTGTATTCCAGGAACTTTACATCGTGATCTTAGGTAATCTTCACAGCAGTTCTCTGAGGGACGAATTATTAATTCCATTTTGTAGATGAAATAGACCAAGTCTTCTGGAGGTTAAATCCCCTATCCAAGTTCATAAGTAATAAGCAGAGGAGTTGAAACCCCCACCCATGTGAATCTGACTCCCACTTTTATGCATTTTGCATTACACTGTGCTGTTGTCTGCACAGAAATGTGAAGAAAACTGGCAGATTCCTTGAAACTTTGAGTTTGATCCAAGAAGAGGCAAGTTGGAGCTGGAGAAGTTTGAATTTCAGGGCCCTTCATTTGTATGGGACTCATTCGGGGTCTTGGGAGAGGCCTTACTGATAAAGTCATATATTTTTGTAAACCTGGCAACACTGAGATATTCCTATTTTATTTTCTTAAAGAGAACTTCCAAAATTGTAAAGCCCTTTGGCTCCGTAAGACCTGTGAAAGCCCTATTTAGAGAACAGTTACTCAACAAATACTACTTGAGTGCCTATTAGGCACTGAGTTAGTACCTAACTCAAAACAGAGATTCCTGTCCCCACAGAGCTAATAGTCTAGAGACCATGTGCACTGGCAGGGTTCTGCCAAGAGAGGTATGCCACACTTAAACTGGATGACTTGAAGAAAGTTTAATAAAGAGACTATTTGCCAAGTTGTGCTTGGGTGCAGGTAAGCCATAAAGAATAATGCAGTGTTGTCTGGCTAGTAACAGGAAAACACTAGATTGATGGGCAAGAGGAATGAGTAGATACCAACATGGAGACAGAGATAGCTGGGTGAAGAAAACCGCTCGACAGGGAATTAGACCTTTGGTTGATGGCAGCTAACCAGTTATAATGGGAGGGAGAAGGGCAATGAACACTCAGCCTCACTTTGCTTTTAACCTCTGATTTCCTGATGGTATTCCCCATTGACCATACCCAACTGGAAGGTAGAGAGCAGGTTAGCCTAATAATATATTCATATGGACCAGTCTCCTGTATCACATGGCACGAAGGGTGGAGAGGCGAGTTGAAGGAGCAACAAATGATATCCAACTCATTATATGTGTCCAGTTCAACCCTTACAACTCCAGTGAGGATGTGATTTAGATTGTATCAAGTAGAATGCCAATTCTCCAGTACTGATATTGCTCCAAAAAGAAAAAAAATAAGACAAAACAATTATTGAAAGCATATTCTGTTATAGATGGGAACTGAGAGTTTGCAGCATCTGATACCACATAAGCTCGTTCCTTGAAACAATATTCTAAATGGCTCTAAAAATTGGTCTTTCGCCAACTTGGAAGCATTTTCCAGCAATGTAGGAAGAGTTAAACTTCCTGAGGGATCCTTTCATATCTCTCTCTATCTTACATATGAGGGTGTGTGAGAAAAAAAAAGAAAACCATTGAGTAACTGTATATATGAAGAATTCACATTCAATCAAAGATTAAGCAGCACTAATTACTAAATTCAAATGGATACTCTTTTGCAAATGCCTTAGTAACCCCCTGGTTCTCTCTCATATTGAGCACTTGCTAAAGGTCCATTGGACCTAGGAGGCAGAGTGTGAAAGACACTAGTCATTGAATAGTTCCCATTTCCTTCTTAAAATATTCTTAAGTAGAAAGGCTATTCCCAAAGAGGACCAACAAGGACTGACCCATTTATGAGAATGAATTGATTTGTCCACCTGAGAGACATGTTTCAAATCACTCAGGCCACTGAGATTGGATATGCAAATAAGTTCTTCCAGAGTTCCTCAAAGGTACCCAAAGTGAACTTGGAAAAGTTCACAAATTTCAAGAAAGCTAATAATTATTTCCTATACACCCGTGACATAGACATCCATTAGCCATACTGAATATCCAGAAACTCCTCTTGGTTAAAGTAAATGAGCTGCCCAAAAGTATCAGGGAAATCTAGACTCCAAATTACATTTTGAATTAAAGAAACTTTAAGCTGTAAATTGAGGTTACAAATTATTCATTGAATGTGCTCCTTTGACAGATGACAAAACTGACCTAGAAAAGGAAAATGACTTGTTCAAGGTCACAACGTGAGCTAGTGGCAGAGCTGTGATCAGTAGCCTTGTGTCCCATCTCTAGCTCTATGATCCTTATAGTTATATCATACTGGCTTTCAGAGACATAGAAAGGGAGACCAGCAGTCGGAGAGTTTCTGAAGGTTGCTCAGTCAATGGGAGAAAGAATATTTATCACTTCTCTAATAATATAGAAGGGAAGAATCCACTGTTTAAGAATTCAGTTGGAGAAAAAGTAGAGGAGAAAAGAAAGCTCCTAAAATATTCTTATCTGCCTACACTAAAAAAGGGAAGGTTTAACCTGTGCAATCTTCTTTGACCTCACTAGGTTGTTAGTTTCATGGAATGTGGGTTGGAACAATATTTTCTTCTGAGACTATACTTTCTTTCTCTCTCTCTCTCTCTCTCTCTCTCTCTCTTTCTTTCTCGCTTTCACTATTTCTCTTTCATTCTTTTTTAGAATATTGGCAAATGATCTTACCTTAAAGATATGTTAAGAAGTTTAATCAGCAGATCACACTTTACAACACCAGATTAGGTGAGAAATGAGTAAGTGGGATCTAGGGTCTGATTATTGTTGAACAGCTTCATTCTTTAAGAGCTATTTAGCTAACCTACACAATCGTTTTACTCCTTTTCCTGTGTAGTCATGGACAATTTGAGAGACTTCTGTGTTCAGACTCCCCGCTCTCCCAGGGCTCTGCTATGTGAATTTAGCTTTGGACAAAACAAGAAAATTCAGCCGTGCCCCCCCCTTTTTTAAAGATTTTATTTATTTATTTGAGAGAGAGAGAGAAACAGCATGAGAGGGGAGAAGGTCAGAGGGAGAAGCAGGCTCCCCGCTGAGCCGGGAGCCTTATGTGGGACTCGATCCCGGGACTCCAGGATCATGACCTGAGCCGAAGGCAGTAGCTTAACCAACTGAGCCACCCAGGCGCCCTCAGCTGTGCCCCTTTTTAACTAGCATTTTTCCATTTAGGAAAAGTCCCACTGAGTTTGCCTGAGCTATAATCTCGTCACAACTTGTTTTCTAAGAAGCCATTAACCCCACAAGCTGTTATCTGCCTAGCATCGATTGCCACCTGAAGCATGAATATTATGGACTTTTTGTCTGA
Source organism: Callorhinus ursinus (assembly GCF_003265705.2). NCBI lineage: Eukaryota > Metazoa > Chordata > Mammalia > Carnivora > Otariidae > Callorhinus > Callorhinus ursinus. The sequence goes on along the minus strand of NW_027397071.1, from coordinate 53,143,755 downwards.
TGTCACCCGGGATGAGAAGCAGTTGACTCCTTTCACTTATAGCTAATACCTTTTTTCTCTTCATATCTTTCATGTTTTTATTGGCCAGGGAGTCCTTCTCTATTCCCATGGAGTTCTCTAAGAACTTCCCTGACTGTGTATTCTTCCAAGAATCAATGCTCCCAACATATTTTCAGCTGGTTGGTGTTGACAAAGTCATATATTAAAAATGTCGAATCTTGAAACAGATTAAATTTGGGCAAGAATATTTATGCTAGAATGGAGAATTGGTGAGCTCCCTTGTACTGCAAGTTGCTATCCCCATCCCCATTTGGCCTGAACATTAGTAACATATGGGGATACTGAGGAACAAGTAGGAAGTTTCTCAAATATCCTATAGAATGACATTTCTACATTTCAAGGGAAAGAAACAATGCCCTTCTTAGTACGTTTTTATTATTTTGAGCCCACACAAGTTATCCCTTCATTTCCAATTCTGTCTCATGACCTAGAGAATCATCCATGGATCCATGCTCTGGACTGCAGGCCATGATGAGTAACAAAGTTCAGGCTAATTTTTCTATGGCTGCTAATAGGGAAATTTGGCCCATGGTAGGCATATAATGAATCCCATCTGAGTGACTTGTCAAATAAGCCTACAGAAATATAATCTGAGGTTTGTGTTTTTATGCATTTAGAATGAAAACAAATATACTCTGTAAATCTATGAACATTGGCATAATCAACCATTGTGGATCCTTTGAAGGTGCCTAAGTTACCTTAGATGACCACAGAAATTCAGCTATGCCCATCTCACGTGTTAACCTCATAACATTCTGAAGTCTCATTTTTTAGCTACATACTTACACAATTTTCAATATATGTATTCACTGCACTGAGGAAGATCTATGAGACAAATTGGAGAGGACTACTCAAATATCGTTTAATAAATGTGATTTGTACTCGATGTAGAATCAAGACTTAAAATAGGGTGAACCAAGAGCAATGAGAAATGACAGATGGAAAAGTGTATCAGATCTTTTTGGGTTGATTGACTTATTGTATCATTCAAAAAATATTAATCAAATGCTTACCAAGTTTGATGTACTATATCATACTTTGGTGACTAAAACATATGGTCTGTACTCTTATGGAATATACAGTCCAGTGGCCTTTAGATTGAGATTAGGCAATATTTGTAGCAACAGTATGAAAGTACATATCCATGAGGGAGCAATAAGCTTTTTTGACTGTGCTTTTAGGTAAGAATAAAATAATTTTGGTATGGGCCCAAAAGTCTCTCAAGAATGGGTACTCCTTACATTGTTCCTTTGCCTCTGTTTTACCTCAAGTGCTTGGTTTGTTTTAAAGGTAAAAAAAGTACACACCAACTTAACGTTTGTTAGATTACTCCTTTCTGCCCGTGGACGCCGCAGAGTAAGCATTGTTAAAGTCTCCCCTCCCACCGCCGTCATGTCTAAGTCAGAGTCTCCCAAAGAGCCTGAACAGCTGCGGAAGCTCTTCATCGGAGGTTTGAGCTTTGAAACAGCCGATGAGAGTCTGAGGAGCCATTCTGAGCAATGGGAAACGCTTACGGACTGTATGGTAATGAGAGATCCAAACACCAAGCGCTCCAGAGGCTTTGGGTTTGTCACGTATGCCACTGTGGAGGAGGTGGATGCAGCCATGAACGCAAGGCCACACAAGGTGGATGGAAGAGTTGTGGAACCAAAGAGGGCTGTCTCAAGAGAAGATTCTCAAAGACCTGGTACCCACTTAACTGTGAAAAAGATTTTTGTTGGTGGTATTAGAGAAGACACTGAAGAACATCACCTAAGAGATTATTTTGAACAGTATGGGAAAATTGAAGTGATCGAGATCATGACTGACCGAGGCAGTGGCAAAAAGAGAGATTTTGCTTTTGTAACATTTGATGACCATGACTCTGTAGACAAGACAGTCATTCAAAAATACCATACTGTGAATGGCCACAACTGTGAAGTAAGGAAAGCCCTATCTAAGCAAGAGATGGCTAGTGCTTCATCCAGCCAAAGAGGTCGAAGTGGTTCTGGAAACTTTGGTGGTGGTCGTAGAGGTGGTTTTGGTGGGAATGACAACTTTGGTCGTGGAGGGAACTTCAGTGGTCGAGGTGGCTTTGGTGGCAGTCGAGGTGGTGGTGGATATGGTGGCAGTGGGAATGGCTATAACGGATTTGGTAATGATGGAAGCAACTTTGGAGGTGGTGGAAGCTATAATGATTTTGGCAGTTACAACAATCAATCCTCAAATTTTGGACCCATGAAAGGAGGAAATTTTGGAGGCAGAAGCTCTGGCCCCTATGGTGGTAGAGGCCAATACTTTGCCAAACCACGAAACCAAGATGGCTATGGTGGTTCCAGCAGCAGCAGTAGCTATGGCAGTGGCAGAAGGTTTTAATTACTGCCAGGAAACAAAGCTTAGCAGGAGAGGAGAGCCAGAGAAGTGACAGGGAAGCTACAGGTTACAACAGATTTGTGAACTCAGCCAAGCACAGTGGTGGCAGGGCCTAGCTGCTACAAAGAAGACATGTTTTAGACAATACTCATGTGTATGGGCAAAAAACTCAAGGACTGTATTTGTGACTAATTGTATAACAGGTTATTTTAATTTCTGTTCTGTGGAAAGTGCAAAGCATTCCAACAAAGGGTTTTAATGTAGATTTTTTTTTTTTTGCACCCATGCTGTTGATTGCTAAATGTAATAGTCTGATCATGACGCTGAATAAATGTGTCTTAAAAAAAAAAGTACACACCAACTATTTAAATATTTTAATTTTTGTATGTTAATTTTCAAGTCAATTCTGTTTCACTGTAGTAGAAGAAGATATTTTTAAGGTAGAATTATAAAATATATTGTTTTTTTTTCTTTGAAGAATCATGTCAGAAGAAAATTCCCACCAATTTTCTATGGATTTCTGGTTCTATTGTTCTTTTTTTCTTCTTTACTCTTCTCCATAATATTAATTACCTACAATAACTTATTTGAGAGTCAATTTGACATGTCTATTTTATTTCATGGACTTTTATTGTTTTATATGGCTTCCAAACATTTGGTTGCTTTCAGGTTTAGATATTTTTGCAAACAGGATGCAATGGCTTGTATTTGCTATAAAGTTGATCTAGTGCAATGGGGCAAACCAAGAGCAATGACAAATGAGAGATAGAAGGGAGCTAGTCAGATAATTCCACCTCATTTATCTTTTGGGGGATTTCTCTGAGGTGAAAAATTTCTTTGTAAACCTTCCAAAGAAATCCTGCAGGTCAAACAAACATATCTGACAACAAACTACTATAAGTCTTTCTGACTTACTGAGAAAAAGTAACCAATGTGATAAAATACATTGCATTGCTTCTCGTATTTCCTTGCCTCATTTATTTTTTCTCACCTTTGTATCTTTAGGCTTGCTTCTTCTAAATAAAGTGTTATCACTTCAATCCTTGCCTCAGGCTCTGCTTTATAGGACTTGGATAAAACCAGATGTGATTCTAGAAAACAAGATTTTAAAATTATATTTCCCACTTGTCTAGATACAGTAAGACCCCTTGCTGGTAGTAGGATGCTATACATTGTAATCACTTAAGTTTTACCTGTGGATACTGGTGTAGTGCAGTTGAAGGGCAAGGCATTGGGAGACCAAGAGGTTGTAGCTCTTACTTGGTATGGCAGCAAGGTTTTTTTTAAATAAAGTTTGTACATTTAGGTGGCTACTTATATAGCATTAGAGACATAGTTGAAAAAATAAAAGACAAAGGAGAGTCAATTTCAACTTAAGGAAGAATATGAAGACCAGAAGATTTCTATCAGAGCTTTATAGGCCAGTCTTCGCTGGCAGTCTCAGGGCAAAGCTATGATGAAAATTAGGTCCAGGAACTTACTATAAGGGTGACTGGGCTACAGAGGCGATACATACATAGTCTAAGTATGTCTCTTTGCCCAAATCAGGGCCTTGATAGAAAAAGAGTAGAACTACAAGACCAAGGAAAGTAACATTTGAGTAAATAAGTCTGAGAATCTGGAACCCGCACTGCCCCCCCAATTCTCTTGGATCTTTCTGGCCAATAAAAGCAACATCTCTGTCTTTTCCAGAAGACAATAGTCTCCCCTTCCCTGGAGACCATATAATTATCTTGCCTGGTGCAGGTGTCTCAAAAAGTGAATCTCTTTATCTCAAGACTCACCTCTACCACCCCTGATTGCCTCTTGGTTGACAATCAGGGTTAGGTCTCAGTATAGCCACGATAGAAAAGTACAAGCTTAGGTCTGAAAAGAAAAATTCCCAAGTCAAAGCAATACAAGGATTTGTCTCATGTGTATCAGGAAGAACAGGAGGGGGGCGCCTGGGTGGCTCAGTTGGTTAAGCCACTGCCTTCGGCTCAGGTCATGATCCTGGAGTCCCGGGATCGAGTCCCGCATCGGGCTCCCTGCTCGGCAGGGAGTCTGCTTCTCCCTCTGACCCTCTCCCCTCTCATGTGCTCTCTCTCTCTCATTCTTTCTCTCAAATAAATAAATAAAATCTTTAAAAAAAAAAAAGGAAGAACAGGAGGGAATGGTGGTTGGAAAGTGCAGATCTCTGTGTCTCACATTTAATGTTACCAGGAAGCATCTACTGCAGGAGGGAGAATGACCTATGCTTAGGATGTCAGCCATATATCTTTCCTTAGTATCCCTGTGCTTGCGCAACTAATAGATACCCCCTGGAGGCAGATAGGTAGGTTATGCACAAGCTCAATGACATAAGCTCCTCCTCCCCTAGGCTGATATAACCACTGTCACTGCTGAATGCAAACCTGCCAGCAGCAAAAACCAAGGAGCCATTCCTCAGGAAGACCAAGCAACCACCTAGTAGCAGACCACATCATAATCCTACCTTGGAGGAAGAAGTCATTTATCTTTACTAGAATTGATACATACTCCACATATCAGTTTAATGTCCCTTCCTATAGAACCTTTCCTATCAGCACCCTCTCAAAGCTTACAAAAAGTCTTATCCATTGATACGGATCCAAAACAACATTGCCTCTGATGAAGAGACCCATTTTATAACAAAGGGAGTATGGCAATGGGCTCATGGTTATGGGTAATGACCTCACTATGTGCCTTATTACCTAGAAACAGCCAGTCAGATAAGAGTGGAAAGGCCAGTGAAGACTCATCTGAGGGCCTTAGGACGGGGCAGTGGGACAATGCTTACAGGATAGGATACTGTCCTTCAAGATGTGGCATATATTTTGAACTGGTAGTATTTTGTCCTGTTTAATTCAAATACATTGCTCCGGAGAATAAGTGAAAGTGAAAATGGCCACCAACCTCATGCTCAGTGATCCGCTTATGGAATCTGTGCTTCCATTCGCTTAATCTTAGACTCTCCCATGTTACAGAACCTAGTTTTGTGGTGAGGGAACATTCTTTTCCAGGGGATAAAGTGGATTTTTACTAAACTGGTTATTGTAACTACTACCAAATCACTTTGGACTCCTCATATGTCAGTAGACCAATAGGCTAAGAAGAACATGACTATTACTGGCCATAGTAATTTATCCTATCACTATAAGGAGAAAGGGTGACTACTACATTAAGGGGGCAGGTCTGTAATCCAGAGGAATCTCTGAGGTGTCCCTTCATACTTCCATGTCTGGTAATGACTATGGTCAACTCTAGCAAACATATCTAAACAAAGGCAGAATAATGAACAACTAAGAACTCAGATCTCTTAGGGATTAGAGTCTGGGTCACACCGCTAGGCAAACAATGAAGACCAGTTAACATACTAGACAAGGGTGAAGGGAATCTAGGATGCATAGTTAAGGAGTTGATAAAGGATTTGATGAATATCAATTTTTCCCTCTAGACAAACTAATCAGTAAGACTGTAGCTTGTTTTACAAACTCTTGTTTTAATCTTCCAGGATATCACAACTGGCCACCATATTGAATGTGAATTATTAGATTTGTACCTGTTTTCTCAGGGAAGGTATTCTCCTTCCTTAAAAAAAAAAAAAAAAGATATCTATAATAGTCTTGGAGCTTCCTATGACAGAAGAGAGCAAATGGATCTGGGTGGTATGGGAGGTTGTCCGTACGCAAACTAAACCTTCCTTTTGAGCTCAGTGTTTCTCTGGAGGGATTTACCAATCTCTGTTTGAACTTTGTCAGTCAATTTCTGTGGTTTTGTTGCTTTCACTAGATCCTTGTGAATCCATCTTAGATGCTCCCAGTAAGCTCACACTGTGACTAGTTGCAAGCAGAAACAGAACCTGTCTCTCTGGTTAGCTCACACTAAAAATCAGTACCCTAATTCAACCCACTAACTTATAAATATATAACCTTGGACTTAAAGAAGACTTAGAAGCAAAACAGCCCAACAGGAAAAATAATACAGAACACTGATTAGACTGGTCATGCATCACTAGACATTTTATTAATCAATTATTATGTGCCAGACATTGAATTATATAGAAATATACAAGGCATAATTTCCACCCTCAAGAGGGGAATAGTCTCAAGAAGTGATAAGAAAAATAATGGCAATATAAGCTAAAAAATGCATAGTCTCTTACAGAGTTGAGAATAAAAGGAACTCTGCAATTTCTCAGGGTCTCAGGAAAGGTCACAGAGGAGAGCTATTTAGAAAACTAGCAGTTATAAATTTTCATTTAATTGTTAGAGGTTTGAAAGATGACATAGAAATCCAAGGGTAGACAGAAAGTTCTTACTGGTTAAAGTGTTCCATTAGGGCATGTTTTTATGCTTTAAGAGTGTTATAGGATCCTTCTGTTCTTTCAAGTAAGAACACCTACTTTCTGCATTCTCCCCCAGAGGCATTTTTTGAAATCTGAGGCAGATGTGTCATCTCATCAAGTTGTGTGCTGTGGTGGGTAGGGGAGAGCGGAGCCCAGTGACTCTCTAGATAGAAGTGCCCTTCGTCTGAGTTGAAGAGACCTTCACATCCTCAGCTTTGACTCATAATTAGCACCAATTGCTGGTAGCCATTTCAGACCATTTCAGGTTTCATTGTGTGGGGAACCAGCATGGAATTGGCACTCTTGCAGCTTGGAGCTGATGTGAAATTGGATAAGACAAAAATTATTGGGGAAGTAGGTACCAAGTATATTTTTTATAAAGATAAGAAAAATAATTTTGGCTACTGTTTCTTGATATAGTCCTCTAGTTTCTAGTTAGACTTATGAATACATTTAAATGTTTACTTTTATTGGTTCCCCACATCCTTTGTCATCATCATATCCATTAGACAATTAATTGTTACTGGTTCAGTTCCCACCTAGGCCATCCAGCTCTTGGAGAGAATGAAGGAATCTCATAGAATTGGAGGAGATTGAAACAAGAAAAGATGGAATCTGCTTCTGGCACTTTTAGGAAGCCTATAGGTTGCAGGAAAGCTACCAGGATACTGGTGCCTGCTTTGAGGCCACGTGGCAGCCAGTGAAGCACTAGGCTGAGTTTTGGGTTTGCAACATCAGTGGTAGGCACGATTCTAAGAATGACCCCAGTGATCTTCATCCTTGTATAATACCCTCCCCTTTGAATATAGGTAGAACCTATAGATATTCAGATATCCTTTCCTGATTGTTGTTTTATGGCAAAAGATTATCTAAATGGGTATAATATATTCACATGGAACCTTTAAAAGCAGAGTGTTTTCTCTGACTGGTATCAGAAGAAGTCTGAGAGATTACAAGCATGAGAAAGATCTGATGTGCTGTCTGACTTGAGGGGTCATGTAATGAGAAATGCAGCTGGTTTTTAGAAGCTGAACATAACCGTAGCTGATAGCCAGCAAGGAAAAGGGGACTTCAGTTCTAGAAACGCAAGGAATTGAATTCCACTCGTAACAGGAATGAACTTGAAAGGAGCCTCCAAGCTCCAGATGAGAACACAGCCTGCTGGTACCTTAATTTTAGCCTACACAGAGAGCCCATCCATACACTAACTAACGTTTCTGCCCTATAGAGCTGTGAGATAATGAATGGGTGTTGTGTTAAGCTGCTAAATATGATCTGTTTTATGTTTGTTCATTTGTAGTAGAAAACTATGCAATATCCAAGGGTGGAAACAGTTTGAACATGGGCTCATCCTGAACATCATTTGTTACACGCTGGGTGATTTTGGGCTTAATTACAGATGTTTATTTCCTCATCTGTAAAAGGGATAGAATATTACTCACCTGATTCCTAGGACTATTGCCATAGTTAGATGAGATATAGCTTATAAAATGCCTAGCACACAATAAACATTATTTCCCATCCTCCAGTAAGACTGACCATTCTATTCAGAAGAGATAGACATAGCCCATGACAGATACTGTGACTGACTTGCAAGAATTAGAACCACAGTTATCTCTGGAAGGGGACTAGGATGGAGCTCAGGAGAGAAATATTTGGGTAAAAATTAGGGAAGCACATTGTATTTCTGATAGTTTGGAATCAGAGTAGGACCTGAGAGTTACAGGATCACTGCTAAGACCAATATCTCTTTTAAAGCCAAGAATCATAGAGGCCCACACATCCTGGTCTAGATATGCCTGAGAAATCTATAGACTGACAGGGCTGCCAACCTGCACCCCTAGGAAAAACCCCATGAATTTATTTATTCATCCATTTCCCAAATATTAATTGAGCACTTGTGTGCATAGTAGTTATTCAAGATACTGGATTACAGCAGTGAACAAAAGAGGGTGAAAATCTCTGTCCTCCTGGGGTTATGTTTTCATGGGAAGAGGCAACCAATAGACAAGATAGTTTGTCAGATAGTGATAAGTGCTAAGGAGAAAAATAAGCTCAAAAAGAGGGATAAGAAATGTAAGAAAATAGCCCCCTCTCCAGCCAGTTTTTTTTAATTTAATTTTACTATTTTATGTTAGTCACCATACAATACAACATTAGTTTTTGATGTAGTGATCCATGATTCATTGTTTATCTGTAACACCCAGGGCTCCATGCAGTGCGTGCCCTCCTTAATACCCATCACTGGGCTAACCCATCTCCCCAAGCCCCTCCCCTCTAACACCCTCAGTTTGTTTCTCAGAGTCCATAGTCTCTCATGGTTCGTCTCTCCCTCCAATGTCCCCCCCTTCGTTTTTCCCTTCCTTCTCCTAATGTCCTCTATTCTATTCCTTATGTTCCACAAATAAATGAAACCATATGATAATTGACTTTCTCTGCTTGACTTTTTTCACTTAGCATCATCTCCTCCAGTCCCATCCATGTTGATGTAAAAGTTGGGTGTTCATCCTTTCTGATGGCTGAGTAATATTCCATTGTATATATGGACCACATCTTCTTTATCCATTCATCTGTTGAAGGGCATCTCGGCTCTTTCTAGTTTGTCTATTGTGGACATTGCTGCTATGAACGTTGGGGTGCATATGGCCCTTCTTTTCACTACATCTGTGTCTTTGGGGTAAATACCCAGTAGGGCAATTGCTGGGTCATAGGGTAGCTCTATTTTAAATTTTTTTGAGGCACCTCCACACTGTTTTCCAAAGTGGCTGTACCAATTGCATTCCCACCAACAGTGTAAGAAGGTTCCGCTTTCTCCACAACCTCTCCAACATTTGTTGTTTCTTGCCCTGTCCATTTTTGCCATTCTAACTGGTATAAGGTGGTTTCTTAATGTGGTTTTGATTTGAATTTCCCTGATGGCTAATGACGATGAACATTTTTTCATGTGTCTGTTAGCCATTTGTATGTCTTCTTCAGAGAAGTGTCTGTTCATGTTTATCTGCCCATTTTTTGACATGATTATTTGTTTTTTGGGTGTTGAGTTTGAGAAGTTCTTTATAGATCTTGGATACCAGCCCTTTATCTGTAGTGTCATTTGCAAATATCTTCTCCCATTTTGTGGGTTGCCTCTTTATTTTGTTGACTGTTTCCTTTGCTGTGCAGAAGCTTCTTATCTTGAGGAAGTCCCAAAAGTTCATTTTTGCTTTTGTTTCACTAGCCTTTGGAGCTGTATCTTGAAAGAAGTTGCTGTGACTGATGTCAAAGAGGTTACTGCCTATGTTCTCCTCTAGGAGTTCGATGGATTCCTGTGTCACATTGAGGTCTTTCATCCATTTTGAATTTATCTTTGTGTATGGTGTTAAGAGAATGGTCAAGTTTCATTCTTCTGTGTATAGCTGTCCAATTTTCCCAACACCATTTATTGAAGAGACTGTCTTTTTTCTATTGCATATTTTTTCCGGCTTTGTTGAAGATTATTTGACCGTAGAATTGAGGGTCCATATCTGGGCTCTCTATTCTGTTCCATTGGTCTATATGTCTGTTTTTGTGCCAGTACCATGCTGTCTTGGTGATCACTGCTTTGTAATATAGCTTGAAATCGGGCAACGTGATGCCCCCAGCTTTGTTTTTCTTTTTCAACATTTCCTTGGTGATTTGGTGTCTTTTCTGATTCCATACAAATTTTAGGATTGTTTGTTCTAGCACTTTGAAAAATGTCATTGATATTTTGATCGGGATGGCATTGAAGGTATAGATTGCTCTGGGTAGCATAGACATTTTAACAATGTTTATTCTTCTGATCCATGAGAATGGAATGTTTTTCTGTCTTTTTGTGTCTTCTTCAATTTCTTTCATGAGTGTTCTGTAGTTCCTATAGTATAGATCTTTTACCTCTTGGTTAGGCTTCTTCTGAAGTATTTTATGCTGAAAAATGTTTGGGTCAACCAGGAAATCAAAGAAGAACTTAAACAATTCATGGAAACCAATGAGAATGAAAACACATCAGTCCAAAACCTATGGGATACTGCAAAGGCGGTCCTAAGGGGGAAATACATAGCCAGCCAAGCCTCACTCAAAAAAATAGAAAAATCCTGAATTCACCAACTAACTTTACACCTTAAAGAACTAGAGAAAATCAACAAACAATGCCTAAGCCATGCATTAGAAGAGAAATAATTAAGATTAGAGCAGAGATCAATGAATTAGAAACCAGAAACACAGTAGATCAGATCAACGAAACTAGAAGCTGGTTCTTTGAAAGAATTAATGAGATCGATAAACCACTGGCCAGACTTATCCAAAAGAAAAGAGAAAGGACCCAAATTAATAAGATTATGAATGAAAGGGGAGAGATCATGACTAAAACCAAGGAAAAAGAAACAATTATTAGAAATTATTATCAACAACTATATGCCAATAAATTGAGCAACATGGAAGAAATGGATGCCTTCCTGGAAACCTATAAACTCCCAAGACTGAAACAGGAAGAAATTGACAACCTGAATAGGCCAATAATCAGTAACAAGATTGAAGCTGTGATCAAAAACCTCCCAAAAAACAAGAGTCCAGGGCCTGATGGATTCCCTGAGGAATTCTACCAAACATTCAAAGAGGAAATAATACCTATTCTCCTGAAGGTGTTTCAAAAAATGGAAACAGAAGGAAAGCCTCCAGACTCATTCTATGAGGCTAGCGTTACCTTAATCCCCAAACCAGGCAAAGACCCCATCAAAAAGGAGAATTTCAGACCAATATCCCTGATGAATATGGATTCCAAAATTCTCAACAAAATCCTAGCCAATAGGATCCAACAATAAATTAAAAGGATCATCCACCACGACCAAATGGGATTTATCCCCATGATGCAAGGGTGGTTCAACATTTGAAAATTAATCAACGTGATAGAACACATTAATAAGGGGAGAGAGAAGAACCATATGGTCCTCTCAATTGATGAAGGAAAAGCATTTGACAAAATACAGCATCCTTTCCTGATTAAAACTCTTCAGAGTATAGGGATAGAGGGAACATTCCTCAAGTTCATAAAATCCATCTATAAAAAACCCACAGTGAATATCATCCTCAATGGGGAAAAGCTGAGAGCCTTTCCCTTAAGATCAGGAACATGACAAGGATGCCCACTCTCACCGTATTGTTCAACACAGTACTAGAAGTCCTAGTAACAGCAATCAGACCACAAAAAGAAATAAAATGTATTCAAATTGGCAAAGAAGAAGTCAAACTCTCTCTTTTCACAGATGACATGATACTTTATTTGGAAAACCCAAAAGACTCCACCCCCAAATTACTAGAACTCATACAGCAATTCAGTAATGTGGCAGGATACAAAATCAAAGCCCAGAAATCAGTTGCTTTCTTATACACTAACAATGCAACTGTAGAAAGAGAAATTAGAAAAACAATTCCATTTATAATAGCACCAAAAACCATAAGATACCTCGGAATAAACCTAACCATCACAGTTTTAGATAGGGTGGTTAATATATGTCTCAGGGAAGGGCCTTGAAGCAAAGACCCAGGGAGTGACCCAGATGACTATCTGGGGTGAGAACGCTCTAAGAAGAGGGCATCTGGCTTAAAAGGCTCTGCATGATCTGGTTCCTATTAAGGAAAGCAGTAGCATCAGAACTGCTTGCTCTCCTCCTGGTGCCTGGACGACCTTTAGCAATCCAACGATGTAGGGATTTAAGCTACACTTTATTTGGCCCTCAAAGTTTAAATAGAGCCCAGCAAGGGGTCAAGTCTGATAATGTTTTAAAGCCCATGTAGCTCCATATCTCCATTACCAGGTATTTAAACACTTGTATGTGGCAGGCAGTGACTTTAGTGCTGAGAACACCTCCTCAGAAAAGCAACAGATAGGCTCTCTGATTCTTAAGGAGTTGACATCCCTTAGGGATGAGAGGAGATAAGACATTTTAAGAAAATTAACAACCTCATTACAAATTGTGATAATAGAAGAAAACACAGAAGAGCCCGAGGTAGAGAATGGCAGGGCAGGAACCGCTTTATGCTGGTGAAAGAGGAAGGCTCTGAGAAGAGGACAGGGAAGTTGGTGCAGCAGTGTGGGGGCGGTGCTGGCCCTCTGTGCACATGTGTGGCTCCTTGGGGCACCTGGGAAAAGTGTAGGGTTCTTACACCTTTCCTCAAGACCTAACAAATCCATTTGCACAGATCCAAAACCATCTCTGAGCAGCACTGCTCAAGACAGCCAAAAGGTGGAAACAACCCAAATATCCATCATTGTTTTGTTGGAAATTGAATGTGGAATGAACAAGGAATGGAATATTATCTGGAATCTTGTCATGCTGCAATGTGGATGAACGTTGAAAACGTGATGCTCAGTAAAGATGATGCCACCACGAAAGACCACATGTGGCATGATTCCATTTATGTGAGATGTTCAGAATAGGCAAATCTATACATAGAGGCAAAAAGGAGGTTAATGGCTGCGAAAGGCAGGAGGGAATGGGAAGTGAGTACTAATAGATACAGGGTTTCCATTTAGGATAAGAAAAAGTTCTGGAAGTAGATGGTGGTGATGCGTGCACAACATTGTGAATGTACTTAAGGTCACCGGACTGTATACTTCTGAATGGTTAAAAATGTACATTTTATGTTATGTATACTTTGCCATAATAAAAGTATATGAAAAAAATGGTCTCAAAAGCAGATGTGTCTGCAACAACTGTTTAACTCTCCAGTTTACCTGACTTCTTATACTTCAAGTCACACACGTGGAAGGCAGAGGATAGCAGCAGAAGTGGGCAGTCCACTTTTTCTGTCCCTCCCAAACCACTTCCTCTGTCTTGTGTATTTGAAATTACAAAAACTAGCATGGTCCACCCCCCACCCAACTCTCATGAAAAACATGTGTACAGGGTAAAACTGTACCACGCTGGAGTTGCACCATAAAGAGTGAAAGCCAGAGGAGAGAGAACATTCACAGCTGCTTATGCTTCATGTCTTTTGTGGGCACTCAGAAGTCTCTCTTGGGTCTCACTGGTTTTGTTCTTATTGGACTGATTTAGTTTTTCAGAATGTGTGCTTCTAGTTCTTAATTTTAAGGTCAACATCTTTCCTGACTGCTACCAGAGATGTTTAACAAGGATGACTAAACCATTCCTTGTTTCCGACTTTCATTTTCCAGTGTGTGTCAGAAAACATGCCGGCAGGAGATCAAACACTCAGGTTGAGCGCTTTGAAGTTGATGTCATGATAGATGTTGTAGAGGCAAAGACCCAACACGTTCTTTCAAGAAGCTAGAACAGGAGCAGGCAAGAATATTAACCCTTTAGAGACTGGACAGTGATGTCTCATTGATACACACTGTTCCCAGGCACCAGCTCTATCTTTTTTATGTGCCAGTGTGGAACTGTGGAGAAAGCGGAGGCTTTGGAGTCAGATAAGGGTTTTCAAATCCCAGTTCAACAACTCGGCTAGCTGTTGGACAATGGACAACTAAATTTCATTGAACTACAATTCCCTTATCTGTAAAATGGGGAGGGTTGTTAAAAGAATTGAAAAGTACATATCAAAAGCAACCAGCACAGCATAATAGCTCATAGAAAATACTCAATAAAAGGAAATTAATAGTGGCCATAGTAATAATCAGAAGCTGCTCTTCAGTGAAGAAAGTGAGCAGATGTTTGAGGTGGCAATTCACCAGTATAGAGCAGACAAGGACCAGCTCTAGCCAAATTTTCTTAATAGATATAGGCCTATTCAGATTATGTATGTCTTCTTGTGTGAGTTTTGGCAAATTGTGTCATTCGAGTTACTGGTCCATTTCATGTAGGTTATCAAATTTGTGGGCATAGAATTGTTCTTAATATCACTTCAATATCTTTTCAATGTACATGAGATTGTAGTAATTAATGTCCTTCTCCTAAGATGGACTGTTCATTTATAGATTGGGGAAGAGAGAGAAGGAATATTTTGGGGGAATATCAAACCCCAAGTTTTGGACTGGTTAAATCTGAGATACCAATAAAACAGTTAAAAGGAGAAGTTGAGAAGGAGTTGGATAAACAAGATGTAGTTTAGTGTGTCCTATAAGCTAATTGTATGAAGGAAGAAGGAGGGAGGAACTATACTAAATGCTGCTAGTAGAGCAAACTAATGTGGATAAGATTTCATTTTTCAATTTATCATTTAATCTTTCAAAGTAGTGATCTGGAATTGTTGATGTTTTGACAAAAACAGTTTTAATGGAGCTATGGCTCAAAAATTTGATTAGAAAGGATTCAAGACAAAGTGAGAAGAGAGGAATTGGATAATTAAAAAAAGTGAACTCTTTAGAGGAGTGAATTAGACTGAGTCTTCTGAGAAGCATACTCCAAGGTGGGATTAAATGTACAAATATTCTATTAGGAACATGGCTATGTTAGAGAAAATGGTGGGGAGCTAAACAAAACAAACAAAACAAAAACCAGGCATAGTCCTTTGTGACACAAGTCTGACCTTGCATGAATGAGAAAGGGGTGGAAGATTGGGGGGACACATCAAACTGCCATGCAGCTTAAAGACATTTCCATGGGTTATCAGAGGCCTTGAGCCAAAGTCTACCATCTGAGGTGTCCCAGTTTAGTGGACTAAATGTACCTCCTTTGGTGTCACACTGCACTCAGTCACTAAGAGTAACTGTGGGGACATGATCTTCATGCAAATGTAGAGGTAGATTTCAAAGCATAGCAATTGAGCTCTTAGTTACACTCCCTGTAGTTGGAGGCCACCAGATGCATTTTAATGGCTGCCAGAAGTATTATTTTCTGAAAAAAAGGTAGATGAGATATTGTGGTGCCTGGAGAAAAACCTTCTCTTTATAAAATGGGAAAATTTGCATGTCTATATGATCATGAAAATTGAAGATATAGAAAATAAAGTGGAGAATTGCTGGAGCTACATTCTTGAGGAGGTGTCAGGGATCTTGTTAAGGGTGGAAGGGTTGAGGTGTCCATGGGGGTGTAAGGAGTTTGGGCATTAAAACAGAAGGTAAAGAAGAAACAGGTAAATATATTTTGGGTTGTGAGCTTGTAAGTCATCTTCTGATTACTTCTTTCTTTTGATGGAAATAGTAAGCAAGGTCTTGAGAAAAGATGGGAGTAGGTGTAGTGGTTTGAGGAGAAAAAAATAAAAATAGATGGAGTAGTCATGTAACAGAGTAGGAGAGTGAGTGAAATTAGCATAATTACCAAGCAACCTTAAAGTTCTGCTTGAGTTTAATAATTATGAATTTAAAATGAGAGCAATCATTAGGGTTTTGCTTTTTTCTCTAACCAGTTCTGCTGTGAGGACTTTGGAGAGTAAATAGAATATTGTCTTTAACTGAGATTGGTATTAATTGGTAACATGATGACTACACTTATCATGGTGAGCATTGGGTAATCTATAGAATTGTTGAGCCAAAATATTGTACACCTGAAACTAATATAACATTATATGTTAATTATACTTCAATAGTTAAAAAAAGTAAATTAAAAAATTTCCAATTGTATATTGTTTTAAATTATCTTTCTGTGAGTAACTTTCCACTGTATTAGTTATATTATGATCAGAGAATATGGTCTATATGGTGACAAATACTTGAAATTGGTTGAGACTTGTTTCATGACATAGAACATAATTTTTCAAAAAGGGTCTAAGTATGCTTAAACAGGTTGTGTGTTCTCCAACATTGATGCAACACTGTTCACTTATGTGTTCATTAGACCAAACTCGTTAGTTGTGTTGTTCAAAGTTTCTATATCTTTACTGATTTTTGTGCTTAATTTTATTTTTTTAAGGATTTATTTATTTGAGAGAGAGAGAGCATGAGCAGGAGGGGCAGAGGGAGAGGGAGAGAGAATCCCAAGCAGACTTTGTGCTGAGTGAGGAGCCCAACTTGGGGCTTGATCTCACAACCCTGAGATCAGGACCTGGGCTGAAACCAAGAGTCGGATACTAAACTGGCTGCACTACCCAGGTGCCCCTTTGTGCTTATTTTAGACAGATAATTATTTTAGGTATTCTAATTGGTCTTTGGTTTATCCATTTTTTACCTGAGGTTTCACTTCTTTTTGCCTTATATATTTTTAAGGTCCTCTTTTGAAGTGCATACAGATTTAAAATCATTAAAATTACAAGAGATTTGTGATATTTTACTATTATGTGATAACCTTTTATGGTTTAAAAAAGTGCTTTTGGGGCACCTGGGTGGCAGAGTTGGTTAAGTGTCGAATTCTTGATCTCATCTCAGGTCTTGATCTCAGGGTTGTGAGTTCAAGCCCCATGTTGCGCTCTACACTAGGTGTAGAGCCTACTTAAAAAAAAAAAAAAAGCTTTTGGCTTTCACATCAGTTTTATTTAATTTTGGTATAACTGATGTAAATTTCTTTTGGATAGCATTTGCCTGAGAAATCTCATTCCTCCCATTGCATTTTAATATTTTGTTCTGATGGTTTTACATATATCACTTACAAGTAACAAATATTAGTATTTTTAAAAAATTGAAACTAAAGAATTTTACTTAGGGGTTTTAATCTAGCCATATTTGTAATTCTTGATATATTTGGATTTATTTTTAACATCTTTCTGGTGCTTTTTATTAATTTTACTTTTTCTATGTCTTTGCCTTTCTTTCTTCTTTTGGATGAAATTTTTAGAACTCTCATATCATTTTCCTCCTTTTACTGATTTTAAAATGATATACTACTCTTTATTTTTTTCTGGTCAACCCTGAAATTTAAGTATTTATACTTAAAGTCTAAATTATATTTTCTCTCCCCTAGAATAATATAAACATCTTTAAATAGTCTAATTCTAATGGTTTACCAGCTAGCTTACATGGTGTCTTTTATAATATTTTAGCTTCAACTAGTATTATTTTATTTTCTTATTTTTTTAAGATTTTTTTGTTGTTGTTGTTAGACAGAGGAAAAGCATGCACAGGCAGGGGGAGTGGCAGAGAGAGAGGGAGAAACAGACTTCCCACCAAGCAGGGGGCCCAATGAGGGGCTTGATCCCAGGACCCTGGGACCATGACCCAAGCCAAAGGCAGATGCTTAACCGACTGAGCCAGCCAGGCGCCCCCAACTAGTTTTATTTTAAACGTATGAGTTGAAAATTATTTTTTATGTTTTTATAGAGTAAATGTTTCTATTTCCACATGTTAACCGTATTATTTGTTCAATATTCCTTCTTGTGTGTCCAACTTTTCTTGTGGGGCTGTTATTTTTTGCCTGGAACACATCTTTTATAGTTCTCTTTATTGAGGGTGTGTTGGTAAACTTACTCAGTTTTGTTTACCTAAAAACCTATTTTCTCCTGTAATCTTGAAAAAGAGTTTCACTGTATATACACTAACATTCTAGCTATTTTCTAATAGCACTCTATGTATATTTTCTCTCTCTTTTTAAGTTTCTGTTATGGTCATTAAGAAGTTAAGTGTCAGTCTAACTATTGTTGCCTTGTAGGTGAGTTTACTTTTCTCTTTATTTGCTCTTAAGATTGGTCTTTGATATTCTTTTGTATTACTATGATATGTCCAGGTGTAGATTCGTTTTATTTATCCAGCTTGGGATTCACTGGACTGCTGTCACCAAGGTTGAAAAATTCTTAGTGATTGTCTCTTCAAATATGCTCTCTTTTCCATTTTTTAAAGTCATCTTTTGACAGAACTATAGTTAGAAACATATTAGACCTCCCCATGTTATTCTTTAGGGCTCAAAAACTCTTTTATATTGTCCCCATCTTAGGGTGCATTTCATTGTGGGTAGTTTCATTAGATGCTTCTCCAATTCATTCAGTCTTCAGCTATCTTATCTGATACCTAATGTATTATTTAAGTTGTTAACTTCAGTTATTATACATTCAACATTTAAAATTTCCTTTTGATTCTCTTTAAATTCTCCTGGTTCATTTTATTCTATTTTTTTAAGATTTTATTTATTGGAGAGAGAGAGATTGAGAGAGAGAGAGTGCGCAAGTAGACAGAGTGGTAGGCAGAGGGAGAGGGAGAAGCAAGCTCCCTGCTGAGCAAGGAGCCTGATATGGGGCTCGATCCCAGGACCCTGGGATCATGATCTGAGCAGAAGGCAGACACTTAACCAACTGAGCCACCCAGGCACCCCTCCTGGTTCATTTTAATAACTGCTTGGCCTTTACTTGAAATTCCTCTTTCATTTCTTTTTTTTTTTATTTTTAGAGATTTATTTATTTATTTTAAAGAGCCAGAGAGAGAGAGCACAAGCCGGCAGAGGGGCAGAGGAAGAGAGAATCTCCAGCAGTCTCCCCACTGAGTGCAGAGCCTGACGCCAGGCTTGATTTCATGACCCTAAGATCGTAACCTGAGCTGAAATCAAGAATCAGATAGCCACCCAAGCGCCCCTCCTCTTTCATTTCATCAAACTTTGAATATACTTTATGTATATAGTCTTTGGGAGTCTATTTTTGTTGTGGATGTTTTCTTGTGACTCACCCATGGAGGTTTTGCTTTGTTATTTGTATGCTTTGTGCTATGTGTAGTTTGTGCATTTTTACTGTGAAATTATATTTGAAATTACTTTACTATGAAATTTATTACTGGAGCTTCTGTAGGACCTAGATTAAGGGTGTATTTTTCAAAAGTGAATTGTGTTTGTGTATTTTAAGTGCTGGAAAGTGCTCTTGACCCAGAAAAATCTTTATTTTTAAAAAAAAATTTTAAAAAGATTTATTTATTTATTTATTTATTTGAGAGAGAAGAGGAGGGAGAGAGGGAGGAAGAGAGAGCTTGAGCAGGGTGAGGGGCAAAGGGAGAGGGAGAAAAATCCTCAAGCAGACTCCCCTCTGAGCTTGGAGCCTGATGTGGGGCTTCATCCCAGGACCCAAAGATCATGACCTGAGCTGAAACCAAGAGTTGGACGTTTAACTGACTGAGCCACCCAGGCACCTCCAGAAGACATTTAAATTAAATTTTTAGGTTGTTGTTTTAGGAATGATGACACTGTTTTTTACAGGCAAAAATTCACAGGGGAGATACTCTTTCTCCTTTCATTCCTATCCAATGCTGAAAGAGTTAACTTTCCATGTGGGGCATGTTTTCTCCCCCCCCCTTTTTTTAGTTCACACTTTTGTTAATGATATAGTGATTTGGGAATCTCAGCTCTTTGAGGGGTTTCTATTTCTACTTTCTACTTGTATTGGCCCTATGTTTCATAATCTCATTCTGGACAACCAGAAGGTTGTAATAAATATTTGAATCTGTACATATACAAAGGGCAGTTCCCTTTTAAAGTGTTTGCTTACCTGTCTGAATTCATGCTCTTATCTTATATCTCATAATTAAGAATTTTACCTATGTTCTTGTAAACTTAGTTCTGCATTTACAAATACCGTTTTCTTATTTTATCATTATTTCTAGGTATTTTACAGAAAGAAGGTAGGCAGCATTTTCAATGAACCTTATTTATAGAAAAAAATCAGAAATTTTGTTTCTTGAATCTAATTGTAAAGCCATGTATTGCCCTAGAAAATAGTCACTTTCATCCAGAACTTAAAACTTATTACAGTAGATTGCACAAATAATCATTTGCAGTAATTTCCCCTCTACTTTTAAGACATTTGTCTCCATTTCATTCCTTGTTTTGCATATTTTGTTTTCTCCCATTTATTTTTCTTAGATATACTAATGGCAAATTTATTTCATCAAAGGAACTCTCTGCTTGGATTTATTCAGCAATTAGACTGTTTAATCTATTTTCTAAGTCTTAAGTATATAATTAATATATTTTAATTTACTTAGAATTTGTGAATTTTTCTCTTAGTCCATTTTTGGCGAAGTTATATACATTTTGGTATCGGTGTTTTCATTTTGTAATTTTCCAGATATTTCTAGGTATTTTCTAGATATCCTCCTTTGTGACATGCAAATTAAAGAGACCATGTATGCATTTCTCAATGAATTTTTTTTGTGTTTGCTTTATTTGCTTTTAGTATTGTTGCACTTTTGCCAGAAAATATAGTATGTGATAGTCTTATTTTCTGAGTTTTATGGAGGTTTTTAAATTTTTCTAATACACGATCATTGTTGAAACTATTCCATGGATCCTTAAAAAGAATGTGTATTTTATATTTACAGATGATAAAGTTTGATTTAGCTCTATTTTATTTGTTTATACATCTATTTCTCTAGCTTTGCTTACATCTACCTATTATTCCAAATTTTGTATTATTTGAGTACTCTGTGCCCACAAATTTTTAGCTATTTCACCTGCATTTTCATGGGTTTTGCTACATATACTTTAGTTCTGTTTATTTCAGTTCTTTAAAAGTCACTAGTTGTAGTCTTATATGACATATTCTTAGTAAACCTCCTTGTTTAGGACATTTAATCAATTTTACCTTGATTCCGAGTCTGTCTGATAATAATTATAATGTATTCTTTCTTTTTTTTATTAGTCAAGCTTTTCCCCTGCCCTTCCTTCTTGTGTTAGGCATATCAATTTTTATTTGATGTAATATCAACATTTAAAATAGAATTTGCTCATTTATTCTATTGTAATTACTAATTATTGTTTTAACAAAATTATTGTGGTTTTACATCTGTCTGTTGCATTTTCTCTTCCTTTTTAGGATATGTCCTTTTTCATTCCCTTAAAAGCATCTTTAGTACAGTTTGAGAATTTTTTAAAAAAAGATTTATTTATTTTAGAGAAGGCAGGGGAGGAGTAGAGGGAGAGGGAGAAAAAGTCCCACGGAGACTGTGCTGAGCGCAGGGCCTGATGCGGGACTTGATCGCACAACCCTGAGGTCAACACCTGAGCTGAAACCAAGAGTTGGTTGTTTAACTGCCTGGGCCACCCAGGTGCTCCTTCAGTTTGAGAATTTTGTCACTGTTTTACTCATCTAGAAATTTGAAAGGTGTACAGTTTGTTTTTAGCTCCATTCATAATTATGTTTGTAATTTTAAGTAACTTAATCACATTTATATTCCATAACATATGCTATATTGTGAAATTCTATCTATTCCAACAGAATTCTGTCAACTCTCTTGTGAAAGATGAAGACAAATTACATAGTTTCACCTTTATCAATTTCTGCTTTTACTCTATTTTTTGTTTTTGTTTGTATTACTGTATATTTTATACCATTCTATTATAGTTAACCTATTATTTTCATATTTATATATTTTTAATTAGCAAGTCATGGTTTTGTAACTATAACTATCATTATTTAGACTTACTTCTGGGATGCATGCATCTTTTCATATTCAACTTCCCCACTTTTGACCACTGAATTTTGATCTTTCCCCTTTGCATGCAGTATATCTTTAAATAGGCTTTTAAGAAAAGGCATATGAATAATATATCTCCAAAAACTTTACCAAGGAGAATATTAAATTTCTGATGAATGTGATAGAAAGAAACCCCACAAAATAATAGTGGCTTAAATAAGGTAGAAGTTTATTTCTTTTTTCTGTAAATCATAACAGGCCTATAAAACAGCATGTTACGGTAAAGTAAGAATTGCCTACAGCTGTGCTTTGCACATATTATTTCATTTAATCTTCACAAAAGCCCCTGAGGTGGCATTGAGCCTTCTCTATTCTAAAGACTAAAAATTACAGTTCAAAGGGCAAAAATCTGTGGCCCATTACTAGTAGGTGACAGACCTGGAAGGCGCGGTTGGCACCACCTAGCCCTCTTGTCTTCACTTCAGCATACTGCCTCTGAGGAATTATGTGGCATAATGGAGGTAAGGATAAAGTGTATAGAGACAGAGCTGAACTATCAGTGAATTCTTCCTGGGAACAGTCTTCCAGGGAAGCATCAGACAACAGTGGTATTTGAGAACATCTTTGAATAATTAATGCACATTTTCAGGTGAGCAGGAAATGAGAAAGCATTCTAGGCTAAGAAGACAACAGGAGCAAAAGGTATGGAATCTTTTGTTCCTTAAAGGAATGACTTAAAACTTTCTGTTCATTTCTATTACTTTTTAAAGATTTATTTATTTATTTGAGAGAGAGAGAGAGAGAGAGAGTGCACACATGTACACGAGTGGGGGGAGGGACAGAGGGAGATAATCTCAAGCAAAGCCCAGGCTGAGTGTGGAGCCCTATGTGGGGCTTGCCTTGGGGCTCACCATGGGGCTCACCATGGGGCTCAATTCCATGACTCATGAGATCATGACCTAAGTTGAAACTAAAAGTTGGAAGCTCAACCAACTGAGCCAGCCAGGTACCGCTAAACTTTCTGTTCATTTCTAAACACAAACTAGGTGCTTAATAAACTCTTATTGGCTTAATTTATATAGTCATTCTCTTTGTCTTATGCAGCAGACATGCTCTTGGCCTCTCTAATATGGTCTTCCCCTTTCTCCTTAATAAGAAAACCTGAGTTTTATTAGAGGCAGCATGCCCCCAGCCAGAAGGCTGTGGTTCCTAGCCTCCCTTGCAGGTTGAGGACGTAAACAGAAATTGTGGGGAGGACTTCTAGAAAGTTCCAAAACAGATGGATAGACAGCTCGTCCCTTTTTGCCCTTTACTCATATGTTCTGATTCCTTCTTAGGATCATGTAGTCACAGTCATGGGTCTAGTGGCTGAGACCATAGGTCAGCCTTGAGGATGGAAACCACATGATAGAGATGATAAAACTGGACAGCAGAAGGATCCTGCGTCCCTGACTACAGTGTGAAGTTACCATGCCAATTCTGAATGTCTATTTAGAGATATTTTATGCAAAAAATAAAATTCCATCTTGTTTCGGCTATTGTTATTTCTATCCTCTGCTATTGCAGCCAAATACAGTTTCTGAGTGATGTATCCCAAATTCAGTATCAATTCCAGGAGGGTAGATTACTGGGGCACTTATGAATACTTATGGTTAGAAATTACTACTTGGAAAATGTACAGAAATACTGAGAAAATTTCCCAGCTGGACCCCATTCCCAAGGTGGATCTCAAAGACAGTTTTATATCAACTATATAACCTGGAAGAATTCCAGAAGCCTTTCAGGAAGAGAAAGTGGGGATGCTGTTGCTGCTGAGATTGCTATAGTTGAGTGGAAACTGAAAGGCCGGAATGATGACCTTTCAAGAAGAACAAATGTTATTAAATAATGGATTTTGTCCCACCTCCTACAACAGTCAAGAGCAAAAGGATGAAAAGGGAATCCTATTCTTCTATTAATAACTCTGAGAGTCAGCCTCATGCTGACAAAGCAGAAAGCAACTGTAAAATTAGCAATTTTGCTTGCAAATTAGCCCCTTGCAAAGCCATAAAAAGAGAAAAGGAATCAAGAAAAAAATTCTATTAATGGAGTCAAGGATGGAAAAACCAAGAGTGACAGAGCATAAATACCCAGAAAACTGATACTTATTTTAAGGAAGATATTACCCAGGTTTTAAATAGCTGCTTATAGCGGTGTATGAAGAAAGTGTTAATTTATAGCCCTTGGATCAGTGGCTTTTCTTAATGGCTCCTTGGAGCAAATCTATCAGAACTTGAAGAGCGCAAAGCTTAGGTTGATGTTAATGAAAACTACCCTAGCCACCCCTATCTGAGATATTACTATTCCACTTTAGAATGAAAGGCAATGCAGGAGGTGGAAAGATGTTAAATTTCAGAGGCAGACAAAGTTAGGTTTGAACCTGGCTCTGTCCCTTTGCTAGCCTTGAGAAAGTCTTTTCACCGTCCTGGGTTGCTGTTTTGTCTTCTATCAAAGCAGAGTGTGATTATGCACTATTGTGTTAGTAGAATTAAATTAAGTAACATGCAAAGAATTTGGTCCCCAGGAGGTTGTTAGCAAATGTTAATCCCTTTCAACCTTCTCTTCCTCATCAGAGGGCCAGAAACATCAAACCTGGCAAACCCATGCCAAGCACTTAAATTGAGCTCGGTGAAGTTCTCCTCATAAGAAGATCAGTACTTACAGGGAAGCTGAACACATTTTCATAATTTATGACTGGTCTCAGGCAACAGACACCCATTTGCAATTTTATGAAAATGATAAATCAATATTCAATAGTAGGAAATAATCGGAAGAAAGGAACAGAGACTTCTTTACAATAAAAAGGCAGGGGGCTCCATTTCCAACAAGAAACATACCCAGGAGGAGAAATTTGAAATTGGTGCAATTTGCTTCATTATGGCATTGGCAGTTTTCACAGCCATAGTCTAATCATCTAATGTCATCCAAGAGGAGGTGAGGAGTTTAGGGCTCTGTTGGAGGGCGTGGGTGAGTCTCCTCCTGCTTTCTTGGTTCAAGAGGGTATTTTATATCTTAAACACACATTTTCCCTCTTAGGGCTAAAAAAATGGCAAAATATAGACAAAGCAATTAAATCCACAAATGCTTATGGAAGGCAAACACTGTTTGAAGGTGGATAAATTATTGAAAAAACATTTAAAAAACATCTGCTAGTTAAAGGCTGTAGCTTATAAGACAGGACAAATTTGTAAAACTCCATCTGAACTAGTACCATGAGTCAGAGTCACCTCCAAATATTGTAATGTAAACCCAGAATCCTTCCCCTCCAAGTTCTTCATATCTTACTGAAGGTCACAGGATCTGGTTTAGGTGAGAGTCTTAGAAATAATTGAAATTCCTCAACAACATTACCACTGAGTGGTCTTCCTACTTCCGTTTGAGCACCTCTAGCAATGGAGAAGTACATTCTTCCCAGAGACGGGTTTAGTTGAGTTTAAACAAATGAGTTGAGATGCTCTAATTGCTAGGCAATTGTTTGTGTACAGGATCTCCATTAATTTCCTTTGGCTGCCATAATGGAGTACCACAAATTAGGTGGCTTAAAACAATAAAACATTCATTGTGTTATTGTTTTGAAGGCACAAAGTTTGAAATCAAAGTGTTTGTAGGGCCATGTTCCTTCTGAAACCTGTAAGGGAGAATGCTTCCTTGCTCCTAGCTTCTTGCTTCTGCATTACTATAACCCTCTGCAAGAACTTTTTGTATATGTAATATCCCGCACATATGTTTGTGTTGACTTAATCCCTTGCATAATTTTTAACTCTAAGTGCAACAAATCTCCTTAAAAAAGAAAAAAAAAAAGAGGACTGGATTGCAGCTGAGGACCCTCATGGCAAGGTCAAGATTGGGACCATGAGCTGTATTCCTTTCAAGACTGGGCAGCCCAAGAAACAGATTGTCCCCACAACAGTGGAGAGAAACTTTGAAAGGGTATATGGAAAACTCCAGCATCTGGAGGAGCTGAGCAAGAGGCTGCAGAAGGACATGAAGTGTGAAATATCCTTGGATTTATTCTCCATTCCCCTCTGCGAGCAAGACCAGGATTTCCTGACCTTGGTGACTGCCCTGGACTTGGCCATGAAGTGGATGGATGCCCTTCACCAAGGAAAGGAGAACCAGATCCAAAACACTGTGACTAAA
The DNA here is from genome assembly GCF_003265705.2 of Callorhinus ursinus. Classification (NCBI taxonomy): domain Eukaryota; kingdom Metazoa; phylum Chordata; class Mammalia; order Carnivora; family Otariidae; genus Callorhinus; species Callorhinus ursinus. Next base: position 53,117,605 of record NW_027397071.1, on the reverse strand, counting down.
CCCTTACAAAAGTTTGGCAGTGTCTTCCCTAGCCTTACATGGTGGTGAAATGGCGGAATGGTCCTTGTAGGACTATGGGAGATTGCAGGTCAAGGTGGAAAAATACAAGAAAAAGGAGAGGTCAGGGCCAGTGCTGGCCAAACTCCCCCAGGCCCAAGCAGAGCCTTGGACTGCATGGGATGACTCTGAAGCCAAGAACAAGCAGCTCCTGCATAAGATACTGTGGTTCTACAATAGTCAATACATTAATTCCAACTCAGCTCTGAGTCCCTGATTTAAGTACAGGTGATATGATAGTCTGAAATGCATAAGATCTTTGGAGACTTGACCCAACAGCTTGGCCAGCCTGGACACCTGGAAAAGCAGCAGGAGTGGGAGAATGAGGCCAAACTGAGTGAGCTCAGAGCCCCCCTCTATTGTGGCTGATGACTGAATCCCTGTCCCCCTTGGAAGATGCCTGGGACACAAGTCAGTCTCTCAAGTCTTTTCAAGCTTAGGCTCAGGTATCAGCTCAGCAAAAAGCACCCCCATGGGAGAAGTATGGCAGCCCATAGACTAGGGATAGAGGCAGCTCCCACTCTACCTCAGCAGCCCTTTGCAAGGAGCCTGGCACCAGAAGCCCCAAGCAGGTAGCTCTCTCCCCCGCCAAATAGCAAGGGCCTATAGACCCAAGTAAGCAGTATGGTAAATCCCCCAGGGGCTTTCATATTTCCAAAGGACTGCCCAAAGTGCATCCTGTCCTAGGGCCAAGAGCAAGCTTCCAGCCTTCAGAGGGCATGGGCTTTGTCAGCTCCTTTGAGGTCTAACCTTGCTTGCATAGTTAAGATTACATCTACCTCCAAAAGACCCATCCTGGGGAGCCCACTGACCCTTATTTCCTTTCCACTTCAAAGACTTTTTCTTTCCTGGAAGAAGCCCTGCTCTCTCAGAATGTGTGAATCTGGGAAGTTGGCCTGCCCTGGGGAGTGTTAGAATGATGGTCCTCCAGCCTAGACAAGTCCCTCACTCCAGCCTCCCAGCATGACAAAGGCTGGTTCAGCCCACTTCTATCCATTAGGTCAAGGGCAGGGAAGAACCCCACGTTATACTTTCCCCAGGTAACCAGGACTCAACTCAGGTCAATGTCCTACCATACAAAATGTTACAGATCAATTCACAGGGCTCAAAGCCAGAACAGTGGGTTTTGCGCTAGCAGTTGGGTGGGGGCAGAAAGAGAACAATAGCCTGAGGCTCCTTTTCATGGGGAAGGCTCCAGGAGCAGGTAGAGATGGTCTCCTGGGACAAATTCTAGACACCTTGCAGCTGCCAGGAGAAAGAACTGCCCCGAGTGTATGCAATGCAGTGGTACATTTGGGTTGCTGAATGGTAGCTAGCACCCTTTAACCACAGTCTCTTGAAATCAGAGTGGCATAGGATGCAATCAGTGGTCACATATGGGGACCTAGTACAAGATTTTGACTCCCTTAAGTCTGTGTTCTAAGAAACCAGACACCTATGCCTTAGCTGTGAGTGATTCCTCCAGCTTTACACTCTTCCCCCATTGACTGTCAGAGTCTTCCCAAGGCCCTGTATCACTACCCAAGGACTCATAAACATTAGTGCCAGGTAACAAGCTCTCTGTATGGTTTGTCTTTTCAGAGAAATCCTAGGAGATTAGCAGCTTGGAAAACCATGATAGCCATGGAGTTGTTATCTGTTTCTATGTTCGTTTCCTTCATTTTATTGTCCATGCAGATCATATATTCTCTTGGAAACCAGCAGGAACCCTAAAAGCCTTTCAGAATAATATATTTCCTCCTGTTCTTTTGGGCTAACCTACTTCAAAACCCTCATGTGTTTTATCCTGGATTTGCTGAGGTTTAATATGTTACACTTGATTTGTTTATCCACATATTGTTGTGAATTGAAGTATATTCAATATTGAAAAGGATGACTTCTTACTGGCAGTAGCTGTCAATGAGGATCTGAATCTAAGCAGCAGAAACCATCTAGAGCAAGTTCTCAACCAGTGGTAATCTTGCCACTGAAATCCAGGGGATAGTGGCAATGTCTGGAGGTATTTTGGGGGTTCAGACTGGTATGTGTATAGGGTGCTATTGGTTTTTATTGGGTAGAGGCAGAATGTGCTGCTAAACACAATCACAGGACACTCTCACACAAAGAATTACCTGGCCCAAACATCAATAGTATGAAGATTGAGAAACCCTGATGTAGAGGAATATTTTTCTCCTACAACCTTTAGACATCACTTTGGAAACTGTATGACCCATATTCCAGGCTCAGATCAACTACTTATTAACCTAATGATTTTGGACTTCAGCTTGCTTGTATATAAAATGAGGAAAGCGGCTTTTGGGAAAGAAATTGGAACATGTTTAGTTACTAATTGTATTTTATGGTCAAAGGAAAAAAGTGTTTAATATTCAAAGATGCTTATTGAAGAATTATTTATAATAATGAATATTATAAAACAGTTTTGTTTGAATAGATGACAGTTCAGCTATTTCATAGAACATTATAAGGATCTTACAAAAACAGTTTTTATAACAAGGAAAATGCCTTTATTAAAGTGTTAAGAAAAAAGAGTAATGGAATTCAGATTTGTATGTAAAATAGACCAGATGGAAATTTTTCACTTTGTTTCCTGAGTTGCCCTTCCATATTTCTTACTGTTGCACTCATCACAGTGACTAAGACTCACTCAATTATGTGTGTGTCTTCATGACCAGACTGTGTACTCCCTGGGGTCGGTAGGGAGGGATCTTAGTCACCTCTCCATCCCCAACGTCTTGCATATAACTAACTGTATGTATGGTCTCTCGTGAGACAGTTAAGTGCTCCAGGCTTTGGTTTCCTCGTCTGAAAAATGCAGGCAAAACTGCGCATACCTCAGAGGTACTGAGAGCAATAAATAGGCAATGTTTGTAAAGATCATAACACATTGTATCTGACACATAATAACCATTCATTAAAACTAGTTATTCCTTGCATGCCTGCTCCACCAGTAACAAGACATGTAACCTTGGGAAAGTAAATTCAGGTCTGGTCAGGTCTTCTCTTTTTTTCTTCTCTATTTTTCCCTCTGTAAATGCAAATGTGTACAAGACGATCTCAATTCTCCTTCCCATGTCCCAGATTCATATATCTTTTGATTCTAAGGATTAAAGCCTTCAGGATTCAGGCTTGTTGGAAGCCTAATCCTGCGCAGACTCCGTAGAGCTAAAATAGCGCCACCGACAATCATCAGGAGGGAGAGTGGTGGTGGGTGGGCTGGAGACCGTGTGGTGTAGGGGAAAAAGCCCTGGTTGAGGTATCAGGGAACTGGGACCTAACTTGGACACTGTGAGGCTCAGGCACATAGCATTTCTCCATGGCAGCTTCTGACTTCCTCACCAGTAGCAGCAGAAAGAAATAGCTAGCAAATTCAGGGACTCTTCCAAATCTCACCTTGTGAGATGGTGTCCTATTCATGTGCTGCCAGGCATGCTCTTCTGAATTTGTTCTTCTATTTGGTGGTTGTTGCCCAACCATGATGTGGCCGCCTTCCTCCCTCAATCTTTCTACGAGCCTAGGTTTTGATGTCTTCCCTTTTAGATGCTAGCTTATTAACCACTCTTTTTTAGCTGGTCAGAAGCCCCAAAACAATGCAAGATATTTGTCTGAATCCCTTAGGGTCTTTTCTGTATCAGAACGACCATAATGAGACTCATGGGACTAACAGTACATTAAGAAAAAACTATCTGGTACTGAGAAACCAAAGGCAGTAGGGAAATCCTTCACAGGAACCAGAGAGTTTGGAGAAATAACAGATGGGAAGCAATCTGAAAACAGATTAATAATGACAAATAAATCATTAAATCTTCCACTTACGCAGTGTTGCTCCAGAAAGAACAACAGATAAATAATGAAGACAAATTTAGACTCGGCATTTGAATCAAATTTATAACCAACAATAAAACTAACTACCTTTCAAGGTAGGGAGCCTCCAGCTGGAGAGTGGAAAGGTTTAATGTTGGAGAAGTTTCTTGCCTCTGATGAGAGAAGAGATTTAATAATCTCTAAATTCTTTTCAGCCCTGAAAAGGTGGTTCTGCCTGTGAATGAAGCCGTGGCTTGGAGAGGACCAGTACCATGGAACAGCTTTCATAGCAGATGCCAGGCACTGTGGGAGAAGCCTTGATGTTTTCACAGGGACCCTAAGGAGAGAACCTTAACAATTCCATTTTTGCAGGTGAGAAAATTGTGACTCAGACAGGGAGATTGTTTTTCCCAAGCTTTTAAGAGGTACAACAGGCTTCAACTTTATATCTGAAGCATCCCGAAGAAGCCAGAAATCAGCTGGTTCTCACTGTTTTGACTGCACTGGTTTGGGCTCCTGAACTCTTCCGTAGAAGACCCAATTAAAGGGCAGGTCGCTAGCTGCTCTGCGCATAGAAGGGGAGAAGAGGAGGAAAGGGGTTGTCTGTGAGAAGAGCTTGTCTGGAAGCTCCCACCACCTGGAACCAGTCAACTCATCCTCCTGGGAGCTGGACTGCAGGCCCCATGCCAGCTCGTCAGTGGAGAAACTGGCCAGAAGAGAACTCACTCAGAGGCTGTCAGACACAAGGGCTGCCCACAGGTTACAATATGAAAGGGGCATCTTAGGAGCAGGGGCAAGGGTTGGTAATCTCAGCGATTGGCAGGAAGGGAAGGAATTGGTAATCCAGCGACTGGCAGGAAAGGGCAATCTCAGCGATTGGCAGGAAGGGAAGGAATTGGTAATCCAGCGATTGGCAGGAAGGGAAGGAGAAGAGAGGGGACTGAAATGCACCGTGTGTCTACTTTGTGCTCAACATGTGTTGTGCTCAGCACTTTTTAAATATTTCCTCTTTTAATTCCTCTCTACAATCCTATTAAGTAGGTATTATTTTCTTCATTTTTACCAAATGAAGACACTGAGACCAAAAGAGTTTAAGTAAATTGCTTTACATTATTCAGCAGGTCTTGGATATTAAGCCAATCTTGTCTGACTCCAAATCCCACATTTTCTACCAAATGATGGTTTTCCAAATTCTGTTTGCTGGTGTTCCCTTTCATGTTTCACCATATCTGCATGCACTTGTACTGCTTCTCAACATTTTTCTGCAAACCACTCCTCTCCTTTCTAAATTTTACTTATATGAATGCATTTTAAAAGGAAGATGTACGAGGCCATCGTATATGGAAAGCAATTTCACTTGCCATAAGTAGATGGTAATAACAAAAATAATGAAAATAATGAAAACAAAATAGTGTTATTAAATTCTTGCTGTAGAGTCTTATGTCTGAAAGGCTCTGTGCCCAAGGCATACTTTCTTTCTGAAAAGTGAGGATTAGCTAACTGTTAGAGAGGTGCTGAAGATATAAAGAACCAAAATAATGTTTTTCTCTTTGGTGTAATCAAACAGATTGAAAGATAATTGAAACTCTTGTGATGTGGTTCAAAGCTGTTTATGCCCTTTCTCTAGCCCACCCCACACCATCTCCAGGACCAAGCATTCCATGCCCACACTTTGGGAAGCTCAGTCAGGATGGCGGTGATATTATTAGCTTCTGTTCTGAAGTCAAGCAAGTGCTCACGTTGAATACCGTTTCAAGTGAAACAACACAGATTACTAGATAGAAATCAGAGAGGAGTGTGAAGATAAATAGATTCCCTTAAATGGTTTTCCCACTCCAAGTCTTCAATCTAGTATATCATAATTAAAGGTTGTGACAATCTTCTACTAAGAAACATGAAATGGTTTCTTGTGGCAGATATAAACAATTCTCAGTTCCTTAGCCTGGCCTTTAAGGCTTTGCAAACTTCTGTTATGCCTCACCACCAGCATTATACTTAGGCCAAAGAGAGCCAAAATGAACCACTCATCATTTCTTTTATATGTCCTCAAAATGTCTTGCCCCCATAGTATTGCTAATCTGTTGCTATGTTTAGGGAAACTCTCCCTCTTCCCACTGCACATCAGCATGTATAGTAGCCATGGGCAGAGAAAACCTGGAAAGATGAGAGAAAGAGCACGTAGTATGTGAAGGTCTGCAAGATGTCTTGCATTTGGCAGTATGAAAGGTCTGAGAAGCTTCTGTTCAGTTGTGTGTTAGGGAGGCTGGTGGATTGAAGATCAAATGGGAGTTGAGTAATGGGAGGTAGCAAGAACACGTTGAGATACGAGATGAAAAATGAAGTGTTGGATAGGAAGACACACAGGAGAGCTCTGAGCATGTTTTTAGGTGAGGTTTGGCTCCTTTTTGGCAGGAAGCAAAAAGTTAGGAAGAAGCTTAAGATGTAAATCTAGAGAATATGGGCGGGAACAGAATCAAGAAGAAACGTGAAGGGCTTGGCCTTGCACATAATGATGGACACTTGGAGAAGCTCACAGTGAAGTGGTGACCTTTCTATAAATGGAATGGAATGAGCAGAGTGAATCCATAACACACACTACCACTAAGTAGCTGGAGAATCAGGATCTCTCTGGATTTATGCTATTCAGTATATAATAGGAGAGTCAGCCTGCTAATAATTATGTGGAGTCACAGAACATTTAAGGTTGAAGTCCAATCTTCTAGCTTATGCTTAGATCCCCGTCAGACAGAGATGAGGTCTACTCTCTTAACTTTAGTGGCAGGAGATTGATGTTTATTCAGAAGAGAAAATTTCGCTTCAGAAAGCCTTAGGTATCAGGAAGTCCTCTTCTAGGCAGAAGTAGTATCTACCTCCCTGCCAATGGTGCCAGTTTTGCCCTTAAAAATCCATCAAGACTTAAATCCCTCTTCAAATATGTATTTAGTGATGGATTTTTTTCCCCTTTGAAATAGTAGGTTGTTCAACCCTTTTTAAAAATCTGTTTGTCTTTTTTTTTTGTATGTACCAACATATATTTAAGTTGTGATGTCCACAAATAAAAATAACATTCCAGAATCCCAGATGTGGTTTGATCAGGGAAAGTTAGTAAAGAGTTCATTCTAGGCACTAGGTTTCATTAAGTCCGGCCAAGTTGCTGATTCAGATTTATAGAGTACTTATAATATGCAGGCAATTTCTTAAGAGTTTTAAAGCATCATCTTTTTTAATCTTTTCAACATGAGGTAGACACTTTTAATATTCCGTTTTATAAATTGGCAGTTGGAAGCCAAATAAGTTTCCCAGGGTAAGTAAGCTAGCAAATAGCTGAGTTGGGATTGGAACTCAGGTTCACTTGACTTCACTAAGTTATGATCTCTTCACATGTTGATGTGTTGTTAGTCATCTTCCTTCCATCCTGAGCTTCTTTCCATCCTGTACAGATAGGTTTCTTCAGGTGTTGTGCAAAGAATATGGCACACAGAGGTTCTTGTTAAACATGGTTTGGATCCTTATGGTATAGATATTACTAGCTCTCACTCTGCAGTTAAAAAAATGAGGCTCAGATAAACAAGTATTCACTAAGTGCCTACTAGGTACCAGACTCAGTGCTGTTGCCAATGGTGTGACAAAAGTAAGCAAGGAAGTAAGGACAAGTATATGAAAGTAAAGAGTCGTATCTCTGGGCTCAAAGGTCAGCATTATTTCCATTGACACCATAGCTTATTCATCCAACAAAATTGCTCAGAGTCAATATAGAAAATGGAGTTTGCCCTCTCCAGCAAAAAGGAAAAGTGAAGGTATCCTTAGAAAGAGAGGCTACAGTGAGGAAAAACAACATTGTACACGTCAAGGAGTAGAGATTCTCTTTACCTTTCCCCCACAGATCTAAATTTTATTAATGCCCCCCCCAGCAAATGTGGCATTCTTTTAAATATGTCCTAAAAGTGTAAATCAGAGCAAAGACCATATTTCACGCCAAGAGGCTTGTATTTCCATCAGGTATTTATGACGCTGCTGTTAGCCAACTCTTCCATCTGGGATGCCTTTAGTCATCTTTCATCTGGTACACCTATTAGAGGAACTCCAGAGCCATCCATAACAAAGGGGCTCATCTTTTAGAACTCCTTTGGCAGGAGTGAGAAATCCAAAGGTTTCCCATAAAGCCTGTGTTTCGAATTGCGTTTAAAGCAGTTGTTTGATATGATAATGTCTTTGGAGGGAAAACTTGGCCCTGCCTCTCAAGGATAATAGAGGACAATTATTTTATTCTGTTGTGCTGTCTAACGAGGAACCATTTATTAAAAGCACAAGAGTTTCTGTAATCTACAAATTATGGAGGGAAAAGATTGCAGATCCTCTCTGTGCCCCCCTCCCCCCGCAAAATAACCCTAAAAGCTTCAGTGAAAAAAAAAAAGAGAGCTTTTTATCTTTCTAAATAGAGTAGTGAATACCTGCTATAACCCAAAACCAGTTTTAAAAAAGCACCCAGAGAGGAAAGATTTAATGGACTCTCCCATTAAATATGATCGAATATTCCTGGAACCAAGTTGTTTCCTATATACTTTCCAGTTTGACTCTGTTCAAGTAAAGGTAAAATCTAAACATGAGCTTTCTTTTTTTAATAATCATTTTGAAAGAGATGAATGCATCTCTGGGGGAAAAACAACAACAACAACAAAACAATAGCTTTAATTGTCACTTTGAACACCACAATACTATCTCATTAATTCCTCAGCAGAATGCCTCATTATTAAAATAATATGTGGGGAGTTTGTAGTCCAAAAAAGCCAGGAGAAAAATTCACTGCTAAAATGTTCCAGAATGTCTCAGAAAGGAATAAAACGACCAGAACTTTCATCCTATTCCAATTATAGACACATGTCCATGAAGAACTGTAATTCATTTTGACAGTGCTCCTCAGAGGGTTCCAAACACACAGACCCATGCTGGAGACCACTCGGGCTGTTCCCATCCTTGGCCTGGATGCGGAGACACCGGGCTGCAAGGGTCTCCCATCACTTAGTCATTCAGAACAGAGAAGGGCCGGCTCAATGCATGGGGGTGAGGAAGCTGCAGAGTTTTATGCCTTATTAATTGGACCTTGCTATTTAAACTCTTGAAAACTCCAAATGGCTTTGGCATGAAGTCAGAACCATAAAATAAATGGACTCAAGAAGTGAAAAGGAATACTCTGAGCTAGGCCATTTTCTGTTCCTCCCTAGAATCCTCAGCTGTATCTGGTACCAGAATTTCAAGTTCAGATCTTACCTGCATGCTCAGCCACCCATTTACAGGCTAATGCGACTGTAATCCAGACTTTTCTTTTTTCTCTTTTTAGTTCTGCCTTCTTCAAGAGGTGTTGGGATAAATAAATAACCACCTTTAGTTTTCATTGGCCAGCAGGTATGAGTCTGTCAAATTCGCCCAGCAAAATAACAACTCACTTGAGTTTGTGGTTTGTTTTTTTTGTGGCTAGAATTTTGTCAAGGCAGGGTGCCTCCTCTGATTTTCCTATAAACTTTCTGAGTAAATCATCCTGAAGAATAGTGACCTCTGGCACCAAGCCTGGGAGAGGTTCTGCTTCTGGGAGAGAAGGTAGCAGGAGAGGTCAGCCTTGGTTTCTTTTTGGCTTTGCTTCCTTGACAATCAAGACGGTCTTCTGGGGCGCCTGGGTGGCTCAGTCGGTTAAGTGCCTTCAGCTCAGGTCATGATCCCAGCATCCTGGGATCGAGTCCCGCATCAGGTTCCCTGATCCTTGGGGAGACTGCTTCTCTCTCTCTCTCTCTCTCATGAATAAATAAAAATAAAACCTTAAAAAAAGCCTCCTTTGTCCTCCTTTGTCTCATGAAAATGAGCAGTGTCAGGCAACAAAGCAGACACTTTTGTCATCAGCACCCCACCCCTCCTGAGCCTTGTGAGGATTATGAGCAGATTAGCCTTTGGTACCTGGTCTGTGAGTAGGAGGCCATGGGGCTCTCTGCTCAGTGGGGAGTCTGCTTCTCTGCCCCCTAACCCCTGCTCATTCTCTCTCTCTCACTCTCTCAAATAAATAAATAAAATCTTAAAAACAAAAAAGAGCATGGGCCCTAGGGGTGCCTGGGTGGCTTGTTGGTGAAGCATGTGACTTGATTTTGGCTCAGGTCATGATCTCAGGGTCATGGGATGGAGCCCTGTGTCAGGCTCCTCACTTAGTGGGAGTCTGCTGGAGATTCTCTCTTTCCCTCTCCCTCTGCCCCTACCTCCCTCAAATAAATAAATCTTTTTTTTTTTTAAGAGCATGCGTTTACTCAGAACCCAGGGTTCAAACCCTGAGATCATGTCTCATTAGGTGGGTCACCTTGAGCACGTTTCTACATCCATTTGCCTCGGTATTCTCATCTACAAAATGGAGATAGGAATGGGTTCCTCACAGATATATTGTTAGGATTACATGACCTGATGTATAAGAGCACTAAGTATAGCATGGAGTGCTTAGTGAGTACTTCATAAGTGGAAACTTATTTAGGGTAGGTGTTTAAAATTAAATGGTCTCCATATTTATTTTAGAGTTGATAAACAAAACTAACATCTATGGAAGGGATAAGACAGTACTATCAGAGAATGCTGAGCCTTCCCCTAGGATGCTGAGGTCCCTTCCTACCCCTTGGAGGAAATATCCCTTACACTGCAATTTTTCATGTCTTGTAAGGTGCAATCAATACAATTGATTTAATGATTAATTTATTGTGTTCCTCAGTAAAAGCCCTGCATCGACGTCTTAAAATGGAATCTTATTGCATTTGAGACAAGCACAACTAATTGGCAACAATCACTTAAAGGGGAAGCACAAAGTGTTCTAAACACACATATATAATCAAAACCAATAATGAAAAAAAACCCCAAAAAACCCTTGCACTATGTTAAGAATGCAAAAGTGGAAGGATGAGTTGAGTGTTAGCATTTTCTGAGTTGCTGAGCCACAGAGAAAGATCATCCGGGCCAGTTATGCTCTCTGTATCCTGACATTATTCATGACCTAAGAGGTCTGTGAGGACTTTAGGAGGGTTTTTCTTCCCCAGCTGTTAGTGTGAGGAACAGTTGTGTTCCTCTTTGGCTTGTGGTTTGTTTTTATCTCATAGTCTGTAAGCAATGAGGCCTCCATCCTTCCACTGGCCTATAGAAGAGCCAGAGACAAATCTGTGTCCTATCCATACCCTTGGGTGCATTTTTTAGTTATGCATATTGTATATATTTTATTTCTGGACCTGTGTTTTTGTTTCTACAATTGTTTACCTTTGCTTCATCTTGCCCACCAAATTATAAAATGAATCACCTAACTGAATGTCAGTGTATCTTTTTAAGTTGCCTATAAGTATATTTGGAACAAAGTAAGGGATACATAAAGTGATAAATGAACAAATACAGAAATCAGAGAAAAAGAAGTCTAATTTCCTGTTCTGCCATGCCACAAACTAGGTTTGTATTTGGTTACTTGCCACAAGATTTGTCTTCTGATGAAAACAAAAGGAACTCCACCAGCAGCTATCCCAACCCAGTGGCTGGTTCTTTTCAAGGATTCTGTCCTCCTTAGCGCCCCCGTCCTGAGAGTCTGAATGTGAGAGGGGATCCAGGGAGGGGCTGGGGAGACCTGACTTGGCCACAAGGTGTCACTGTTGCTGCACTGGAGGGAGGTCTCTGGACCTTGTCTTTGGCAGCCGGAAATGCTTCCTCTTTCCTCAACTAACTCTTAGGTGAACCAGGATGAAATAGCATTCATTAGATTTTTTTTTTTTTTCCTGCTCTAGAGAGAAAGGATAAGAACTCTTTTTGATATATACTTTTCCAGGGGCTGTGAGTGTTAAGTTTAAGGCAGTGGAGAGATCAGTGATTTTTGAAATTAATTTTCTTCATCGGGAAACTGTCTTGATGGGATTGTCTACCTAGCAGCCGCACAGAGAGCGCCTGCTGAGACAGCCCAGGGCTTTGGCCAAATCCTGGGCTTTGGAGCCCGACAAACCTGGGTTTGCATCTGGGTGCTCTTTCCTCTAGTCCTCCACCCTTACTAGCTGTGTGACCGTAAACAATTTTGAAACTTTCTGTGCCTCTGTTTCCTCATCTTCAAAATGTCATTTATAATACCTTCTTCAGAGGACTGGCGTGAGAATTAAATTGGGTTGGGCATGAGGAGCAGAAGCTCATAATAGGTGTTCAATAAATGAGAGCTATTATCCCTAAAATGTGAGCTGGGGATAGCTGTCCGGTAACTCAAAATAAATCTTGTGTATTTTTTCCAATGTCTGCAGAAACTAGGCGGAAGGGTGTATGTGTGTATGTGTGTGAGAAAGACAAAGAGGCAGAGGGAAGGAGGGAGGGAGACGGCAGCATGAGCTACGGTGTCTGTGTGAGCAAGGCTCTCAGGTGACATGCAAAGGGAGGAGAGAGCTCCTAATACATCACGTGACACAGTTGCTGAACCTGTACCCTAATATCTCTTTCCCTGCGTGACAGTTCTACAACTTCCTTCTAGTGATAGCCAACACTTCCGAGATGCTCACTTGTGACAGAAAGCACAGCACAGAACAAGGAGCAGCCTATCCCCAGGACCAGGGCTCACCAGCCTTGTGCTCTGCCATCATTTGCACCAACTCAGACAGACAGCCTCATCAAGGGAACGTGGGCTTTGGAGTCAAGTGTAGGTAGAGATTCCAGCTCCCAGACTTACTAGCTGTGTGACCTTGATGAATTTTTTACTCCTTCAGAGTTTCACTTTTCACCCTTTGTAAAAATAGGGTTTTTTAAATTTTTTATTATTTATTTATTTATTTATTTTTGTTTGTGTTTTTTTGTGAGGGATTAAATAAGAGAGTACAAGTGCAAGTGCAGAAGACAAAGGACACCAGTTCCCGGTGGTTCTATCCTGTTCAGGGAGGAAAATGCTATCAGGACTGTCCGGTCTGGTGCAGGAAGATCCCTCCCTCGACCTGCAGGGTCTCTCAGAACTGCCTTGTTTCAGAGATGTGTAAAGGAGAAAAAACACAAGTTCTGTTTTAAACACATTAAGTTGGAGGTGTCTGTTGGATAGGTGGTGGAGATGTTTACCAGCAAGTTGGATGTGCAAGTCTACAGGAACTTTGGAGGAAGTCTAGTTGGAGATATGGAAGTCTCCTGAATTGGTCAAATTATACTTAAGCAAATAACTTTCTTTCGGTCTTTTCTGTCCCACTGCCCTCCTTTAATTCAGTTGAACACATGCTAACTGTTAGACCCCACTTTCTTTCAAGGAGCCTTAGGCTAGATGGAGGTACTATTCTTTCCATTTGGCTCATGCAGTCTTCCTGGGAACCCTTACATTCCTGCCCAACTATCACTAAATTTGAAATCTTCATGGAGCTATGAAATTCTCTTCCATAAGCTGTGGCTTCCTGCTTCACCCAATTCAGAGGTTTGAGACTGCGTATTCTCCAGGTTGACCTAGGATATGATATTGTTGTGGACTCTTAGAAAGTGCTGAGAGATGATGCATATCAATATCCTATTTTTCAGAATTGCCAACTGAGACCTGGAGAATCAAGTGATTATTCTCATCACTCTGGAGCACAGAGCCACCACATGAGCTACCTCCTTACTTTTAAGGCAACAGATTATAATCCAGATGGTGGTTCAAATACTTCTGAGGCCAGGGATTAAAGCCCAGCCCTTCTTATAAGCCAGCTATTCTAGGGTTGAAGGGAAATTCTTCAATGACTTTATATACATAGAACCCTCAATTACTGTGGGTCCTTGTGACACAGAATTTTATTTGTCACGGGATAAAAAAAATCTTGGCTTTCATATATAGCAATGAGTTAATGAAGCACAGTTTCTCGAACAGTAAGAACCAGAGGGATTGAAGCTGTGCCGGGCATCCATTTATGATATTCTGTCAGTCTTGGCCAATATTTCCCAGTGTGATTATGGAACATGAGTCCTTTAGGATGCCTAGTTAGGAAAAAAAAAAGGTTTGGAAAAAATTTACACTCTCTCATACCCTTAAATACCCACAATGAAAATTAGCACACGGAGAACTGTAGTTCTAAAGAAATACGCTCAAAGTCTGTACCTAGTTCAAACCCATATTCCAAAACATGACTGACCGTGGAGCTCAAAACATCTGTTAACATCCCATAGCATACGTGTTTTATGAATTACCATACTTTGAATTTCTGATATAAACACTATTCTGGGTCCTTTATTGGTTTTCATCTTTCATCTTTCCAACCAGCTCGTGATGTAGACATTGTGTATGAGCACTTGATGCTGAGGACACTGGGGCTCGGAAAGGTAAAGGAATTTGCTCAGGCTCACAGTGGGTGCCATGCTTTTCACTTTGTCTTATTTATAATTTTTCATTCATCCTCCATATGCCCTTCCTCTGTGTCTTCACTGGTAATATTCTCAGGGCCTGGAAGTGGGTTCTCACCGTTCCTGACTGCGAAAGCTTCCTTATCTCTTAGGATCTAGGTCAGGAATCACCTCCGTGGTGCTGTTTCTCCTCTGTGCTCTCATGGCTCTCTCCTTACCTCTACCTTCATATTGTCCACTTTATTGTGGAAGTGTCTATTTGTGTGCAAGATCCTTAAGAGCAAGTGTTATATATTCATTCTTGTTTGTATACCTACTAACAGATATAGTGCTTGCTTGACAATAAGTAGGCGTTTATCAACACGCCTGGCATAGAGGCTCCATGTCTCTCTGTTGCACTGAATTGAACTGAACTGAACCGAAGCCAGTTCTTACTATCTTCAAAGCCCCAAACATTTCCCATTATACCTCACTGCCTCCCATTCCAACTGTAAAAGTTCTATTATGTTTTGGCCCAAATAAGCAACAGACCTGTTTTTGTTCCCATGGTAGTTGGTAATGCTGTGGAGAATTATAGGGAGCAAATTTGGGAGGAGAATAGGCACCTAAACTCAAAGTTATATTACATCAAGGATTGCATTAGCGATTTATATATAAATCCCCTTAGTACAGGGCTGAGAACAAAGAAAGCTTTAGTAAACGTCAGCTCTTACTTAAACTATTATAATTTCAGAGAATGGGTTCAGTCATTGTCAAAAATGTTTTTGTTTCATGCCTGGAGTTACAGGTTAGATTCTGGCATTTTTGTGGATGAATACTTCGGCTGGGTAGATCCAACCTGAAAGTTAAGATTCTCGTGTTTAGAACAGATATAGGTAATTCAGAAGCTGCTTGGCAGGGGGCATTCTGGCATAGACAGGATATTCTCTCAGAGGGGGTTACCCACCCACACTGGATGCCATAGTCTGCAGTGGGGGTCGTTAAGACCCAGAGAGACGAGCTCTGCCTGGAAATCTAGTTAAATCCCTCTCCCTACCTTGCCACCCATGTCTAGCACCATCTACCTATCAGGAGAGCAGGAGTCTGAAGCTTAAGCTTGACCAGAGTTTTGGCGAGTTTGCTATCATAATTCTTTAAGAACAGATTTATGAGGTTTTACTGTTAGTGTTTCTATGTGTTTCTCTCCCTTCTGTTGAAGGCTTCGAGGCCTCTCTCCCTCTGTCCCCATCTTTGACATTAAGCTCTGAAGGTTATCATGCATAAATAACCCCAGGTTTAGTCTCTGGCTTATTCACAACCTCACATTCTTTGAAAAATTGGAATAGGCTCTTGACTTGTCTTCCTGCCCCGGATGATGTTAAAATAAATCATGCCAGTTCCATGCTTTAAGATCTCCCATGAAAAATTAGAGCTATTCACCTTGACAAGCAAAATTCTTCATAATCTGCCCCAATCACCAACTTCTCCAGCTATGTCCTTTATCACTTGCCTCCCTGTACCTGTCCAAGTACCCAGGTGTGCATTGGATTTCTTACCATTTCCCATTCTGTGCCTCTGTACATTCTCGCTGTCAGGGATTTTCTTCTTCCTCGTGTGTTTGGCATTTCTTACTCATCCCCCAAACATCCCTTCTTCTGTGAAGCCTCTCTTTCTCCTCAAAGGCAGCGTGCAAAGCTGTTCCTTTGGGCTTCACTGTATGTCACCAGCCCTCTGTTTCATTGACACAGAGTCCTCTCTCTTCTCTTTCATGAGAAAGAGAGTTCTGGTGATGTATGAAGGACCTTTTGTTGGAGGAACAAAGGGGTCATAATGACTACCTGCCATGTAACACTCTCTTTCTTCTCCTGTGGCTGGAATGTAAAATTCAGGCTGGGTAGACCTTTGCTGGGGACTGAGATGGCCCCATGGGACCAGGTAGATACCAGGAGAGAATGCAAAAGGGGGGAAAAAAACTTTTTTATTTGGGATTTATCAGAGCTCTGTCTTAGAGTTTTCCCCTGAAATGTACTTTTGATTCACTTACCCCATATAGGATCTATTCCAGCTCTCTAGAGTAGGCAGGGATTCAGACAAAAACCATGGCAAGGAATAACCAGGGCACATATGGTTGGCATCCTTTATGTTATATTTTCTCAGGAGCTTTAAGTGACTGAGCAGGGATTTGGGATCCTCGCTCTATCACAAGCACACATTATAACACCCAGCACATTGAATTGTATTTGTTTCTGTGTCTTTCTTCCCTGTTAGACTATGAGCTTTTTGTGTCCAGGGTCTGGAGCACATTTCCCCTTGTTACTGTGCCAGGTCTTTTAGCTATCTCAGCAAAACAGCAGAGGTAGCCTGGTGGAAAATACCGTGGACTTTGAAGGTAGTCAGCTTAGGTTCAAATCCCACTTCTACCACTTTAGGGGCAAGTGACCTCAGGCAGGTGAAATAAGCTTTCTGTGCTTCAGTTTTTTTCATGCATTTAGTGAGGATAATAATAGTGTCTTTTCTATGTTGTAGTTAAGATGACCCAGTGAGCTAATGTGTACAGACTATTTGTACCTGTCACTTAGCAGACATTGAATAGTTGCTAGTTATACATAATTTTATTTCTCTAGGGCATAACATTTTATCAGCATATAGTAGGCACTTCCTAAATGTAAACAAATAAAAAAGCATTGAAGAGAAAATTTTCCAAGGCACTGTGCAAAGTGACTTGGGGCAGGGTGTTGTTCTCTAAAGAGGGTGGGTTGGGAGTAAGAATGAGGAGTTTGAATTATAGATTTGCCACCTCCTACTTTCATTAACATGGACAAGCCATTCACTCTGTCTCAGCCTCAATATTATTTAATCCCAGAGGTGGGTGTTATTTTCACCTTCGGTTTTATTTGTGTCCCTGCACAGTGTCTGGCGCCCCATTCTCCAGACAGAGAACTGCTTCCTTATGAACCAAAGCTTTGTGACAGACAATGCTAACTCAAGCAGGGAGCAGAGGGGAGGGCGAAATCTCCAATGACCAGGAGCATTGAGGACTCCTAAATTCTACGGTCTAAGTGGATATGCTTTGTGTGATCAGGACCCATGTTTTTTATTTGAGTATCGGTTTTGTTGAAATAGTAAACAGATATGTCTTCTGAATATGCCTTGTCTCTACTATTTCAGGTACTGTGGACACCATTTAGGGAAATTGTTAATTTCAATATATTTTAGAAAAAGGCCCTTTGGTTTAGTGAATACATCTGAATTAATTAATTTTGAGAATTAATTAATTAATTAATTAATTTGAATTTCAACCATACCCAGAAGTTTTAATACTCTTTAGTAGAAGTTATTCTGGGATCTATTTTGATGAAGAGATAAATCAGTAAAGACTCATTGGGGCTTGGGGGTGGGGTGGGCAGTGGTTGGGTGTTAACGTTTATCGAGTGCTATTTTATGCTAAGCTTTCTCATTGTCATGTCATGTCAACCACTCTGTTTGCCATGAGTAAGCCCATTTTATAGGTTAGGAAATAGGCCCCAAATAATAGACATGAAGAGTAACAGTTTCAGATTTTGAAACCCAATTTGTGCTCTTTGGACTATGCCACACTGTGTTAGGAAGCAGCAAGTAATGACTCTCAGACAAGGGCTAGCACATAGGAGGGGCTAAATAAGTATTTCTTCCATCATGGATGGATGGACTGCTGGATGGAGGCACACACGCATAGATGGTTGCATACTCCCCAAATTCCCAGCAAGGTAAAATGTGTTCAGAGTCACAAGAACTGTGAAGAGATTTAGGAGTTTAGGGAGGCAGAAAGCATTTCAGTGTCTAGGTGAAGTGCCAAGTGAGTAGGATGGTACCAAGTTCAACAGGTGCCAGCTGAACCCACAGACATCTGTAAGAAAAGGAACAAGCCTTTCAGACGCCTCCCCTGCAGCCCCATTTGCTGAGTTGACAAGTTAATTACTCAGCTATCAGGAGATAACTTGGTAGTGGTAACACGTGTAACTGTGTAATTATCAGGGGTTCCAGTAGTCGCTGTGTAATTATCAAGTAGTTTTCATGAAACAACATGTGTTTGCTTGTAAATATACAATTAAGCGGTGTCGCCACCATTAACTATAAAACAAAACCAGCATCTGGCACTTAAGGTACCAGCTGTGGGTCCCTACAATTAAACTTTTCTTTAAATAGGACTAACTTTCCAAAGGGCGCCAAGTCACAAAAACTCACAGGAGCACATCTGATAACACCAATCATTCTGTTCTTTTTGACTGAAATGACATTTTCCTCTCATGCCTGTAAAAATCCAGTCCATTCTTTGTCAAGTTGAAATGCCTTTTTTTTTTTTTTTTTGTATTTTGCAGATTCCTTTAAACAAGATGTAAATTCTGCTTCTCTAAATTCTCTAAACCGATTTGCACCTCTTATAACCTTTAATATATTCTGCCTACCTGGGAATTTGGCGCATAGCCATCTGTCAATCATGGCACAAATATTTATTGGGCCTTTATTATGTGGCAGGCCTTGGGCTAGGCAATTAGAGTATAGTGGTCATCAGAAGAGATGCGGCCTCTGTTACTACAAAACTTAACAGTCTAGAATAGGAGGAAAGATATATATACAAATAATTGCCAGTGTCATAAATCTTGTAAAAGAAGAAGTCAAGGCTAGTGCTATGGGTAGTAATTCTCTTTTAGTCTAAGTGAGTTGCGGGTGGCGGTCCCAGGTCCTATTTCCTCATTTACGTAATAATTATTTATTTAGCACATACTTTGTGCTGTTTGCCATGTTGTGTACTAGGAATTTTACAATAAGCAAGATGGACATTGTCCCTGCTTATACTCTAAAGTCTCAAGGTGGTTACCTCAGGACCTGTAGTAATGTACTCAGTATATATTTTTTCTTGCTAATGATGGTAGCTAACAGTCCTAATATAAAATTATAGTATCCTTATCTTTATGTTGTCCAAAAGAATATAGTGATATATATTGTATTATCATAGAGTGTAGATATTTTAACTGGTCATAGAAGATATTGACCCAGAAGTGAAAACTTAGATTTATAATTTGCTGTTATATTTTCTTAAAATTCCCCTATTTATTATAAAAACCTTTAAAGAAAACTTGGAAAATATACAAAATAATCACACAAAATTCTCCTACTCAGACAGACCTGTTAAGGTTAACTCCCCCCTTATATTTTTCACCAATATTTTTTAAGGTAAAAATTTTGTGTCCTGCTTTTTCTTCTACTTAGCATTAGAGCATGAACATTTTTCTATATTATTAAAAAGTCATCTCAATTTAATTTTCAAATATTTTTTAAAGATTTTGTTTAATTTTTTTAGAGAGAGAGCACAGGAGCAAGGGGAGCGGGTCAGGGGGAGAGAGAATCTCAGGCAGACTCTGCATTGAGTATGGAGCCCAGTGTGGGGCTCAGTCTCATGACCCTGAGATCATGACCTGAACCTAAATCAAGAGTTGAACCTTTAACTGACTGAACCACCAAGACGCCCCAAGTCATCTCAATTTTAATAACTTTTATATCCCATAGATGTGACTAGAGTTCTTAAGCATTTCCTTAATGCCTGACTATATCATTCATTCATTCCATTGATATTTATTTAGTGACTATTTCTTTTTATCAGCACTGTTCTAGGCACTGGAAATATGGTAAAAATTAAAACTGAGAAGGATTCCAAGAGTTTACGGTCTGGAAAAGATATAATAAATAAATAAGTAACTATATAACTATGACCAATGATCTGAGATAAAAGAAGGTTGACAGGATAGAGGGTCCTGGGGAGGTACTCTTGTTGTCATAGAGAAGTCAGGGATAGTGTCACTGAATAAGACCTGGAGGGGATGGGGTTCACATGCAGGAGTTTGGGGCAAGAGGAAAAAAAGCAAGTGCAAGGATCCTGAGGTGGAAGTGTGTTTGGCTTGTTCAAATTATAGCAAAGATGTAAGTGTAGCTGAAGGAGAGTCAGCAAAGGGGAAGAGTAGTGAGATCAAAGCAGTAAATGAGGATGGTGGCGTATGGATCATGTAGGGTCTTGTAGGCCACTGAAGGTCTTTAAGTCAAACAAGGAGCTAAAACACTTACATTTGAACAGATCACCCTGGTTGTCATGTTGAGAATAGATCATAGGAAAGGAGAAAGGGATAGGAGGTCCTGATAGAAGACTACAGCAGTGATGCAGAACTATTTTTTTGGTCTTTTAATTAGAAATAAGTTTTTAAAATATTTATTATAAAATTTTTAGTGAAATTTTGTAGAGAAATAAAAAAAAATAGCATAATGAACTCCCATACTCAACTTTAACATGAACAACACACCTGGCTAATTTTGGTTCATTAATATACCTACTCATTACTGACCCCCCACACCCTGATGTATTTTTTTAAACAAACTTTAGACATACACTTTGATCTCTACATAAGGAAAAGCTTCCTAAACTAAAAATGCAGTGAAGAAATCCCCAAAGAAAATCTTACAGAATTTCCATAGACTAGAATTAAAGGTTCTGGACATAAAAATTATATTTGGGAAAATATTTACATTAAATATACACAAAGTTTGTCATAAATAAAGAATTAATAGAAATTGATGAGAAATATTACTAATACCCCAGGATATATTTGGGAAAAGTCAATAAGGACCCTTTTAAAAATGGATAAAAAAATGATACTAAAATCTGTAATTACATAAGAAATGAGATAAAAACAAGCTAAAACAATAAGATAAATAAAACCACCCCTCCCTCACCACCCCATTACAAACATTACTAAGAATGCCAAAAAATTGGAACCAACTTTGATGCCCAATCACAAGCTAGAATATTGATTATTTCACTCAATTAAAAACTCTTTTTTAGTTACTTTAGACTTGTAGTTAAATCACATGATGAACATTAATTGTATCTTGTTTGTTGTTGTTTGGTGGTTCTTTCATCTATACTAGGTCAGTCTTCCCAATAAGTACCATCTCATTCATAGGATGATACCTTCTCTGAAAAAAGTTGACTGTTTAATGCTTGTCTAGATCTGTCCAATCATTATTTGAAAATTGGTTACTGGTTCCTCTTTTAGTTCCCCAAATATTACCCAGTCAACGGGTTATTTCTTATCAGAATTAAGGAAGGCAGTCAGTGGGTGATGGCCCCCACCTACATTTGCATGTGCATGTCTCTGTTGCTTTTGAGCCCTGAGACTTAACATTCCTGTGTTCACAGTGGCATGTGAATGTAACCACCATCTATCTAGTCAGACAAGCCAGAAATTGTGAGACCTCTCAGGCCTTCTCTCTCCCATTCAATCTATCAATTTCTAGTAATGTCACCTCTTAAAATTTCTTCAATCTGCCTGCTCTTTACCAAACCCAACTCTGATACATCATCATTTCTTTTCTAGATTACTTTCTACCTTGGTTTACCTACTTGCACACATGCATCTCTTCAGTCTGTTCTCCATATTGCAGCTGGAAAAAGCCTTTTAATGCAAATTAAATTGTGTTGCTCTCCTAATCAAAACCATTCAGTGTCTTCCCACTGGATGAAAGTCATGACCTTAATCCCACCTATGACCTGCTTAACCTTCCTCTCCAGTCCATCCCACCTCAATCTATCTATAGTCTTGGCTGGCTCCAACTAGTTGGCATTTCTTTCAGTCCCTCATCCTGGCAAGGTTCTAGTCCACCATAGGGTCTATGCATATATTGGAACACTTTTCCTTTATCTAGTGTAGAGGACAATGCTAGTGCTTTCCCCTATCTCCCAGAAGCTATTTCTATCAATTCTTTGCACCTCTCTTTATGTGCTCCACATGGTACCTTTAGCAACTTTGTGGAGAATTGTCCTCTGGTTACTGCAGCCACTTTGTTGGCAGAAAGTGTCTGTGAATTTTAGCCCCCCTCCCACATGGATCTTTAACCAATAGCTCTAAGTGAGAGTTTGAGCAAACTTGTCATAGATCAGGACAACTCTGAGGCAAGGCCTACAATCTAGAATCCCCCTGAAGATTCTGGCTAAAGCTACTCTCTGCATAGCTGTGCCTGAGATCACACTATTGCTTGGCTTTCTCCCCTTCTCTGTACTACTTTCCCAGCCCTTACCCATCTCTGTGATAAATCTCTAGTAGAGGAATCTACTGTCTTGAGGACTGCCCTTAGGGAACCCCATCTAAGACACCTAGATAACTAGGACTCATTTTTTAGATCTCGGGTTGAATGTCACTTCTTAAAAATTCCTGACTATCTAAAGTTCTCCTCTCACTCCAGATGATGAGAATCTCTCCTTCATAGCACATTCCAAAACATTTTCTATGTTGTTGGTGAGTCTTTGACCATAAGCCACATAAGGCAGGGGCCATATGTGTTTGACTTATCATTGTGTTCCCAGTGCTTAGCATAGTGGCTCAAGAACAATCAGTAAAGATTTATTAAATGAATAGTAAGTGAAGAATAAAAGTTGACACACTGTAAGTGTGATGGACATGAGTATAATGACAAGTTAAAAATTGTATTATTCAAACCATTTTTATTGAGTTGCTATATAACAGACACTGAAGTAGTAAATGTAAATTTTCATATTGTCTTATCCATAGTAGGCACTCAATAAATATTTGTGAAATGAATAAATGAATACATGATGCATGCCTGAGTGTACAATGGAAAATTACAATTTAGTTGGAGAAAATAAAAACATAGGTATAGGAAATTTGTTTTAAAAACTCCGGATTTGTTGACATGTCCCAGAGTTTGTCTAGTTGGTCTCCAAGTTACCTTAACAAAGAGAAGAGTTCATTCTTTTTGAATCTCAGCCAGATGGGCTATTGCCAATGTTATTTAAATATATTTGGCTGAAACTAAGGTAGCTGTGAGAAGCTAAGACTCATTATAGCCCAACTATTTTTTGTGCATTCATCCTTACTTTTGAAGTTTTCCTTGGCACAATCTCATTTTACAAATGCTTAGAATTGAAAACAGTTAAAGTTACGTGATTTTATAGCTAGTTTATTTTTCAGGGGTGTATGGAGGTCCTCAGTTTGACAAACCATAAGTTGTAAGATCCCATTACCTATATTTTAGAGTGTTCTTATTGCTTAGAGTTCATAAACTAAAATCAACATTGTAAGATGGAAGATGACGTTGTTCTCAAGTAAATACTAGTTTTGAATTTAGAGATTCTTATTCCAATTCCTGGCTCTCCCTAAAGCTATAAAATGAGCTCTTGCCTTTTAACAATAATGATATTACAAAGTGAATTCAAAGCAATTTTGGTTGCTTTTTAGATGAAGGGATTAACACGTTTACTGTACTGAGATCAAACTGGACTGAATTGAAGTTGTTGAGGATAAATTCTAAGCCAACTCTTGTTGAAGCTCTTATTCTGGAATATCAGATGTTATGCTAAGAAAAGAGGGCCAGCTGAATAATTAGCAATTGCTTTGATTTATTCTTTATTTGAATTTCTTTTTTTTGATTATGACTTAGATTATGTTTCACAATGTATACTTTGATAATAACGTAGGCAACAATTATTGAGCATATACCAAATGTAGCACATCATAATGTTAACCTAGACATAACAAATAATTTCTTAAAGAGAAACAAATAATTTCATAAAGAGCACATGCATCAATCCCATCATACTTCAGTTTTTAGCTATCACTAACTCAGTTGACTCCAACCAGAGGAGCCTCGATGGCATTTGGTGTTTCCTTTACAATTGTGTTTAGGTTTCCGAGAAGTATTGTAGTATAATGTAGTATAAGTATAATGGCTAAGTGCATGGACTCTGGGTTTAAGCTCTACTTCTCTACCATTTACTGTCTGAGTTCAGAGACAAACTGCTTAATCTCTAATTATTTTTGTGTCCTTGGAAAAGTCATCACTTTTTTTGGTCCCACGTTTCTTCATCTGAAAGCTGATGATAATGACAGTAATGATGTCAGAGCATTTTTTTTGTTAAAAATTAAGTGAATTTAATACATGTAAAGTGCTTAGAATATTGCCTGCAGTAATAAGCATACGTTGGAATTTAAAAAGTGATATATTAGCTCACTTTTTCACTTACATTTGTGTGAAATTGTAAAATTGTGACGTTGTAAGAAATTCCTTAATGTCTTTTAAGTTCTACTTTTCTTATCTGTAAAATGGGCCTAATTGGCAAAGTCTCCCTGCAGTGTTTTGTGAAGACTGAATGCGATCACCTAAGAATATTGCCTTGCCAACCACAAAGCCTGTGGTCTTGTACATATCAATCATTTAAAAAATATTCATTGTATAAATGAGCTGAGTGAAAGAACAATTAATTTCTGTGTCACCCCTATGTCATATTCATTGATTCATTTCACAAGTTATTAAATATTTTCTAGGTGCCAGGTACTATATTAGATCCTAGAGGATGCTAGGATGAACAAGATAGTCTCTCATGGAGATTTAGAATCTGATGTGAGAGATAGATATTAATTAAATAAGTAAGCAATTCATTATAATTGTAACATATGCTACAAACCATATAAAATAAGATGTGTGACTATGAGATTCATTAGGTACATTTCTTTCACTTTACAAATCAAGAAAGGGCTACATGGTTGGGACTGGACCAACAATATGCATAAAAATTTTATCAAGACTTTATTACTGCAGCGTGGTTTAAGGTTCACAACAAAGTTAAGAGGAAGATGCAGAGATTTTCCACATATGTCCTCACATACATAGCCTTGCCCATTATCCTCCACCAGAGTAGTACATTATATTTGATACAACTGATGAACCTACACTGAAACATCATAACCACCCCAAGTCTATAGTTTACATTAGCGTTTGCTCTTGGTGTTGTACATAATATGGATTTGGACAAATGTATAATGCCACATAACCACTATTATGATTTCATGCAGAATATTTTTACTAGCCTTAAAGATCTGTGCTCTCTCTGCCTATTCAACCCCGCTGCTCCCCTTTCTCCCCCCAACTCCTGGCAACCACTGATCTTCATACTGTCTCTATAGTTTTGCTTTTCCTGAATGTCATATAGTTAGGATCCTACAGTATGCATCCTTTTCAGGTTGGCTTCTCTTACTCAACAATATGCATTTAAGTTCCCTCTATGTCTTTTCATGGCTTGATAACTCATTTCTTTTTAGCATTGAATAATATTTCATTGTCTGGATGTAGCACAGTTTCTCCATTCACCTACTGAAGGACGTATTGGTGAATGCTAATTTTTTACAATGAACTCCATGCTGGATGAAATTGACTGGTAGCTGCTTATTATGCCTTACAAGATAGAATTAAATTCTGTTTTTCGGGTCAAAGTGTGGGGCTCAGTAACAGATAAAAGGGTTGAAAAAACACCTTAAATAAAAGGATTCATGGTTTCCAAGTGTTGACTATTTTCTACGTCCTAAACACTTTATAGTCATCATTTGGTTCAATCCTCACAACCTGTGTGAATAAGTAGTATTGCAAAATAAGGCTCAAAGGGACTCTGAGCAAGATTGCTTTAAGATCATATGGCCAGAAAGTGCAGAGAGTGCTGTCTGCTTGATAGTAAAATTCATGTTCTTCCTAACACAGCAGCCTATTTCTACTTGAGAATAATTTAGGCTCAAGTCTTAGCCTTATCTTACAGATTTTTAGGTTTCAGAATCAGCTCCTGAGTTTCTGGGCTGAGCAAGGCCTGTTTGGGCACATTATTTACTTATGTTCCCCCATGTCCCCAAACACATGAGAATTAGGATATCAGAAAGCATAATAGAGAAATTGGGAAATGAATACAGGATCTTTTTGATGCTCTGAAATTCCTTAATTTTTCAGCCAGCTCCAAATTAGAAAACAATGGAGATGATATTTGAGAAACATCCCTAATCATTACTAATCAACAATATCCTCTTGAGGAGGCCATTCTCTCCTACTTTTCAGAGGGATACCCTGAAACTATGTGTCAGGAAGAGTGTTGTGTTGTCACTCTTTTGGAGGCCTCTGAGGAAGAGCACAAGAGAACCTTTATTCTGAAGAGAACCACAGCTCAACTATGTACAAGGGGTAGAGATAAATAAGATTTCTATTTATTGAGTCGTAGGCCAAGCACTATGCTAAGACTTTACATGCATCTTCGCTCACCTTATTCTCTTAATAACTCATTTTATCTCCACTTACAGGTGAGGAAACCGAAGCACAGAGAAGGTAATTGTCCAAACATGCTCGCACTCAGCTCCTAAGTGTGGAACTGAGAAGCAAACCCTGATTTAAGTGACTCAGAATCCAACCTTTTTTCCATTGGAGCACATTCCATAAACCGTTGTGTGTCATTAGGACGGAAGAAAGGAAGACAAATCTGACCCATTGGTAAGTTGTGGTTTATTTGTCCTTATTTGTCCACAGCGTCTGTGGTTTCATTTTTGCCCTCTATTTCATATGGCTCAGCTGCTCCACTAGCAAACAGAATTTAAAATGCTCCTAGAACGTTTGACTTATTCAGTGACTTCATCATTAAAAGGACACTGGGGAGGGAGGCAAGAGTGGAGTTTTCCAAAACCCATTACTCGGTGCAAACTGTCTTCTCCCACATCTCTCCTGGAATATCACCACCCATTCGGCTCCATGCTATCACAGTAGCAATAAAGCAGCTCTCTGCAAGCTACATGGAAAAATCCATCAGTCTCTACTAGGGTAGAGGACTTTATGATACAAGGCCAAAAGGAAGAGGTATCATTGTGGTAACGTTAAGAGAAAAAAATGCATATGTTGTGATGATATTTACACATATGTCACACATAAACATTTAAAATGATCAGACTCATTTGAGCATGGAAAAGAAAAAAAAAAAAGCACAAACAAAAAAAAAAAACCCAGAAGCAATACTCACTGTAATTGTTTTTAAATAGTGAGAGGTATTCCAATTCTGTGAGGACTGCATACACATGAGAAAGATTTAAGGTTGAAATTAAATAATTAAAAGCCTCTATAATGATGTGCATGATTATTATTGTGTATTGCAGTAATGAGGTATACATGGTAAGTCATTTACAATAAGAAAATAATTACTGTTGTGTGTGCTTTCTCAGTGCCTTGGAGAAAGAGATTCCTGTTTCAGTGGGTAGGTGGGTATAGTAAAGATCAGTGCTCTTCTGCTTTCATGACCATGGAAAAATACCCCTCCAAATTACCATCTCTTCAGCTATAAAATGAGCCCAGCTCACAGGGGATTCAAATAAGATAATGCATGCAAATTTCTCATCACTGTCCCTGCAGTTTGGTAAGCATTTTGGAGATGTTAGTTAATTTTTAATAATATTTTGTTGACTTCCTTGGCAAAACGTTGCCTATAAAGTACTTTCAGCAGCTAGCAGCTGGACAGGAGGGACCAAACACCAGGGATGAGTAACAGGTCTGACTCACATTAGGTCACGGAGTGTAATCAGATTTCATTGTGCTTTGGTGCTGTGAAGGCTGTGCAAGGATTCTGGGAGACATGCTAAAAATGTATATTCTGGGTCCCACTCCCAGAAATTCTAATTCAGTAGGTCTGAGACAGGCCTTGGGATGGGTATTTCCAAAAAAGCTCCCCAAATTGCTTGGATGTGGTTTCATGTGTCAAAATCTTTAGTGTCAGCTATCAGATTGCTTTCCTAACTTTCAGCTTCCAAGACATTGTCCTCAACCTTAGGTGAACATTAGAATCATCTGGGGAACTTTCAAAAATCTCAGTGGTTAGGCTGTCCCCTAGTTCAATTACATTAGAATCTCTATGGGTTGGATCCTGGCAGCAGGTTGTTTTGTTTTATTTTGTTTTGCAAGATCCCCAGTTAGTTACTTCAGGCAACCAAATTTGAGAATCATTGTTCTAAGGGAAGGAGAGTTTTACTGGATGAAAATGAATTGGCAAGAGGTAATTTTGAAATAGATGGCACTGTTGTATCAGGAAAAACCTGATCTTGGTGATGAGCTGATTATCAGAGGGGATTATTGACATTAGGAGGTGGAAGAAGGATATAGAAAGAAAAGGAAAAAGAAGGGCCCCGAAATAATGTTTGCCTGTTTGAATTCTTTTTGGGGCAGGCTTTGCCTCCTCTATATGTCAAATGAGTATGTTTTGTATTTGTTAATCACACTTCCCTCATTACAAAATGTGAACATTTTTTTTTCTGTTTTGCCTGCGATGGGCTAAACACTGTGCTAAGTGTTTTCATATATGTAACCTCATTAGAGTCTCAAATCATCAGTGTGAAAAAAATTATCTTCTCCAGATGAAACATGAACTCAGTCACACAAGTAGTAAGTAGTTGGTTATCACAGGCCCCACACACATGTGCAACTCAGCTTCTTTAAAATGGCCTCAATTTTTATTTCTCAAATTCTTCTCAAATGTTTGTTAAATGTACTCCAGTGGGATGGGATTGAAACTGAATGTCAACAGAAGACAGGAGAGGACTTATTCTCAACCATAGTCAGGAAATGGTATCTCTTCTTTTTCACTGGGAAGAGACTGATTAAGAAACATCAGCACCAATGTCCTTTAGTAGCTCTGCTCACTGTGTCAAGAAAGAAGAGTTCTAAAAAGAATACAGCTTTTATTAAATTGATTTGCTTACTTCCTTAGATATTTGATTGGTCTCAAAGTTTTCCATCATCTTCTCACCATTTACAATATTGGACATAAAAGTAAAAAATTTTATTGAGCAATAAAAATGCTCTAATAAAGTAAAGGTGGTAAATCCTTCCAAGTGGCAGCACAGAAGGCAATTCCATGAGAGCCAAGAAAATAGTCCTGCTTTGGGAAATGCAATCCTAGTTATGAGATGATATTAAACATCATTTTTAAAAAGTGAAACAAATAGAAAACCCTTGAATATTTAGACCTACAGAAGAGATACAAAGTGATATCTGTGAGGGATTAATGAAGGCCCTGGAATGTACATATCAAGCCTCAATATTTCCACTTAAGTTGTGTCCTGTGTTGATGCTTGACCTTCAGAACTATTTCAAGTCACTTTGGTGGAGGGATTTATGAGGTATTGGATGGCAGGCTGATTTAAATTAACCTCTGCAAATATACTTGGTATAAACTTACCTGTCATAGACAATGGCACAGTTTTAAGGTTTTCAGATTCATCACAGTCTCTACAGTATTTTCCTTTAATAATGCATATTGAAAAATAAGATGTTTAGCTAAGGCTGCTAATTCTTTGAAACTCTAATCATTTAAGCTGTCTAGCCTTGTTCAGGGTAATTATTTCTATCCATTATCCATCATGCTAAGAAATGACAGCTCAGGGACAAGGAGACTTTTCAAGCAAATGCTTTAAGACAGTGTTTAAGTTTGTAGGCACTGGCCAATGTTAATTAAATTATATAAACAATGACTCATAGGATAAATAGCACAGAGAAGCTTGAAATAAAAGACAGTTCAATAACTTTAAAACTATCTTTCAAAAAAAATTTTAAAAAGGGGGGCCTTTATTCTCTTTGCTTTATGTTCATCTTCCTAAAATTCAGGTGCTGTCAAAATACATTGTCTCTAAAAGTCTCACTTCTAAGATTAGTAGGGGAATCTTTCTGAATTCTATTTCTGGAATCTATTTTGCATTAGAGGAAAAAAAGAAAACAAATGGAGAAAAGTAAGCTCTTTTAGGAGCCACAGAACCATGAGTCAAGCCCCTAGACATTCTCAGAGTGTGAAAAATTCTGGTCGATAGGAGATATAACCGCTAATATTAGTAGAACTGCCAATATCTCTCTAAAACACATCATTGTTGAGTATAGCTTCTAATATGTCTCTAATGCACATCACTCTTTTCTGGCAAGTTTTAGAAGGTTACCATTTTTTTGAAATTTTATCCTCTAAGATGGGTAATAATCCCAGAACCAGTGGCAAATATAAAAATGTGAAATTATCACTTACCACTCATTGCTCACCTTCTTTACCCGTAGGAGGAAAATATCTGATAGTCTATCCACATACTTTAATTTACTGTAAAATCAGCAGTTTATCAACCTCTTAGGAATTCAGAATTTTGGAGTCCTGAATTGACATCTATAAAAAGAAAAGGAGCTGCTGGGTCACCCTCAATTTCTATTTGTTCCACTTTGTCCTTTTGCTCTGCCTAGTAAAGCCACAGGAAAAATTATGCTTCACAAATGTGTCAGTGGCCTTTACTATATCAACATATCCTGCTTATTCGGGGGATTTAGGTGAAGTAACTTGCAAGCTCGTTGAGGTCAGAGACTACGTGTCATTCAACTTTAAACGGCCTGTGGAGCCTGACGGGTGGGTGCTCATAGGCCCTCAGTGCAGGTTGAGCTGAGGTAGGATACTAAAGCAAGTTGTATTGATTTTTTTTTTGCTACATTCTTAACATTTATCTAACTTATTCCTCAAATAAAATAAATTATATCCAGTTGCCTTTCCAGTTCTTAGGAGATGAATATTTTCTGAGACAATAATGTGGATGGCTAAAGTTTTTGAATTTTCTGCACATGGAAATAAGCTGTTGTATAGTAAATGATGATCAAGAAGAGGGATGATTCTTAGTTGGGAGTTATTAGACTCTGGAATGTGAAATTAATGCAAACTATCCCCTAGATTTTTAGACTTTTTTCACAGGCATTTGTCTCAGGCAAATTTCCAAATGTTTAAGGATTTCCCAGATATTGTACTGATAATGACTTCTAATTTAATCATGTTGTGGTAGAGAAAATACTCTGTGTGACTTTAGTCTGTTGAAATGTATTTAGACTTTTTTAGGCCTCAGCATATAGTCTATTATCATGAATGTTTTATGTGCATTTGAGAAGAATGTCTATTCTATGTTATTTGGTGTCAATTAGGTGAAGTTGGTTGATAGTATTGTTCAAGACTTCTATATCCTTACAGATTTTCTGTCTACTTGTGCTATCAGTTATTGAGAGAAGATATGTTAAAATCTCTGACTATAATTGTGGAGAAGATAAATGTTCATTTATCTTTTTAGATCTGTTTTTGCTTTGTGTATTTTGAAACTCTGTTATTAGGTACATACACATTAAGACTCTTACATCTTCTTGATGAGTTGGTGGCCCACTTATTAGGTACATACACATTAAGACTCTTACATCTTCTTGATGAGTTGGTGGCCCATTTATAACAAATATAACTATTTATAACTATTTGACCTATTTCCTCTCTAGTAATATTCCTTGTCCTAAAGTCTACTTTGTGTGACAGTAATATAACCACTATAGTTTTCTTATTATGGTATATCTTTTACTCTTTTTTGCTTTTAATTGGTGAATCTATTAAATGTGAGTTCTTGTAGACAATGTAGAGTATTACATTTTTATCTAGCCTGACAATCTTTACATTTTAATTGAAGTTTTAGATCATTTTCAGTTAATATAAGTATTTGTACAATTGTACCATCTTGCTACTTGTTTATTTGTCCCATTTGTCCTTATTACTTTTCCCTCTTTTCTGAAGAAAAGTTACAAGACATTTGTCTTCTCATGTGTCTTTCTCCAACCCCTTTCCTGGCTGCTTTTAAATTTTTTCTCTTTTCAGCATTTTGATTATGATATACCTTGGTATAATTTTCTTATTGTTCATCCTTTTGGGTATGTCTGTTTGTTTTTTAGCTTCTTGGATATGTGGTTTTATAAAACTGATTTAAAAAATTTAACCATTATGCTCTCAAAGGATTTTTCTGACCATCCTCTTTCCTTTTCTGCGACTTCAGTTAAATATACACTAGGATGCTTAATATTGTCCCTTATGTCACTGCAGCTTTTATAATTTTTTTTTCAACCTTTGTGTGTGTGCTTCAGTTTGGATGTGTTCTATTGCTGTGTCTCCAAGTTCACTGCTCTTTTCTTTTACAGTGTCTACTCTGTTGTTAATCCCATTCAGTTGTTTAAAAATTATTTCAGGGGCACCTAGTGGCTTAGTCGGTTAAGCATCTGCCTTCAGCTCACGTCATGATCTCAGGGTCCTGGGTTTGAGCCCCGCGCCAGGCTCCCTGCTCAGCAGACCTTTGCTTCTCCTTCTCCCTCCACCCTTCCCCCTGTTTGTGCTCTCTCTCTTGTCATGCTCTTGCCTTCAAATAAATAAATAAAATCTAAAAAAAAGTTTTTTAGATATTATATTTTTTAACTCTAGAAATTCTTTTCTGTATATTCCATTTATCACTTTATTATGTTTAAACATTCTTTTAAATCTTCAGTCATATTTATAATGGCTGTTTTAAAGTCCCTATTTACTAAACTTATCAGTTCTTACATTTCTGGGTCTGCTTCTATTGGTTATTTTTTCTCCTTGGTATGGGTCAAATTTTCCTGTGCTGCTTCACATGTAATATGTTTTTTTATTAGATCCTAAATTTGTGGATATAACATTGTTGAGTATATGGATTTTGTTGTCATCCTTTAAAGATTGTTGAATTTGGTTTTGAGATCAGCTTGCTGATCAGCTTGATTCTTTTGAGTCTTATTTTTAAGATTTTAAAAAGGTGACCAAAGGTAGCTTTTGCTCTTGGCTTAGTTTAGATTTTCTATCAAAAATGACTTTTCTAAGGTCCCTATTAAGTATTCCAGGTGTTCAACAAGGTTTCTGCACTCTAGATGGCTAGAACTTGAAAGTCTTCCAGCCATTTGTGAGCTCTGGAAAATGTTCAGTTTATAGCCTTGTGGTAATTGTTCTTTCCATGATAGGTTTTCTTTGTTTAGCCTCATATATTCTTACAATATGCACATGCTCCTTCATGTTCAGTAAGATTGAAGGGGAATCTATGCAGATTTATTGAGTTTTTCTCAGAATAACTCTTTCTCTTCTGTTCCTTCTTGGAAATTACATGTGCTTCAACCTCCCAAGTTCTGATTTCTGTCTCCTTTCAGAGAAACCAGTGTTGTGTTTGGGCTCCTCCTTCCCCTAGTTATATAGAAAATGCCACCAGGCAGAAAATTTGGACACCTGCATGACTTACCTTGTTTGTTCCCCTTTATTAAGAATCACAACCCTGTTGAGCCTACTGCTCAATGTTTAGAAAGCAGTTGTTCACATAGTTTGTTCAGTTTTCTAGTTGTATACTGTAAGAGGGCAAATCTACTACCAGTTACTCCACTACGATTGGATACTGTAGGTTTTAATCTCTTATCTTGATGGAAAGCTTTTAATTTTTATGTTCTCCCAGAACAAACAGATTTGGGAAAAAAATTATGTAGTTTATTCCATGCACTTTTGACAATTCTATTACATATGCCACACTTACAAGTTATAAGTGTACACCAGTAAGTTCCTAAACGTATCTGTTAGTTCCCTTACTTATAACATGGGAATAATAGTACTAATCTCATGAGGCTGTAGGGACTAGAAGTAATCAGATATATAAAGCTTGGTCCTTAGAAGAAGATTGACAAATGATTCTATCATATAATTAACAGTCATAGAAATTGTACTTCAGAAAATGCAGAACTTTATAGTCACTAATATTTGTCTCCAGTGAATTGTTAAATAATCTTATCTTTCCTATAAATCAAACAACCAACTAGGTACAAGTTAAAAAGTGATCTCATATTACTCGATTTTAATTATTCCCCCATATTACCAAAGAATTAACTGGTGTTTCTTCTGTGCCAAAATTTAATTGACTACTCAGGTAAATAATAATTTTGTTTAGCACCTCTTAGAAACCACAAGGAATTAAAAACTACACATATAGGATCACAAATTTGTTTTGATCCTTGGCTCTTGGCCACCACTATATGCCTTGATCCCACACAGGATTCTAAAATGATATTTCTATTTCAAAGCCAAGATACACATGCTGTTCTTTCTCTTCATTAATAAGATAGAATACAGACCTCAGTAAAACAGCCAACAAATATTCTGAATGCCAAAACAAAGCTTTGTGACTTCCAGAATAACTTGATTTCCTTAATCTGTTAGTTGGGCTTACAAAAATAAAACTCAATGAGGATAGAGATGTAACCAAGGTCCTGGGAAAGGCATACAAAAGAGGTACAGCAGTGAGGAGGAGGTCAGTTCAATTCAATGTACAAATAATTCAAGAGTATTTGGGATGGTTGGAATGTTATAGATCACCTGGTTCTATGGTTTTCAAAATGTGTTCCAAGAATGGAGAAGGTGGGATGGGACAATGGGAAAGAGGAGTTAAATTGCAGAGCTCAAGACAGTCTCTTTTTTAATGCAGAATAACTCCAGTGTTTTATTCAAGCTTCATAGTATGATTTCATGGAAAAAGAGAGCATTGCTGCTAACCAAAAATGTTGACCAATCATGATCTAGTCAAAAAAGCCTTTTTACAGCTGGAGACTGATACCCAGTGTGACTTCATGCAAGTTTACACAGCTAGTTAGTGGCATTGCTGTGACTAAAATTCAAGTTCATGATCTCCCAGGCTGCTGTTTCTTATGAAGAAAAGGATGTATTTAAAAGGCTGCACTTTCCACAAAAAGTGGTAAAAAAAAAAATAAAAGGCTGGTTTTTCCATTGTCCCTTGTTCGTTTTTTCCCCACTATGTTCCAGGTCATGGTAGGTTCTAGGGAAACAAAAATAAGGTTAATGTCTGATGGGTAAAAGCATACCAGCATAGCAATAATTGGAATACAATATTGTAAGTGCATTTTGAAGGTAAGCACAGGGTGCTACCAGAATGCACAGGAGGGACATATAAATCTGACTAGCAGTAAGCTAGTCAGGAAACACCCAGCCCCCAGATTTTCCCTGGCAAGGGAAGGCAAGTACTGGACCATATGCCCAATGTTCTGATTTTTCTGGGGACTGCCCAAGGGACTAGTTTCTATCTTGCCTGATTCTGAGTGCTGACAGGAAACGATCCCATGTTGGGAACCTCTCAGAACAAAGATGATGGTTTGAATATCATGTAAACACCTGCCAAAGCCCCTCCTCCAAGCTCAGCACAAAGCAATCCTAGATCCCATCTTTTCTCCAGGGAGAGAAATAATTAGACCATATGTCCAATATCCCAAATTTTCCAAGGACTGTCCATGGGATTGTCTCTGCTGTGCCTGTCTCAGAGTGCTGACAGGACCTGGTATACTCTAGATGATTAGAGGCTGCTGAGAACAAATACAGCAATGGACTAGCATTCATGGATTCACTATAGCCCTTCCCATGGTCTCAGTATAGAGCAAGACAGTCAAAAATCCTGGAGCCCGCCTTCTACTTGGGAAAAGAAAAAGTTGGGCTGTGTATCCAATGTTCCAAAATTTTCAGGAAGCAACTAGAAGGACTAGCTTCTGTCTCACCTGCTTCAGAGCACTGAGTAGACCTGGCATACCCCAGATGACTGAGGACCACTGAGAGCAAGGTGAAGGTTTGGACTAGTACACAATCATCTGCCAGATTTCTCTCCCCAGCTCAGTGCAAAATGTTTGGCAAGACTCTCAGTGCCTGGCTTATCTATGGGGAGGGAAAAAGACGATTGAAACATATGCCC
This sequence comes from Callorhinus ursinus, assembly GCF_003265705.2. Classification (NCBI taxonomy): domain Eukaryota; kingdom Metazoa; phylum Chordata; class Mammalia; order Carnivora; family Otariidae; genus Callorhinus; species Callorhinus ursinus. The sequence continues at coordinate 53,081,996 of NW_027397071.1, read as the reverse complement.
AATGTTCAGACTTTTCAGGTGGCTGCCCAAGGGACTTCCTTCAGTCTCAGAGCATGGACAAACCCAGCATACTCTAGATCCGTGGAGGCAACTAAGAACAAAAAAATTGCTTGGGGAATGCTACTGCTCCAGGAGATGCATGGTACAGTAGACAGTCATTAGAAGGAGGAAGAAATTATGAATTCCTGAAAAAAAAAGAAACAAGGAAAACTGGCAAATCCACCTAATTGATAATTTATACACGTAAGTCCAGAGAAGATGCATACATGGAAAAGGTTTGAGAGGCCTCAGAATGTCTGGCCCAGCTACATGGTGAGGGTCTTCTCCTGGATAAGGTCAGTCCACGAAGACTGGAAAAGTGGCTGTTTTCTCTAGTGCACAGATACCAACAGAAAGCATAGAATTAATAGAGTAATACATTTAACATGAATAGAATGAAATTGGACCCTTATCTTATGTCATTTACAAAAATCAACTCAAAGTTGTTTAAAGACTTAAATGTAAGACCTGAAACTGTAAAACTACTAGAAGAAAACACAGGGGGAAAGCTTCATGACGTTAATCTTGGCAATGATTTCTTGGATATGAGGCCAAAATCATAGGCAATAAAAACAAAATAGACCAGAGGGCCTATATCAAGCTAAAAAGCTTCTGCAAAGCAAAGGAAACAATCAACAGAGTAAAATGGTAACCTATGAAATGGAAACAAAAATATTTGCAAACCATACATCTGATCAGGAGTTAATATCCACAATCTATAATGAATTTCTACAACATAATAGCCAAAGAAAACCAAATAACTCCATTAAAAAATGGGCAAAGGACATGAAAAAACATTTTTCCAAAGAGACATACAGATAGACAACAGACAAATGAAAAGATACTCAATGTCACTAGTCATCAGAGAAATGCAAATTAAAACTTGCATTAAATATCACCTCATACCCATTAGGATGTCTGACATAAAAAAAAAAGTTTTGGCGAGGATGTGGAGAAATTGGAACCCTTGTACACTGTTGATGGAAATGAAAAATGGTATAGCCATATGGAAAACAGTTTGGAGATTTCCATACAATTAAAATAGAACTACCATATTACCTAGCAATTCTAATTCTGAATATTTATGCAAAATAATTGAAATCAGGATCTTAAAGAGATATTTGCACTTCTACGTTCATTGCAACAGTAGTCACAATAGCCAAAATGTGGAAACAGCCTAAATGTCCACTGAGGGACAGATGACTAGGTAAAAAAATTGTGGTATATCCATACAATGGAATATTATTCAGCCTTAAGAAAGGATAAAATCCTGCCATATGCAACAACATGGATGGACTTTGAGGACATTATGTAATATGGAATAAGCCAGTAACAGAAGGACATACACCGCATGGTTCCACTTATATGAGGTAATTAATTTAGTCAAACTCAAAGAATCAGAGAATGGTGGTTGCCCAGGGAAAATAGGAGTTGCTGTTCAAAGGGTGATTTCAGTTGTGCAAGATGTGTACATTCTAGACTTACTGTACAACATTGTGCCTATCATTAACAATACTGTATTGTACACCCAAAAGTGTAAGAGAGTAGATCTCATGTTAACTGTTCTTACAAGAAAGAAAGAGGGAAAGAAAGAAAGAAAGAAAGAGAAAGAAAGGAAGGAAGGAAGAAGGAAGGAAGGAAGGAAAGAAAGAAAAAGAAAGAAAGAACGAAAGAAAAAGAAAGAAAGAAGAGAGGGAGGAAAGAAGGAAAGGAAGGAAAGAAGGGAGGGAGGGAGGAAGGACAGAAAAGAAAGGAAAAAAGAAAAGAAAAAAGAAAAAAGGAAAAAAAAAGAAAATGTGTTCCAGGAAGGCAAACAGATTAGGGTAGTAGGTAAGTTGGATATAAGGGAGGGAGTAGTTTGAAAGATGAGGGATAAACAAAGGTCAGGTCAAAGAGGCCTTCAATCTCTCAGCCCAAAGAAGCTGGGGAAGCAGCCAGTCACCACCACTGTGCCACTTGATCCCTCTGGACTCCAGAGTGATGGCTCATCTCTTGCTTTCCTTATACTTTCTGATCATTCACCTTGTAAGGAACACACCATACTTCCAAGCCACTGTCTAATTACCCACTACACTGCCTCTGCTTTGACCTTCTTGGGAGACATTTCTCCAGCTGTCATCTTATGACTATTGATTAGTGAAATAGGGAAAGAGGTTTAAGAAATGTGTAACTTGGGGCGCCTGGGTGCTCAGTCGTTAAGTGTCTGCCTTTGGCTCAGGTCATGATCCCTGGGTCCTTGCTTGGGGGGAGGCCTGCTTCTCCCTCTCCCACTCCCCCTGCTTGTATTCCCTCTCTTGCTGTGTCTCTCTCTGTCAAATAAAATCTTAAAAAAAAAAAAGAAATGTGGAACTTAATTATTGATTTCCATTGGCTCTTTTTCTGCCCAATCTATAAAAAGGTGTCAACAAAGAGAAAAAGTAGTTTAAAAATAGTTAAGACTTTTGAGGTGGTTTATATCAGCTGAGCATGGGTTCAAATCTTTAGCTACACCAGCACAAAGGGAATATCCTTAATGAAGTCCTGATTTTACACTGCTCTTGCAGTCAAAACAACAACAGCAACAAAAAATACAGGTGCTAAGGGTAAAAGTATTAATATAATCAGAAATAGTATCCCCCTATAGTAAAATGTATATCACAACAGCGATGTTGTTGCTCCCAGTGGAAAAACATGCACACACAGATTGTATGTCTATAGTGCCAAAGGCAAATTATGATGAGTTGAAAAGTGTTTCCCTTTTATTCCTGCCTTGCCACAATTCTAGAACTCCATTGTCTCTAGGAGATATGTGTTCTGGGTGAGACATTTGGGTTCATATTTTAGCTTTGCTTCTTGCTAGCAATGTGTTCAGAGACAGGTTATGCAACCCTTTGAACTTCACTGTTCACATCTATTAAATGGAAATAATAATCATTTTTTCCCTAAGAAGTAAATTAAATCAAATTCATTTAATTTAGAATATATCCCTGTTTAAGTTTGAGTTTTATTTGAATTAGGCTACATATCAAAAGGTATGGGGTTAAGATCTATGTTTGTTCTGGGACTTGTGACTGAGAGTTGGTCAAATCTAATCTTTTTTTTTTTTTTTGAATGTAAAATCTTTTAGATATTTTATTTTATTTTTATTTATTTTTAATTTAATTTTATTATGTTATGTTAGTCACCATACAATACATCATTAGTTTTTAATGTAGTGATCCACGATTCATTGTTTTTGTATAACACCCAGTGCTCCATGCAGTACGTACCGTCCTTCAACAGATGAATGGATAAAGAAGATGTGGTCCATATATACAATGTAATATTATTCAGCCATCAGAAGGGATGAACACCCAACTTTTACATCAACATGGATGGGACTGGAGATTATGCTAAGTGAAATAAGTCAAGCAGAGAAAACTAATCTTTCTACAAGACTAACTCCTGAACCAGTACCCAAACCTATCTCTCTGGTGGTTGTGATACTAAACCTGGCAGGTTAGAGGAGGCAGCTGAAGGAATGGTACAACCATTAGTACCATTAAAGGTGAAGCTGTAATTTAAGTGAGAACCCTATGACTTGGCCTGGCACCAGAGGTAAGTGATGGATATATTACAGAATCTGAATCATTTGCCTTAAAAAAAAAAAGTAATTAGCTGTTCACTTCCATATAAACCCTAGGTAATTACAGATCCCAGAATTCTGAAAAATTAAAATAAACATCATTAAAAAATTGAGAAAAATAATGAGAGCTATTTGTAGGGCTCCTGAAGTGTTTTTCAGCATACCAGTCTAGCAGAACTGTCAAGATCATATCTCGAATAATTTCCTTAGTGGTTATAGATCTGTTCAGGTTTTCTCTTTCTTCCTGGTTCAGTTTTGGTAGTTGATACATCTCTAGGAATGCATCCATTTCTTCCAGGTTATCTAATTTGCTGGCATAGAGTTGCTCATAATATGTTCTTATAATTGTTTGTATTTCTTTGGTGTTGGTTGTGATCTCTCCTCTTTCATTCATGATTTTGTTGATTTGGGTCCCTTCTCTTTTCTTTTTGATCAGTCTGGCCAGGGGTTTATCAATCTTGTTAATTCTTTCAAAGAACCAGCTCCTAGTTTCGTTGATCTGTTCTACTGTTCTTTTGGTTTATATTTCATTGATTTCTGCTCTGATCTTTATGATTTCTCTTCTCCTGCTGGGTTTAGGCTTTATTTGCTGTTTTTTCTTTAGCTCCTTTACATATAGGGTTAGGTTGTGTATTTGAGACCTTTCTTGTTTCTTGAGAAAGGCTTGTATTGCTATATGCTTTCCTATTAGGACTGCCTTTGCTGCATCTCAAAGATTTTGAAGAGTTGTGTTTTCATTTTCATTGGTTTCCATGAACTTTTTTAATTCTTCTTTAATTTCCTGGTTGACCCATTCATTCTTTAGTAGGATGCTCTTTAGCCTCCATGTATTTGAGTTCTTTCCGACTTTCCTCTTGTGATTGAGTTCTAGTTTCAAAGCATTGTGGTCTGAAAATATGCAGGGAATAATCCCAATCTTTTGGTACCAGTTGAGTCCTGATTTGTGACCTAGGTTGTGATCAATTCTGGAGAATGTTCCAGGGGCACTCGAGAAGAATGTGTATTCTGTTGCTTTGGGATGGAATGTTCTAAATATATCTTTGAAGTCCATTTGGTTCAGTATCTCACTTAAAGTCTTTATTTCCTTGTTGATCTTTTGCTTAGATGATCTATTCATTTCAGTGAGGGGGGTGTTAAAGTTCCCTACTATTATTGTATTGTTGTCAATGTGTTTCTTTGCTTTTGTTATTAATTGGCTTATATAATTGGCTGCTCCCATGTTAGGGGCATATTTACAACTGTTAGATCTTCTTGTTGGTTAGACCCTTTAAGTAGGATATAGTGTCCTTCCTCATCTCCTATTATAGTCTTTGGTTTAAAATCTAATTTGTCTGATATAAGAATTGCCATGCCAGCTTTCTTTTGGTGTCCATTAGCATGGTAAATCGTTTTCCACCCCTTCACTTTCGATCTGGGGGTGTCTTTGGGTCTAAAATGAGTCTCTTGCAGACAACATATTGATGGGTCTTGTTTTTTTATCCAATCTGATACTCTGTGTCTTTTGATTGAGGCATTTAGCCCATTGACATTCAGGGTAACTGTTGAATGATGTATTTAGTGCCATTGTATTGCCTGTAAGATGACTGTTACTGTATATTGTCTGTGTTCCTTTCTGGTCTATATTACTTTCAGGCTCTCTTTGCTTAGAGGACCCCTTTCAATATTTCTTGTAGGACTGGTTTCGTGTTTGCAAATTCCTTTAGTTTTTGTTTGTCCTGGAAGCTTTTTATCTCTCCTTCTATTTTCAATGACAGCCTAGCTGGATATAGTATTCTTGGATGCATATTTTTCTCATTTAGTGCTCTGAAGATATCATGCCAGTCTTTTCTGGCCTGCCAGGTCTCTGGGGATGGGTCTGTTGCCAATCTAATGTTTCTACCATTGTAGGTTATAGATCTCTTCTCCCGAGCTGCTTTCAGGATTTTCTCTTTGTCTCTGAAACTTGTAAGTCTTACTATTAGATGTCAGGTGTTGACCTATTTTTATTGGTTTTTGAGGGGGGTTCTCTGTGCCTCCTGGATTTGGATGCCTGTTTCCTTCCCCAAATTAGGGACGTTCTCTGCTGTAATTTGCTCCAATATACCTTCTGCCCCTCTCTCTATTCTTCTTCTGGGATCCCAATTATACTAATGTTGTTTTGTCTTATGGTATCACTTATCTCTCTGATTCTGCCCTTGTGATCCAGTAGTTGTTTATCTCTCTTTTTCTCAGCTTCTTTATTTTCCATCATTTGGTCTTCTATATCACTAATTCTCTCTTTTGCCTCATTTATTGTAGCAGTTAGAGCCTCCATTTTTGATTGCACCTCATTAATAGCCTTTTGATTTCAACTTGGTTAGATTATAGTTCTTTTATTTATCCAGAAAGTGTTTCTCTAATATCTTCCATGCTTTTTCCAAGCCCAGCTCGTATCATTATAATCGCCATCTGAACTCTTGTTCTGACATCTTACTAATGTCTGTATTGATTAGGTCCCTGGCAGTCAGTACTTCCTGTTGTTATTTTTTTTTTTTTGAGATGAGTTTTTCCGTCTTGTCATTTTGTCCAGAGGGGAACAGATGAATGAGAGAATAAAATGCTAACAGGGTAACAATGACCCCACAAGAATATACACTAAACAAATCAGAAGAGACCTGACACTGGGGGAAAAGAATGGGAAAGAAAGAAAAAAGAAAAAAAAGAAAAAAGAAAAAGATAAAAACAAACAAGCAACAACAACAAAAAAAACAGAATATGATCAAATATGATCAGGCTGGTGCATAGATCAGTGCCACACATGACTTTTTGGGCATATTTTGGTCTGTTAGAAGAAACTGCCTCTCAAAATTTAAAGAAAGAAAGACTTATATATATACAAAAATAAGGGTAAATACAATGAAAGGATGGAATAGGACTGTAAAGATGAAAATTATAAAAGATTTTATAAAAGGAATTGATAAGATAAGAAGTTGGTTGAAAAAAGAAAGAAGAGGATTAAAAAAATAAAAGGAAGAGAATGTGATCAGGCAGGGGACTAGAACAAAGCCATACACTAGAGATTTAGGGTATATTTTGGTCTGTTAGAAGAAACTGTATCCCAAAATTTTAAAGAGAGAACAACTTATATATCTATGCCAAAAATAAGTTTAGCTACTATGAAGGGATAGAATATAACTCTAAAAATGAAAAAATAAAAAAGATTTTTTAAAAAAGGGATTGATAAGATGTTGTTTGAAAAAGGGTAAAAGAAAATTTCAAAAAAAAAAGAAAAAGAAAGTTAAAAAAATTAAATTTGAAAGACTAAAGAATAATGGGAATAAAGCCATAAATTCTATTTGCAGTAGTCCCCTAGCCTGGAGTTCTGCCATTCTCATTGATGGGTAAACTTGGTCTTGGCTGGTTGTTCTTACTGATCTTCTGGGGGAGGGGCCTGTTGCCGTGGTTCCCAAATGTCTTTGCCAGAGGCAGAATTGCCCCGCCCTTGCCGGGTTGGGTTAAGGAATCTGCTCAGGTTTGCTCTCGGGAGCTTCTGTTCCCTGCAAGCTTTCCGTACAGCTTTGAAGGACAAGAGTGAAAATGGCAGCCTCCAAATCTCTGCCCTGGAGGGGTGGAGAACTCAGGGCCCGGCTCCTCAGTGAGCCCCCAGAGAAAAGCAGTCATTCACTCCTCTGTCCCCTACTCCGTCCACACTCCATGCTCACCCGGCCTGTGACCAAGCGTTTCTATCTCTGGCACCCGACCCCGTTTGGAGTCTCCAAACCCAGCAGATTCCTGGGGTGCACTTCTGCACTGTTCCTCCCGGGGGAGAAGGGGAGTCTCCCTGGATCTGCTCCTTGTTGGGTCCCTGCTGGAGGAGCAGTGGCCCGACTGTGCCACGGATCACGGTTTATGACAACCCTGAGCTGTGAGCCCGCTCCTCAGCTCTGTCTTTGCAGCTGACTTCCCCGCGGCAATACCTGGGAACTCTGCTGCACTCAGGCACCCCCGGTCTTTCTGTGACCCTGAGGGTCCTGAGACCACACTGTCCCAGCGAGTGTTCCATCCCCCGCTTAGCCACTGGAGCGAGGTCCCTCAGCAGAGCCGACTTCTAAAATGTCTGATTATGTGCTCCGCTGCTCTATCACTTCACGGTAGTGGCTGATGGAGGCCCCCTCCCCCGCTGTCTATCTTCCCAAATATCACCTCGGATTCACTTCTCCAAACGTCCTACCTTCCTGAAAGTGGTTGGTTTTCTGTTCAGAGAGTTGCTGCTATTCTTCTCTTCGACCTCCTGGTGAGTTCGTAGGTGTTCAGAATGGTTTGATCCCTATCTAGCTGAATTCCTGGGACCAGATGAACTTTAGGTCTCTTATTCCTCCACCATCTTGTTTCTCCCCCCATTTTTTGTTTTAGTTTTTGTTGTGTTTGTCTTTAGTTCTTAGGTTGACCTGTTGGAGTGTCCAAATTTCTGGACAAATAAAAATCAGCTCTTAGTTAAGTGAGCAGTTATGTTCTAAATCCTAGATACATGTCCTTTTCAAACCAATATAAAATTCTATATTTAAGAGTGAAGTTACTAGAAGAAAAATAAATAAATATTAGAAGAAATTAGTTTAATATGGTTGATTTTTTCAATGTTGAACCAGCTTCCCATCCATGGAATAAACCCCATTTTGTCATGGTGTATCATTCTTTTTATATGTTACTGATTTTTATTTGTTAGCATTTTGTTAAGGACTTTTGTGTCTATGTTTATGTGGGATATTTTTGTGTAGTTTTTTTTATTTCTGCTGTCTTTGCCTGGTTTGGGTGTCAGGGAAATATGAGCTTCATAAAATGAATTGGAGAATGTCTTTTTCTCTATGGAAGCGATTGTGTAGAATTGGAGTTAATTTTTCTTTAAAGGTTTGATAGGATTCTCTAGTGAAACGATCTGATCCTTACCTTACACTATATTCATAAATTAACTCAAAATGAATCATAGACCTGATTATAAAAGTTAAAACTATATGCCTTCTAAAAGAAGGTATAGGAGAAAATCTTTGTGGCAAGCAGAAAGTCCTTAATTAGGACACAAAAAGCACAACTTAAACTTCCTTGTGTGTGTCTGAGAGTGACCACTAATGGTACATTGAGCCAATTCATATTGGAATATTTGATTCATAAACTGACAGATTAATTACTTGATACACTTATATTGAAATAAATGTAATACTTTTGATGGACGTTAGGTCTGATTTAAGAACTGATCATTGGAAAAATCTGGGAAAGAAAAATCTAAATTGAGGGTTACTCCAAGAAAAATTTAATTTATATGATATAGGAAGTGTAATTTTAATACTCTACGTGGCTCAGATATGTGTCTTAGATATGAACAATGAATGGTCATAAACACATTGACTATTCACTTAAAACTGTTGGTAGCTATGTATCTTAGGAGTGTGCAAATAGAGGAAACATAGTTTGGTGGGGCAGGTTGTAAAATAGAGTTAAATCTTATCTTCCATATAGGAAGTCAATAAATAGTATCTAAAGTAGAAAAAAAAGAAAATAAAAAGAAATGTAATCATGTTATTGGAAGTAAGACACTAAGTACCAAAGTGGGGAATGAATTTGCTAAAAGAATGAAAAGTTTGGTGGGGGTTACTCTAGCAAGGGGACTGAGGATACACTGGGCATGGGAGGAAAATGGAAGAGCAAAGAGGAATGAAACCTGGGACTTCTACTAAAAAAAAAAGCCTCTTAGTAATATTTACCTTTAGATACAATGAACAGTTCTTACTTTGATAAAAATAAACGTTACATTTAAAAAATGAGAAGAAAGTGGTGAAGGCAGGGAGGAGGAGGAGAGGGGAAAGAAGAGAAAGGACACAACAGTAAGTTGCATCATTGTGCAGATAATGAATATAACCTTGTAGGATAAATGAATGAAAACTAGCTGAATGGCATGCAAATGGATATTTGTTACTTGGAATAAAAGTTCTACTGACAGCATTTTACAGTTGTAAAATAATCTCACATAATTTAGGAAAAAACAAAGATGCTTGTCACATTTCTTCTGTGTCTCTGTTGATAACCTGGATATTAGGGGGTAAGATGCATTTCCAGAAACCAATAGTGATAGCTAATGCTTATTTGGCATTTACTATGTGCCAAGGCAGTTGTCCTAAATATTTATTTTTTATGAGTGAAAGTTCCACTCAACCCTAGAGGCAACAACTATTATTATCACCATTTTACAGGTGACAAAACTGACCTGAGGTCACAACTATTAAGTAATGGAGCCAGAATTCAATCCCAGGCAGTCTGACTTGGTATTCCATGAATACAAAGTAGAACAAAGCAATATTTCTAATGTAGTTTATTATTTTGCATAATGCATTATAACATGTGATCAAGTAAACTAATACATAGAATATTAAGAGTGAACATTTGATTATTTCATCTCTATCATTAGAGGCTTATATATTCAAATAAGTTAAACGCATTTTGGTCAGTGGCCAGTAGGAAATATTATTATTGGGAAAATCAGATCATTTTTATTCAGCATTGCTAGATCTTATGGCATATTTGTTAATATAGGAAGATTTCCCTGACCAACAGCCTGGGTTATATATTCCCTATTATATGTTTTCATAGCATCTCATACTTTTCCTTTGTGTCAACTTACTATAATTCAAATTTTAAAATTACATTGTAAATGTTTATCTAAGTTTTTGAACTATAGGTTTCACAATGGCAGGTACCTTATCTTTTCCACTATGTTGCCTAGTATCCATCACATAGATATATATGTCACATGGCATATATTAAAAATTTGCTAAGTAAATGAATAAAGACATATCCATTATGTTTATGCAGTGACATTTTAGTCAATTCTCTAAGGGATTTAATTAATTTCTTTTTTTTTTGGTATTATAAACAGTGCTTAAATTAATATCCTTATACATACATATTTTACATTTATTTGATTATTTCCTTACAATCAATATCTATATGTGAAATTCTTGGGTTAAATGGTATACGCATTGCCAAATGCCCTTTATTATAAATTTAAAATCCCGCCTATAACGTATGCATGTTCTAAGGCAATGTTAGCTGTTTAAACTGATAAACCCAAATATCAGTGGCTTAACGAAAGGGAAATAATTTCTTACTCATAGCTTCATTTAGCCATGGATTTCACAGTGGGAGTCCATGCAGTCATTGAGATCCAGTTTGATTGAGTCTGCCAACTTCAATATATGGCTACTGAAGTCCTTCTGAACTTCTAAATCCAGCCAACAGTTAGGGAAGGAAGAAAGTGGGTGCATGGGTTATGTGTGTTGGAAGTGGAAGTGAGGAGAAGAGGGGATGCTATAAGCCTGGCCTAGAAGTCACATATGTTACTTCTGCCATATGTTGTTATCAAGAACTTGGTCAAATTACAACTGTGTACAATTGGAAATACATTACCCAGCTATTTACATCAGAGGAAAGAATCACCTGCAGTAAATAGCTAGTTGCTACCTACCAGTACCTGACAGTGCCCATTCCATGCCTTGTCAAAACAGAATAGAAGCAATTATATTTGTTTTATTTGAGTATAGTTGACATGCAATGTTATATTAGTTTCAGGTGTACAACATAGTGATTCAACTTCTCTATAACATTATGCTATGCTCACCATGAGCATAGCTACCATTATTTTTAACTTCTCCCAATCTAAAAGGGTAAAAGATAACCAGTCTTATTTTAACTTGTAGTTTTATAAAAATCTCTAAAGAGGCTGAATATATTTTTATATGTACTTTGGCCCTTTGTATGACTTCTTTTGCAATTACCTGTTAATGTCTTTTTCTTTTTCTATATTTCTAATTGGACAACCTTTTTTTCTTAACTGCTTAACATATGCTTCATATCTCTCTTTGGATCAAATTAGTGTGATCATAAAGCCAGTTCCTTTTAGCGCCATCATGACCCGATAGAAACTAATTTTTTCCCCAAGTCCTATAACCTTGAGAATGTTGGCTAAGGGCTTAAATTCTAGAAACAAATATAAAATAGTAGCTCTTGACTAACAGTAGGTGATCCATAGACCTAACAGCAAACCTGAAACTTGAGTGCCGAGAGTGAGTCCAAAAGAACTCAGATTAATCAACAAGTTCAAAGGTAAGTAAACAAGGTCTAAAAACAAGTGAAGACGTCAAGTCCAAGGATGGTAATGGAAAAAAATGAGTTTAGAAGAGAAATGAATGGGGTCCTAGACTATAATAACAAATGGAGCTGACTTGGCTATGGTGTGTTTTTATTGGCAGAATAACATATTTAATTTACAAATTTAATTACACACATATTTTTAAATTATATATTGTATAAAATATTAGCATAATTTAAATATATTGCTTTTTCCATGCTTACATTTCATTAAACTATTTTATTTTAGAACTCTGCATGCATAGTTGACCTAAATGTCATTATAATTATTAGGGCCATTTTTATTTCTTTTTCTAATTTTTCTTCAAGCACATTATCTAATACTCCAAGAACACCCCACCCCTACATTTTTATGTCAATTCTGGTTGAGAAGTTTTACATACTATTTCTACTACTTTAGTGGTTCCTAGTAAACAGGTATATTTATTTTTTTTTAATTTTTTTATTGTTATGTTAATCACCATATATTACATCATTAGTTTTTGGTGCAGTGTTCCATGATTCATTGTTTGTTCATAACACCCAGTGTTCCATGCAGAACGTGCCCTCCTCAATACCCATCACCAGGCTAACCCATCCCCCCACCCCCCTACCCTCTAGAACCCTCAGTTTGTTTTTCAGAGTCCATCATCTCTCATGGTTCGTCTCCCCCTCTGACATACTCCCCTTTTATTCCTCTCCTGTTATCTTCTTCTTTTTCTTTTTTCTTAAAATATGTTGCGTTATTTGTTTCAGAAGTACAGATCTGTGATTCAACAGTCTTGCACAATTCACAGCGCTCACCATAGCACATACCCTCCCCAATGTCTATCACCCAGCCACCCCATCCCTCCCACCCCCAACCACTCCAGTAACACTCAGTTTTAAACAGGTATATTTAAAATTCTAAAGTTGATCTCTGTCTTTCCCACATCTGTTTATCAGTTAAGTTTATGTTTTGGGTACGTTTAAGAGAAAACCCAAAATAGTGGCAGCTTGAACATAAGAGTTTATTTATACATAAAATAATTTCAGAAATGGAAATTATAGGGCTAACATGGCAGATTTATGGTCATTGGGTACCTAGAACATTTCTATTTTCCTGTTCTGTCTTCCTAGGGTGTGATTTCCATCTTTAAGATCATTTTATTATCTAATATGGCTGCTGGAATTTGAACTATTATGCCCCATTCCATGAATAAGAAGGAGAAGGTGAAGGCAAAGGTGATTTTACACAAGGCCGAATAATATCCCCTTAAGAAATCTTCCTGAACATCTCATACACAGTATTTACTTTTAATTGACAAGATATTCATATGTATACCTAGTCTCAAGAGGCAGCTGGGAATTATGAAACTTTAGTCACATTGCCAAATATATAGTAACATAATATGGATATGATATAGTTTCTACAGCTACATCCTCAAATAAGAAAGTCAAGACTATCTTCTATTCAAATTCTCCCATTCCATTTTACGTGTGATAACCAGTATCTTATTTTGCCTTGTTTTCAGTTATTTCATTTATTAGTCTCTTTTTTCTATTTTAGAGTCAATTTGTATTGAGATTTACCAACATATTTTAGGGATTTATTTTTTTCACCTTTGTTTCTTGCATCTCTCTTTTATCTTCTAATTAAACTTTCTTCTCACTGAACTATATCTCTTAGTAGTTCTTTAAATGAGGGTATGTAGATGGAAAACATTTTTAGACTTTATGTTTTTGAAAATATTTATTTTACTCCTATTCTTGAATAGCTGTTGAGATGGTATTATCAAATTTAATACACTGAAACCCTAAGCTCCAATGTTACTCTTTGGCGATAGGGCATTTAAAGAGGTAATTAAGGTTAAATAAGGTCATGAGGGTGGGGCCCCAATCTAACATGACTAGTATCCTTATAAGAAGAGGAAGATATAACAAGAATATGCACACTCAGAAGCAAGGCTATGAAAGGATAGAGCAGGAAGGTAGCCATGAGGGAGGAGAGAAGGTCCAGGACAGAGGGTCCAGGAGAAACCAAACCTGATGACATCTTGGACTTCCAGCCTCCAGAACTGTAAGAAAATAAAGCCACTTTTTCTGTGGTATTTTGTCATGGCAGCCCTAGCAGATTAATATAGTTGGGTATAGAATTCTAGGTTTTTGTTGTCTCTCTTCAGCACTAAATCTGTTGTCATCTAATATCTGCTATTGCTAATTGAACATCTTACTGATCTTCTGTGGACAATATGCATTTTCTCTTTGGTAGATTTTATCTCCTTGATATTTTGTCACCTTGCTCCTATGCAATATCTAATGAAGATTCATATATTTCTTTTTTAAAAGATTTTATTTATTTGTGTATTTTAGAGAGAGAGAAAGAGAACGTGTGTGAATGTGTGAGCAGGGGGAGGGGCAGAAGGAGAGGGAGAGAATCTCAAGCAGACTCTGTGCTGAGCACAAAGCCCCACACTGGGCTCTATCCCATGATCCAAGATCATGACCTGAGCCAAAACCAACAGTTGGATGTGTAACCAACTAAGCTACTTAGGTATCCCAAGATTAATATATTTCTTAAATTATTAAAAACTTGCAGCCATTAACTATGCATCTATGTCTTTTCTTCATTCTCTTCATCTGCTTTTCCTGAATTCCTAATTAGTGTATTTTGCAGCTTATCTATTTCTTCTTTCCATTTTTAAAATTATCTCCTTGATATTTTCTGCACATTTGTTTTTGATGTCTTTAGGATAATTTTATGAGCTCTGTCTTCAGGTTGACTAATACTCTCAACTGTCTAATCTATAGTTTAATAAATTTTAAACTTTTTCTTTCAATTACTTTCCTTTTTATTTCTAGAATTTAAGTTTTTGTTTTTGTTTTACTAATTGTGCTTTGGTTTCATTGTTTTGTTCTTAGGAATTGTACTCATTTTAATTTAAAAATAAAATTTTAAATTTTAGAATAGTTTAGATTTGCAGAAAAATGGCAAATATAGTACAAAGAGTTCCTCTATACTCCTCAGCCAGTTTTCCCTATTGTTAACATTATTTCCTCTTAATGTATTTGAATATAATTGAAATATTTACTTTATGATCCCTTTCAATTTATATTGTTACTTCCAGATGCTTGAGTTAGAATTCTTCCCTCTTATTGGATCAGCTGATTCTCTCTTATGGTAGCATAATTCCTCATATCCTTTTAATTTTATAAACCATAAACTATTTTTTCAGTAAGAATTTTGCTTGGTTTTTCGAATTGTGCTCTGGACTATGGAAATACAACTACAGGGTAGATTTCTACTTGCTTTTACCTGTGGTTTCATAGGTTTTCCAGGTTTTACACTTTTCCCCATTATTTCTCAATTGGAATTTGCTTAGTATGAACTGTGCAAATTCAGACTTTTTCACTTACACACTGCATGAGCTTGAAAGGTAGCTGAAGGTGGTTAGTCCACCTCTATCTGCTCAGTTAATCACATTAGATGGATTTTGAATCTACTTATAAGTTTAGAGATAACTCTCATTTACATAGAAATATAACTTGGAAAACTTGATGAGAGAGAAAACCAGAGTACTTTTTAATCTCAGTGTATTGGACATATAAATGAAGACAAGTGAAGTGTGGTTCAAGATAGCAAATTCAGGACATGGAAATAGAGTGAGTGATTAGCATGTGATTAAAAAGATCCTGAAAATTTAGTGACTAATTTAGCCACTATGGATAAGATGGATATTGACAGACGGTTAATTCACAAGAACAATAACTGAGTTTGGATTTTTCACTGCTTTATCCTCAGAACCTAGTACATTGCTCAGTGGGTGCTCAATTAACATATTTGACATTTCCAAGCAATTGCCTTAATTCATTCTTCATCCTCATCTCATTCATCACTTGGCTATCCCATCTACTAAATTTGTCTTTCATTTTATCATTTCCATACTTACTTCATTCTATAGATCAGTTCTAAGCTGTTGTCTTCCTGGCTGTAGCTTTATCTCCTCTCTAAAAATAATTCTTGACTTTTCCACAAGCAGCGATGCTACATACAGCTATATCTAATAGTTGCAGGTCCGGTGATGGGTACTAAGGAGGGCACATACCGCATGGAGCACTGGGTGTTACATGCAAACAATGAATCATGGAACACTACATCAAAAACTGATGATGTACTGTATGGTGACTAACATAACATAATAAAAAAAAGAAAAAATAATAGTTGCAGGTCTTCAGTATGGCTTCAGGAATCCTTTTTTCTGGGATTGCCCCTTTAAACAATCATCTTACCATTCACATTGTATCTATTATTGAGACTCAAACCTACAGAAATCGGGAGGTCCTTCTTTCATATTCAAATTGAATGAGACCCAGAACATAAAAACAATGTTCTAATTTCACTAATGTGGGAACATTGAAGCTTTTTGGAGGTTTTGACTAGGTATACATATGAAAAGGGTATTAGATTTGTTAACACCTAGGGTTCAGCTGAAGAAAACAAAGACCACTCTATTTCAAATAGAAAGAGATTCATTACTCAAAAGTAGGGTTTTATAACATCATTGAGGAGGTAGACCTTTAGAAATGACTCCCCCAAGCCACTATAAAATTGGCCTTTCATGAGAACTGCTACCTCTGCTATTGTCAAGAAGCTGGACCAACTTCAGTTTCCAGGATCTCATTACCTTCATTATAGCATCTGCCATGACTCTAAAATCTATCACCTTAGCTGCAACCTGGAGATGAGGAAGCTGCTGCCAGAACTGTTGGCTCCTAGGTTAAAGTAGGAGCTCCTAGGCTTTTAGGTCAAACTGTGCCTGTTGGTCCCACACTTTGGAGTCACACAGACCTCGGTTTGAATGCTGGTTCTCATATATTAGCTATGCAAACATGGGGGTATTTCATATCTCTGGGTCTCAGTTTTTTCATCTGTAAACTGAAGATGAAAATAATTGATAAATTTGTTGTGAAAATGAATGAGCTCTTGAGAACAGTGTCTGGTATAAAATTGGTGCACCAAAAATATTAGTCACCTTCCTACATTTGGCTATGCCCTAAGCTTGTTTTCTGAGTAGGTCAGTCTACATGTGCTTATATTAACCTCCTCATCCAGAAAATACAATTGATGATACTTTCCTTGTTCATCCCACAGGTTTGTTGTGAGAATATAGTGACCTAGTGTATATAAAAAATACAAAGAGCTGTGAACTGTTAGGTAATATTATTTCTTTTATAGGTTGATCGGGCTGCTGTAATTTTATAGAACTAACCAAGTCATATACATTCCCTGTATATTTGCTTTTCTTTCACTGAAAGTATATCAAGTCACTAAATTGTTAATGAATATATATATATGTATATATATATGTATGTATATGCTTGCATCTAGAAAGACAGATGATAAAATAGTAAGAAAATGATACCTGTGAGGAAGGAGTAAAGGAACAGAGATTATTTGCCCTGTAAGGATGATTTATAATGCACCTTCAAACATAGAGACAGGCCTTGATTTAAGAAAACCCAATATCTGAATACTGATGTTTACAAAACCCAAGACAAGGGATAATCAATCACTCCACAAGAGGATTCCTCACCTTCCAAACAGATTCTCTCTCACACAGGGGATATCCCAAATAGAAATCAATTCATTTTATAAAATTTAATTCATCCAAAATGTTTCAGAAAAAGGAGGTCCATCTGTCTAAATGCCTCTTACACTAAGGATGGTTTCCATCTGTTTTCTAATCCCCACAGGGTAGCAAATAAGAGCTTGAATTCTAAAATGTTAGATTTAAGTTGATCTGAGGAAGAATTTCATATCTATGCAGGCTTGTTATTTGTAAGCACAAGTAAAGGCAAATTATGGACTTTTGCATGTATCTTCAAAACAGGATGACCTTCTCTGCTTAAGGAAACTGTCCTAAGAGTGGGTCTCTGTAAAAATTGAGGAGGACAAGGTGGCCATTAAGACCCCGCAGGACATTAGAGGCCATGGCTTCTTGGAGTGCAGATAGTATTCAGAGCTCTTTGTGAAAAGCAGTAGGAAAATCTTGCCATATGGAAAAGATTCACAATTTGAGATTGTGTGTAGAAGACAGTGTAAATACAAAGGCAGCTGAGAGGCTGGAAGACATCTCTTTAGCAATATGCTTTCTGAAACCCAGGACACCTGTTTTGCTGAATTGGGTAGGAAACCTGGAGAGACTATACTTTCCTGTAAAGATTTTCTTGGAGATTTCCATGACTTTCTGTCTTCATGGTTAGCCCATCTCAAGAAGCACACAGAGGTACAGAGACAGCAGAGCAGAAGAGAAAAGCTTACAGGACATTTTACGAATGTTTAATGTCAGAAACTCAGCTCAAATTTGGCTTCATTCCTTTGTTTGATGATTGTTTGAGTTTGAAGAGACGATGAGTTTAAAATAATTGATCTTTACCTCCTGAAAAACACGCTCTTAGTACTGTATCTATATCTCTACTGGTTTGCTGAGAAATGTGTAACAACTGGCTCACTGAGGAAAAACAAAAACAAAAAAATTTAAAAGCCCTGATTTGTAGGATTTGCCCATTTCTTTGGTGTAAATTGTTCCATCATGGACAATTTCAGACTACCAACAGGGTGGCAGTAAATGCAGACCTGTGATGGGTGGCTCTGGCATACAACTGTATCTTCTTCACGACATTTGCCATCCTTATAATTGTAGCCTCATACATGCCTGATCTTCTCTGTTTCATTGTCAACATCAATCTCTGGCTCTTCTGCTTAAGTGCTTTTTTCTTTTTCTGATTCATATTTGTCTTCTACAATGCCTGGCATTTGTTTAGTGCTTGAATAATATTCACTGAGAGAATTACAGACCAAATGAATGAGCTCTTAAGTTTTAAATTACACTGAGGTCCCGTGGTGAAGAGTAAAATCTTATTTTATTAGCAATTTTTTTCAAACTTCAGAGGTTTCAAAGTATGGCAGATACTACTTAATCAATTCTCCTCTTATTTCTTGGTATCCAAACCCCAATTTTGTCTAGTTATTAGGCAGTAGTTAAGGAATGTGGACATTCCTCTGGTGAATATGCTCTAGACTTTAGAAATTATTGTTTATAAAGGACCTGTGATCCAATTCTTTCAACAATATCCATGTGCAGATCTCCTGGGAGACTTTTGACAAAGATTCCCCTCCACAGTAAACAGAGTTACACTAAAGGAAAGGCTCTCATCTTGTGTTCTTGTAGACATGGGCATGTAGCACTGTAGATCTGAGCAGAATTCTGGTGTTCTTTAGTGAAATCCAAAAGAATCACAAACTGACCTAGAACCTTGATGCTATTGACCAGCTGAATTAGTAGTGTCCACTGACTCCTTGTTATATGTAATAACAGATCCATATTGTTTGAGCCACATTCAGGGGGTATTCCATTATGTAAAATCCGAAAATCTGCTAACTAATCCAGTATATTATACATTCTGTAGATCATTCTCTAATTTTCTCATTCTGTGCAAGTTCTCCTTTGACTGATTTCTACTTACCTTTGCTATTCTCTACTTCATTATATTGAAAGCCACCTAAGATCCTCTAAATATGCTACATGGCTCCTCGTCTTTGCTCAAATGTTTTCCTTTTTTTAGGAACATACACCCTAAATTATCTCTTACCTTCAGTCCTCCCGTGCCCTACATTATACCTTGTCCATTTGGAAAATCCCTGTTAACCCTTTAAGATACATCTCAGTCTATTCCATCAAAAAGATTTCCTTTAGTCTATCTCTAATAAATACTCCATTATCTATGCTTCATACTATACCATACATGTACTACAATTGTATTTAAGTTACTCATTTTTTTGCTTGTCTCTTATTAGTCTCTCTTTCTCTGTCCCTCCACCCTTTCTCTCTTTCTCTGTGTGTGTTTGTGTGTACGTGTGCATGCACACATAATGCGGGTAATTTAAAATAAATGAACATTTATTTATTTTCGATTTTATTTAAATTCAAGTAGTTAACATAGAGTTTATTATTAGTTTCAGGGGTTGAATTTGGTGACTCATCAGTTGCATATACACCCAGTGCTCATTACATCAAGTTCCCTCCTTAATGCCCATCACCCAGTTACCCCATCCCCCATGCCATCTCCCTTCCAGCAACCCTCAGTTTGTTTCCTATAGTTAAGGGTCTCTTACATTTGCCTCTCTCTCTGTTTTTAATCTTATTTTATTTTTCCTTCCCTTCTCCTATGTTCATCAGTTTTGTTTCTTAAATTCCACATATGAAGTGAAATCATATGGTATTTGTCTTTCTCTGACTGAAATTTCACTTAGCATTATACACTCTAGTCCCATCCATATCATTGCAAATGATAAGATTTCATTCTTTTTGATGGCTGAATAATAATTAAAAATTAAATAAATAAAATGAATGGACATTTATATATATACATAATACTGTATTTCATTAAACTTAAGATGCTGTTTTTATAAGACACATCATTAATTTATGGATTGCTAAAAAGAAGAAAAAAATGAGTCCAAATGAACAATGAATTGCCATCAATTGCAAGATACATCCAATTTCAGAGACAATGGAAAAAAAGTAAAAGTTTGTCTTAAAAATCAAGGAAAATCCCACACTGAAAATGTTCATAGACAGAGAATAATATTTTTATTTTCCAAGTATGATGAAAATGACAATAGGTTTAAGACCTGAGACTTATTTTTTAACTTTTTTCAATAAAGTTAAACTTGATTTGTATATTGGTCTGGTAGGGCTGCTGTATGTAACAGAGTATCACAAATTGGGTAGCTTAAACAACAGAAAATTGCCTCTCAGAGTTCTGTAGGCTAGAAGTCCAAAATCAAGGTCTTTGCAGAGCGTTACCTTCTGAGGATCTTTCCAGGCCTCTCTCCTTGGCTTGGAGATGGCTGTCATCAACCCCTGCCTCTCCACACCATCTTCCCTGTGTGTGTCTATCTCCCAATTTCTTTTTCATAAGAACGCCAGTCACGTTGGATGAGGACCTCATTTTAACTTGATTACTCTATTAATACACTATCTCCAAATAAGCTCACATGCTGAGATACTGGGGGTTAGAACTTCAACATAGGAATTTTAGGGAGACACAACTCAATCCATAACAGTTTGTTAAAGTTTTACTTAAAAGTATTTTTTTTCCCTACTGTGCCAAACATGCTTTTTCATGGATATATCTAAATATATTGGATGGTGTGTACAGTTGTGAAGAGGTTCCCCTGGCACGCTGGGGGAAAAGACAGTGAGGACTAGCCTCTTGGTTATGGATTCACTTGTTACTTATGAGGGAGAAGAATTCCTACCACTGTAGCCTGACTGGAAGCTCATGTCCCATCCATTCTTACAATTAAAAAAAAATAAAACATAAGGAAGAGAGAGATAACAACATAATGCTACTTAAAACAATACCAAATATATCATAATTTAAAATAATTAGGTGTATTTTTATCAGGATGGCATTGAAGGTATAGCTTGCTCTGGGTGGCATAGACATTTTACCAATGTTTATTCTTCTGATCCATGAGCATGGAATGTTTTTCCATCTTTTTGTGTCTTCTTCAATTTCTTTCATGAGTGTTCTGTAGTTCCTAGAGTATAGATCATTTACCTCTTTGGTTAGGTTTATTCCGAGGTATCTTACGGTTTTTGGTGCTATTGTAAATGGAATCATTTCTCTAATTTCTCTTTCTACAGTTGCATTGTTAGTGGGTGAGAAAGCAACTGATTTCTGTGCATGTATCCTGCCACATTACTGAATTGCTGTATGAGTTCTAGTAATTTGGGGGTGGAGTCTTTTGTGTTTTCCACATAAAGTATCATGTCATCTGCGAAAAGAGAGTTTGACTTCTTCTTTGCCAATTTGAATACATTTTATTTATTTTTGTTGTCTGATTGCTGTTGCTAGGACTTCTAGTACTATGTTGAACAGTAGTGGTGAGAGTGGGCATCCTTGTTATGTTCCTGATCTTAAGGGAAAGGCTCTCAGCTTTTCCCCATTGAGGATGATATTCGCTGTGGGTTTTTCATAGATGGATTTTATAAACTTGAAGAATATTTCCTCTATCCCTATACTCTGAAGAGTTTTAATCAGGAAAGGATGCTGTATTTTGTCAAATGCTTTTTCTGCATCAATTGGAAGGACCATATGGTTCTTCTCCCTCCTCTTATTAATGTGTTCTATCACATTGATTGATTTGCGAATGTTGAACCACCCTTGCATCATCGGGATAAATCCCATTTGGTCGTGGTGGATGATCCTTTTAATGTCTTGTTGGATTCTATTAGCTAGGATTTTGTTGAGGATTTTGGAAACCATATTCATCAGGGATATTAGTCTGAAATTCTCCTTTTTGAGGGGGTCTTTGCCTGGTTTGGGGATTAAGGTAGTGCTGGCCTCATAGAATGAGTCTGGAAGCTTTCCTTCTGTTTCTATTTTTTGAAACACCTTCAGGAGAATAGGTATTATTTCTTCTTTGAATGTTTGGTAGAATTCCTCAGGGAATCCATCAGGCCCTGGACTCTTGTTTTTTGGGAGGTTTTGATCACAACTTCAATCTTGTTACTGGTTATTGGCCTATTCAGGCTGTCAATTTCTTCCTGTTTCAGTCTTGGGAGTTTATAGGTTTCCAGGAAGGCATCCATTTATTCCATGTTGCTCAATTTATTGGCATATAGTTGTTGATAATAATTTATAATAATTGTTTTTATTTCCTTGGTGTTGGTCATGATCTCTCCCCTTTCATTCATAATCTTATTAATTTGGGTCCTTTCTCTTTTCTTTTGGATAAGTCTGGTCAGTGGTTTATTGATCCTGATCAAAATTCCAATGATATTTTTCAAAGTGCTGGAACAAATAATCCTAAAATTTGTATGGAATCAAAAAAGACCCCGAATCGCCAAGGAAATGTTGAAAAAGAGAAACAAAGCTGGGGGCATCATGTTGCCCAATTTCAAGCTATGTTACAAAGCTGTGATCACCAAGACAGCATGGTACTGGCACAAAAACAAACATATAGACCAATGGAACAGAATAGAGAGCCCAGATATGGACCCTCAACTCTACGGTCAAATAATCTTTGACAAAGCAGGAAAAAATATGCAATGGAGAAAAGACAGTCTCTTCAATAAAAGGTGATGGGAAAATTGGACAGCCACATGCAAAAGAATGAAACTGGACCATTCTCTAACACCCTACACAAAGATAAACTCAAAATGGATGAAAGACCTCGATGTGAGACAGGAATCCATCAATATCCTAGAGGAGAACATAGGTAGTAACCTCTTTGACATCGGCCATAGCAACTTCTTTCAAGATACATCTCTGAAGGTTAGTGAAACAAAAGCAAAAATGAACTTTTGGGACTTCATCAAGATAAAAAGCTTCTGCACAGCAAAGGAAACAGTCAACAAAACAAAGAGGCAACCCACAGAATGGGAGAAGATATTTGCAAATGACTCTACACATAAAGGGCTGGTATCCAAGATCTATAAAGAACTTCTCAAACTCAACACCCAAAAAACAAATAATCAAGTCAAAAAGTGGGCAGAAGACATGAACAGATACTTCTCCAAAGAAGACATACAAATGGCTAACAGACACATGAAAAAATGTTCATCGTCATTAGCCATCAGGGAAATTCAAATCAAAATCAAGATACCACCTTACACCAGTTACAATGGCAAAAATTGACAAGGCAAGAAACGACAAATGTCAGAGAGGTTGTGGAGAAAGGGGAACCCTCTTACACTGTTGGTGGGAATGCAAATTGGTACAGCCACTTTTGAAAATAGTGCAGAGGTGCCTCAAAAAAATTAAAAATAGAGCTACCCTATGACCCAGCAATTGCACTACTGGGTATTTACCCCAAAGACACAGATGTAGTGAAAAGAAGGGCCATCTGCACCCCAATGTTCAGAGCAGCAATGTCCACAATAGCCAAACTGTGGAAAGAGCCGAGATGCCCTTCAACAGATGAATGGATAAAGAAGATGTGGTCCATATATACAATGGAATATTACTCAGCCATCAGAAAGGATGAATACCCAACTTTTACATCAACATGGATGGGACTGGAGGAGATTATGCTAAGTGAAGTAAGTCAAGCAGAGACAGTTGACTATCATATGGTTTCACTCATATGTGGAACATAAGGAACAGCATGGAGGACATTAGGAGAAGGAAGGGAAAGATGAAGGGGGGGAAATCGGAGGGGGAGATGAACCATGAGAGATGATGGACTCTGAGAAACAAACTGAGGGTTCTAGAGGGGAGGGGGGTGGGGGGATGGGTTAGCCTGGTGATGGGTATTAAGGAGGGCACGTACTGCATGGAGCACTGGGTGTTATACGAAAACAATGGATCGTGGATCCCTCCATCAAAAACTGATGATGTACTGTATGGTGACTAACATAACATAATAAAATAAAATTAAAAAAATAATAAAATAAAATAATTGTGTATACTCATATACTGCTGAAGTGAGGTAAGTATAAATTAGTATAATCTTTCAAAAATTTAGAAAGATATTTAAAAATTGTCTATACTCTTTACCTAGAAATGCCACTTCTGGTACTACATTCAAAGGAAATTAGAGATGTGCACATAGGCACATATACCAGGACACTTTTTACTAAAGTATTTACAAAAGTACTGGTAAGTAAAAGGAAAGCAACTAAAATGTCTACCAACAAGGAACTCTTTAAGTGCATTATTGTGCATCTATATGGCTGACCACTATGCAATCTTTAAAAATTATATTGTAAAAAAATTTATTATCATATATTGGTATATTATAAGTGAAAAACAGCTGAAAATACTATATACAATAGAATTCTATTTTGGTTAAAATAAAAGTAACTATTTCTGAAAGGGTGTTGAATTAAGTCATTGCTGTACAGTGCTTATCTCTGACTTTTGGATCAGGAATGATTATTTTTCTTGGGTTTTTGGTTTTGCTTGAAGCAGTTGTTCCTCTTTAAATTTAAATAAAGAGAATTGTTTTATATAAAAAGTGACCATTTATAATGAAGAATCCCTTTTTTCTAATAATCATCCCATATGGCTAAAAAAATCAAGTTAGTTTTTGGGAAGGGCTTGTGTTTCAATGGCTCTTTCTATCTACTTCCTAAAATATGTCCATTTTGCCTAGAACTTCCATGGAATGTGACATTATGGCAACAACGCAAAGTCTACAGAGGATAGAAACATGGAATCAAATGAGCAGTTCAGAGGAATCTGTGAAGACACCGCATCACTGAGAAGGAGTCTCAGACCATTCTCCTCATTTGTGAAAACACATTTTCCAATAGTTTCCATTTTCCAAATTCAGAAGAGAACAATTTAGAACCATGATTTTCCCCCCAAATTTTATAGCCTGTTATTGCAAAAGTTATGATACTCTTCAGAATTGTAAAAATTCTAAATGCAGTATATTTTAGTGTCATCATTTTTCTAAGCCCAAAAGAGGTATAAAATTATACAATGAAATAAATACATTATGCAATGCAATAATGAAAATAATACCTTCCTATATGCATGCATTTTACAAATGTTTACAAACATTTTCATATTTATTTCATTTTTTTATTAAAAAAATTCCCTATGACAAGGGAGGGAAAATCCAATTTCTTTTCATTTCACGCTCAAGGAAAACAGTGGTCAGAAAGGTTGGATGATTTGCCCAAAGCACACAGATGACAAGCAGAGCCAGCTGCATAATTAGTGGGCGTAGCATAAAATGAAAAATTGGGTCCCTTGTCCAAAAAAGCAGAAAGTAAGTGCCATTAAAGATAGGTACTAAATAGTAAAACCTTTTGCTTTTTTCTGCAGTCTCTCCAGTTGACCCTAATGTTTGCTAGTTGATGCTGGAGATACTCAGGGTAAGTGCACACTGTCACAGGTGCCTGGAGACCCATCCTATGTGCAGCCTACCTGTAGCTTTGTTCTCTCTACTGCCAGTCTGCTGAATGTCCACTGCCTCAACCCATCATAGACATGCAACCTCCAAGGAGCTGCAACTTCATGCTGGTATGTGTTCAGTACCTGGATCCAGAAAGGATGAGAGCCCCTGTAGAATCACCTACAAATGTGCCTTTGCACTGTCAGTCCAGGAGGGGACGGCCACTACTATGCCCTATGCCATGATGCCACAAGGAGCGTAACCAAACTTCTCATCATCCATATTAAGGTCCCACTAGGGGCAGAGAGTGATATTTGGGGAGGGCAGGGAGAGAGAGGCCAGGCTGGGTCCAGGGGGGCAAGAGGGTTGGTAATGTGTGGCCAAGAACACATCTTAGGGAGGTAATTGGAGGTGGGGTCGCATGAGATCTGGTACTCTAAGCTCAGGAGACATGCTCTCTTGTCCCATCAGAATTTACTTAACAAAACATAAATTCAAAAATAAATTGTTAAGGATTTCAATGAAGGGCCACAGAGTATTAAATCTCAAGCACAGGGCCCTTTGAATGTGGAACCCTGTGTGACTGCACTGGTCACAAGTGGCAAAGCAGGGACTACAACTTGAGTCTTTCAATTCATCACCAGTGCTAGCTAGATTGTTGAGTCCTAGCACGTGCCAACCATCTTGGATGTATTAACTCATTTTATTCTTATACCAGCTTATTCTGTAGGTACTATTTATTGTGCCATTTTGCAAATAAGGAAACAGGCCAAATATTACACAGTTTTTAAGTGGCTGAACTTGAATCTGGGGAAGAGTCCCTATTCTTAGCTACTAGGATGCATTGCCCAAGAAATGTGAAGTTATTTAGCAACTGAAGAATTTTAAAACCCGGCATCCTTATTCTTGACTTTCGGAAAATCCATAATGGTTTTGTATTATATTCTATTCAGTGATATTTAAAAGTTCATCTTTACAATACATAAAAAGAGATTTTCCCCAAATCCTTGCAGCCATCCACATGGGATTGGATAATTATTGAATTTTACATTTTTTTTCCTTTCTCCCTTCTGTAAAAGAATCAAAAAGTATGTTACCACTACCCCTCTCAGCCTTGGCAAGCAGGGTTCTGCATCCTCAAGAGCTGACACTTTACTAGTCCTCAGGGCAGAATTATGATTATTTATTGTTACTATTATTTTTAACTAAGACCTGGGGTCCTGAGTTAAAGAACTTAGTAGGCACAGCATGAGGAGGAGATTTGGAGCTCCAAAACCTAAAGCTATTGGATGAGGGTGTTTAGTTTAGTGTTCCGCCAGGAACAAGGGTCCAGCATCTACATTCCTCTCTCGTGACACCCTGAAGATATGCAGCTCTCCAGAGGGAAACAGGCAGTAAATATCTTGGTACTCATCTTCAGCCAAGACTCCCTCTGAACAAATTTTGGGATGACGGTAACAGAGCTCTGTGACAGTAAAGGAACTTGGCACTCAGCTTTTAAGATGACTAGTGTGGACAAGACCAGGACGCTTGTCTTGAATACTCCAGATGGTGTTAGGGTCTCATGGGACCACCTTGGGTGAGGGAAAGAGTCCCATGGAGGAGACTGAGGCAGGATTCGGGCTCAGAGCAGATTAAATGATAATGCAGAAATTTAAAAATATGTATATTTTTGTACCCAAGTTCCTTAGTACACAAGTGATACAGGGGAGAAACATGAGGTCAGTTGCAGTACATACAAGCTCATATTGCGTTTGGCTTCAAGTTGGCCTCAACTTCTTTGTGTATCCTCTCAGAGATAAACCTACCAGACTGTGATTCCCACCTGGAAGAGGCAAAAGATGGGTTCCTTTGTTTTTCAGAGTTTTCCATCCCTCTCTGCATTTCTTTATCTATAAGAAAAAGCAAATACAATCACAGAATTGTATAAAAGCATCAGTAAAAAGAGAGGGGAAGGATGCGGGAAATTTGTATTTATGTTGCAGCAACTACATACCAGACACCTGAAATGCATTGTCTTTTTAATTCTCAAAAGATTTCTGAAATGTAGCTATTTGTTATCATATGCAGAGATTAAAAACCTGAGGTTCAGAAAGATATAAAAGCTTGCCAGAGGTCATTTATGGAGGAGATGGTAGTGACAAATTCCTATCTGAGGCTAATGGATTTCAAAGACTATGTTCTTTCATCTGTTATAAAAAGAAAAACAACAATGAAACCAAAAAGGAGAAGAAACTCTCTCATGTGGTAAAGGTCTGAAATTCAGGGCAAGGCTGATGTGAAGGGCTTACCGGGCTGTTGTTAGGGAGGGAAGTTTGCGGTTTGATGGACTTGACATGCATTCTAGTATCTTACCAAGATGGCATCTCTGACTGATTCACCACACACAGTCTAATCGTCCTCCACATCTATCGTGCATAGATTGTTCAGAAAGGCTATTACTAATTTCTTCCCCTTCGAAATGTGATTGCATGCACTTCTTACATGTAATAGTAACAACAGAATAAAGTAAAATCCAACTCACCTCAGACATTTAGTCCTGATCCGAGTCAGCCTAGTAACAATACACCTTAAAGATGCTCTTAAGGACACAAGGCAACAACCTGCCTGAAAACAATTTGAGAAATTAACGAAACCAACATGTAAGACAGTAATAACCTTCTTTTTCAAGTCATTGCAATAATTCTAAAAGAGCAGACAGCTCTCAACTCAAAAGGCCATATATAAAATGGTGAGTCCTTCCCAAGTGACTAAGAAATGTGCATGTGAAAGAATTTTATGCAATTATGTTCAGGGAATATTAAGCCTTAATTAATGTATTGGTGATTTCAATAATAAAATGCCCAGTGTTGTCTAAGAACAAATGGAAAGCATTAAACCAATGGTTAGATTTATGGCTGAATAAATCAAGCATGTTGTCAAATTCATCAGGGAAATTCTCTCCACCTATATGTGTCCTTGGTTCTATAGAGCTCCCTCCCAAAATGCCAGACATTCTGTCAGTGACACTCTGCACTCATGAATTGTGACTATTGCCATACATTTAAATTATAGATTGGGGGTTTTCTGGTGAGCCATGTGCCTGCAAAGTGACCCGAGGTACAGAATCCCTGGGTGTGCCTAATCTAGTCACTTGTGTGTATCTGTGCATGTGCTTCAGGGGTATCAGACTGGAGATGGGGTGGGAATATGAAGGCTGGGGTGCTGGGTTAGTGGAGGAGAGAAGCAGCTGCATTGAAACATATAAAAAACAAAGAGCCAAAAAAAAAGATTTTTTTTTCTTATGAATATATTTAACGTGTTAAACAGATTCTGGCAATTTCCTGATGGCTCCAAAAGAAGCCTGATCTGAGATTTTCACAGAGAGTGTTCCAGGCTCTGAATCCTGTACTCGTGTATTGAGGCACATCTGCTACAGAGAGGAAGCAATGAATAATTAACTCGGCCTCCACATCACCGCCATAGATTACAGTCGTCTTGACTGCTGGACTGCCTTGCACAACATAAACCATTTAGAAAACTCGGTTACTCTCTTTCCTTTTAAATTTGTCTTGCTATCACTTACCATTTAAAAGGGTAAATCTTTCTGTAGTTTTAATTAAAGCATGTAAAATAATTTACATTGAAATCATATGTGCTTGGGTCTGTCAGAATTGATGCTTTAATAACATGCCATCCCTTTCTCCATTGCCCTGAAATCTGTTAAAATTACCACTAAACTAATTGGGAACAAAGTTGTCAAATGCATGCGGTTCTGACAGTTTGTCTTTCTGCAAACTGCCGACAGATTGCAAGTTACGCATGTGTTGAGCAGATGGGTAAGTTAAAAGGAACACCAAAAAAAAAAAAAAAAGCAATTTATTAAATCACCTGGAACCAGCAGCTCCAGTCCAAAAATAGTGAGAATGAAATAGAGCAGGAGCTGGGAGTCCTGGCACTAGAATGTACCAGAAGGTACCGGTTACAAAACAAGATAAACATTTGGAGATGCCTCAGCTGTGTTACAGAATAATGAGGAGTTATTTAACCCGATATAGATTACCAGCCAAAATTAATTTAGGGTGCAGCTTTTTTGGAAAATGGTTTCCAAAGTGATTACTTTAACCCTTTAATGTCTTCTCATTATCATGGGAGGGCATTCTCATAGGCACCAACACATATTCACATGCATATATGCACCCACACCTATGCACGCATAACACACTGGCATACCTGTACACATACAACCACATTCATCTACAGATGCACACATGCACATGTGTATATCCACATACCAACTTGTGTGTGTGCACACGTGTACATGCATACACGCGATCTTGGATGTATATATGCACACACCTGTGGGAAATATATGGACATGTACATCAAACTCTTTATCATATACCTATCTATATCTATCTACCTATCATCTGTCTATCTATCTATCTATCTATCTATCTATCCTCTACCATCTACCTACCTACTTATCTATGATTATGTCCATGAGAGATTGCTTATTTTCCATCACCTGAAGCAAGGTTCTGAGTAAGCCATGCATGCATGGGTTACCCAGCCTATAGCTGCTGTTAGCATAATTGCTTTTGTGTGTTCCACAGGGAAACTATCCGGGCGGGAGATTGGGAAGAGCTGAGGCAAGCACGGGGAGGTGGAGAGTAGGGGGAAGGGGAAGTGGAGCCTGATGGCTTCTTTTCAGTGGGGCTCTATACAGCTACTCTGTATGATCGGAACTTTTGAGATGTGTTCTTGGAAGACTTATGTGGCTTAGGAACCAACAAATAAAGAGGACATGCCTTAACTAATATTGGCCTCATTTAGGCAAACTGGGCCTTTATGAAATCATCAGTTCAGTTTTTAAAGGACAATAAATCTAAAATAAAGATACCTTCTGTCTCTACAGAAGCTACTGACAGATCCAGAGGCCCAGAAAAAATTAACTTTCTGTTCCTGGAACAGACCAATACAATTCACTGAAGGAGAATCTCTTGCTGGAAATGCAGGTGATCAGTACAGAAGAGCCAAGAAGGGAGAGCATGCCCAGGTTTCTGAGAGCAGTGCAGTGGAATTCAGGT
The DNA here is from genome assembly GCF_003265705.2 of Callorhinus ursinus. NCBI lineage: Eukaryota > Metazoa > Chordata > Mammalia > Carnivora > Otariidae > Callorhinus > Callorhinus ursinus. The sequence continues at coordinate 53,051,251 of NW_027397071.1, read as the reverse complement.
GTTCCATATTGGTGTTCTCCTTGGCTCATCCCCATATTGCTTTGCTTCCTGGGGATGTCGGCCACTCTCGTACTTTGGGCCACCATACAGTCTGATGACTTGCAAATCTGTATCTCTATCCCCGGTTATTTCTACTTGGAGTCAGTATCCTAATATTGAAATGCCTGTGGCAAATCACTGTGTGAACATTACTCAGGCCTCTCAAAGTCCACGGGTTCAAAATGGAATTTCTCAACCCCCTCCTCCCCAAACTTACTTCTTGTGTTCACTATGTTATTCACATCACTTTGCCCTTTATTATTCCAGGCTAGAAACCTGGAAATGATCCCTAAGTCACCTCTCTTCTTCACCAGCCATAACCAATCATCTCATTTCCCCAATTTTGACACACCAGTGTTCCTATAAATCTGTCCTTTCCACTCTGTCTGTAACAGAACATCTCCAGTTTAGGTTTTCCTCATCTGTTGTATGGATATGAATGTAGGTCTTCCTTTCTAAAGTTTCATGTCTCCTCTGATCCATTTTCCATTTAGGTGCTAGGGTGACTTATCTAAAACTCAAATCAGACCATGTGACTCCACCTTGCTGTGCTGGACATTGTATGTGTGCCCCCGGGTCTGATCTCTGCCCTTCTCCACAGTTGCAGGATGCTGAGAGGCAGACCTTGTCCATCCACAGACTGGAATGGTTGAATTCCTCTACTGAAGGACACAGCTCCTGTTGAGTTGCCTTCTCCTTCATTTCTGGCTTCAGTTGGAGTGCTCTCCAGGAACTGGGGAGATCTTCCACCCTTTGTCCTTTAGAGCCCAAGGTGCCATAGGCGCCCCTCTGTTGCTTTACCCTGCATCGTTTGTGTCTCTTTGACCCTTCATTACACTTTCTTCAATTACATCTTTGTAGGTGCCATCTATTTCTTCCCAGGGTCCCTATTGATACATTCCCTCATTGTCAACAAAATTACAATTTCAAATTCATCATATGGCAAACAAGGCCTTTCAAATCTAGGCCTTAACAGCTTCTCCACTACCTTAGCCCTTGCCCTCACTAGCTTACCTGTTTGAGCTCCCCACATACACTGTCCTGTCTCACACTTCTGTGCCTCTGCCCTCGTCCTCCCCTTGCATGAAAGGGCCTCTCAGCCCCCAGACCCTTCCCCACTCCCACCTCCATATTCTCTCTGGCTCTGGCTTCTTGTTCCTTAAAGAGGCAGCTCAGGTATCACGTCCTCCAGAAGACCTTGGGATCCCTACTGCCAGCTATGGTCAAAAGCTTTCCTAGCCTCACAAGGAACATTGACATATTAAAGGCTCTGGGAAGTTGCTTGTTAAGGAAACTTGTTTCTCTATTTTAACCCAGTTTTCCCCAAAGTTATTTGACGCCCTGAATTAATTTTCAGATCCTCTTTTCTTCCTTCCTTCCTCCTTCTGTGCCTCCTCTTCTCCCCGTCCTTCCTCCTCCTCCTCCCCCTCCCCCTCCACTTCCTCTCTCCTCCTCCTCCCCCCTCCCCCTCCACTTCCCCTCTCCTCCTCC
>NW_027397071.1:52966950-53049711 GCF_003265705.2 Callorhinus ursinus | reverse complement strand
TCTCCTCCTCCTCCCCCCTCCCCCTCCACTTCCCCTCTCCTCCTCCTTCTCCCTCCCCCTCCTCTTCCTGTTTCTTTCTCTCTTTCTTCCTTTGGTAAACAAGTTACTGGATTATCACATTTAACTTAATAATTTTATAAGGTAGATCCTATTATTATGACCATTTATAAGCTGAGGAAAGTGAGAACCAAGGAAGTTGAAAGTCTATTCAATGGTAAATCAGCTGGCAAGTGAAGGAGCCAAGATGTCAGTGCAGAGTTTCACTCTAGGATCTCTACCCTTAATGCTAGCATTGAAGGCAGGCTAGGTGTTAACTTATACTTACAGCTTATGTGTGAATAATTATATGTAATCCTCACATATAAATAGTAACAATTGTATAAGAGTTTCTCAAAAGTAAAGAGCCAGCCATTATGTTTTAATTTAATAGATTAGACTAAATTTAGTATTCTGCTTGCAAGCCAGGGTTAAATTCAGGAGCCCTCAGTGTGGTATTTAAGATCAAACAAGTTTAGTAATATTTGCTCAATAGTTCAGTCTTCCTTATAACCCTTTCTTACGTACAAGTTGGGAATAAAAGTAATATTAAGGTCTCCAAAATAAGTATAGAAAAAATCAGTAACAAAACCTACATATTTTCCAACACAACTCAAAATATTTTGAACAGTGTGGGCCTCACCAGGAAGCTTCAATTGTCCTTGGAGACAAAGGCAAATTCACAGGCAGGAAAATGCAGCTATTCTGAGATCCTTGGAGGATCTTCTATTACTGTGAAGTTCATCATCATCAACTAAGCAGACAATTTTTGAGAGAATACACAATGAGCAGTGAGATAGGAAGGGGAAAGTTTTCAGCAAGTCAGATTAGTGGTTCCAATCCTCCAATACATCGATAGATATTATAGCCACCTATCATAATCTACTAATGTTTTAACTGCCATAAGATAAGCAATACAAAAGTGCTTGGGTAAACTGAAATGCAACATGCAATTGCAAGATTTTATTATGCTTATCCATTAGGGCAATATGCAGTTAAAAGTCTTCAATGTTTCCTAAGTAAGGGTAGACATTAGAATCACCAGAGAAGCTTTTTAAAAACACAGAAATCTGAAGTTTGCACTGGAAGGTTCTGATTCAGTAGTCCTGGAATGCGCCCTAGCTTATATTTACTGGAAAATCACCCTGGTTGCATCTGATGTCCATCCATCTGTTATACAGGATGGGCTATATTATGCAGCAGTAACAAAAACCCCGCCGAAATCTCAATGGCTCCATACTATAAAAGTTTATTTCTCACGCATGCCACACAGAAAGTGTAGATTAGCAGGAAAGTTAATCATCCTTGTCACTGAGGGATACACGTTGCCTGAAACTTCATCTAGAGATATCCTACTAGGACCATAAGGATGGGGCAAATCATGGACTGGTTCTTAAAGCCTCTGCATGGAAGTAGCCCTTCTCACATTCCATGGCTTAAGCAAGTCACATGTCCACATTTAACTTTAAAATGGTGGAAAATTCTACTTCCACCCATGTGCCTGGAATGGGAAACACTTGGAAATATTTGTGAATAACATTAGTGGCTGCCAAAATCTCTGTTTGAGAATGATTGAGTTCAGTCTCTTTAGATTATAGGAAAAGAATAAAGCACAGAGAAATTAAGTGAATTTCCAAAATTGCACAGCTAGCTGATAGACCTTGAATTAATATAATGGTCTCCTTACTGCAACTATTTCTTTAAAATATTCCAACTAACTTAACCTACCTCTCTTACCACATGCTCATCTCTTCATTCCTCCCTTTTGTCAGGAATTTTCAAAATCAGAAAAATTTCTTCCCTTAGCACATAACTTAGGGCTTGAGATTTATTTGATGGCAGTTTTAAATAAGATGTTTTTAACCCCACTTAGAAACAGTCCACTTTCATGATTTATTACAACTTTCTTTCCCTGGTTAATTAAACTCATTTCTTAGGAAATGACTCATGGCTAATCACGCTAAGAATAAAATTAGTTATATTGCCCTCTTTGTTATAAAAAGTGTGTAAATAACTTTTAAGGCAATTTTTCTAAAATCAAAAAAGCATGTAATAGTCCCCAATTCAGCAACATTATGTAAAATAGCAGACTCAGGGAGTAGTAAATCCAGATGCTGTCCTATTATTGCCTGAAACAAGGCAGAAATTTACATTCCTTTATTATTAAACCAAGCTCTATCAATTGAATTTCTTTGTGGAAATACTGTATTTTGGAGGGTTAAAGTACCATTAAAAAAGTCCTAGACTAAAACCTGTTGTACAGTTTCTTTGCCCACTGGAGAGATATAAAACCATTACATTTAAGTATCATAATAGCTAGCATATGCTATTTCTTAGAAATGACACCACCATCTGGATTAAGGTCCACTGATGATTTCATACAATACTCCAGCTTTCTTCGGGTAGAGAGAGGCCAAACTGTTCCAACTTTAACTACCCTGCTGTACTAATGAAAAATAATAAAAGGTTACGCTTATGTTCGACCTATTTACTGGAGATCACATACTGCTTTATAAATAAATTATATAATTATCATAGTAGCTGGGAATACAGAAGGCAAGCCATTTGCCTGTGTTAAGAAAGTGAGTTAGGGCCCATATTCATCTCCCAATATTATCTTTCTAGCCAAGCAGATCGTGGATTTTCCTGGTTGCTAGAAGCACTGTTCTGCCATGCAAAGCCTACCTGCCTTGTGTTCAAATCCTGAGTCTCCTGTTTGCTCATTATGAGACTGGGTTTATCCCTGAATCTTTCTGTGCCTCAATTTCTTCAACTATAAAATGGGAATAAATCTATTTGTGGTAAATTTGTTAAGACACTTAAGGATTATAACTATAGACTCTCTAGCAAAATACCTCTTTTACACAGCCCACAGGCTAGGAAATCATGGCTATGATTATTATGATTATGATTATTTACTTTTCCTCTCTCTAGTCATCTTTATTTCCTTCAACCTAGGAACAGAGAAGCAAAATGAGAGATTAAGACCAAGGATGGGACCAGGATGTGGAAGGAGGAGTCAAATTGCAAGTATGATAAGCAAAAACCATATTACACATTATGTGCCTGTTCCCAGAATGGCTTTCTAATGTGGCAGAATCATCAGACAATAAAAATACACGGCTGTGTATAAAGCAATAGCAATGATGGTTTGTTTCCTTATAAGCCACCCTCATGGCTGGCTGGCCGTGAAGGTCATATGGTGAACTCTCACTGATAAAACCAGTTTAATCTTTTAGACTCACTGAGGTCATTAAATACATGAGTGAGTAAGGGTGGGGAGTTGTGGTGGGGAAGGTAGAAGAGGGAAAGAAGGAAACCCTCTCACCTGACTGCTTCTAGCCCCTTGCCTATTGTCATGCACACAGCAAACCTTCTGGGCCAATCCATCTGACTGGCTGTGCAGGGGATGGGGCAGCCTGGATAATTGATGGACTCAATCTGACCAGGCACAGGTGGCACGGAGACAGCATACAGCAGCTTCTCGGGTTTGCCAGTGCCATCTGTTGCCATAAGAACATCTGTCATCAAGGTCACCCTGTCACCCTCTGTTAAAGTTACAGGTTTGGTGAGTAGGATAATGTCACCTAAGAAGAAGGGAATGTATGTTGGGGGCTGGGAGGGAAGAGAAAGGATACACAAAGACAACAGGAAATCTTGTGTTTTTTTTTTAATTGTGAAGAATGAATAATAACAATGGGAAGAATTACTGAGTAAGAAAAATGAGAAAAAGTACACATACTTTTAAAGAAGAACTTCCTTGGAAAAGGTTTGCCAAAAGATTATTGTCATTGTTCTCTCTAGCTAAAACATTAGCTCATTTTATAGAGTAAGAACATTTTTACCACAGGCATGACACGCATTTGTAAAATAGATGATATATAATTACAGGATCTCCTTGTAAAGACAAATACTCCTTCCAGTTTGCTAACTCTAAAAACCAATTTTTGATATGCTCCTTTTGTATAAATACATTTAATTAAACATCTGTGTGTGTGTGTGTGTGTGTGTATTCACAGCATGTTCAGGGAGGGAGCAGAGTGGAAGGGGGTGTTGCATTTATCAAAGTATTTAACTGGCATTTGAGCTTTGCTCTGCTGCCAGAGAGAATGACCCATTTGTTAATAAAGAACAATTAAGTTAATAGACTCAAATGAGCTGATGGACAAAGTACTGTAATGAAGCAAATGCAATATTGGATTTTTAAGCAGCGAGTATTACATGTGGCCGGACTTCCAGCAGCAACGGTTCAGCTTTCCCTCCCTATGTTTGTTGCTGAAGCTTTTTAAAGCAATTTCACCCAGTGGCAAAGAAACATCATTCCCATCTGTTTAGGAAGTGCGGCTTTACTTCTTGGACCAGTATTGCTGGCACCATGGGCTTTCAGGGACTTCATGATTGCCATTGCATGGTGAGATGGGAGGGGGGAGATAATCTGCCCGATTTTATGAAATATACTCACATCTGCCCCGTCAAACCCAAAGGGCAGTAAAGGGAAACAAAATGGTTTTTCAGCAAAAGGGGGGGCAGGGGAAGGAAGTGGACAAAAGAGCAGATGAACTCTAGTTTTATCTGTACCTTTTAGCCTGGTCACCAAACACCATACAGAACATTAAAATGGGGCTCTTGGAAAGAAACACATTTATAGCCAACTGCAATTTTAATTGTTGATTGTGTAGAGGGTATACAGAATTCAGCTTGTTCCCTGACTCAGTTGTTTCAGGTTTTGATGGTAGGAACAGAATGATTGTCTGGCAGTGATGAAGGGTAGTTTTGCCTCTACTCTTTCCTCCAGTTTGGGCCATGAGGAGAAAGTCTCTTTCATCATCTCTTCTTGATCCTCTGTTCTAGTCTAATAAGACAGGTAATGAGAGCGCAGACCAAAAATTCAAAGAAGGGAGTCATAAACATTGATTTCTATGCTCTGGATTTCACAATTATTTAGGGACATATACTTGAATTTATACTCCAAAACAAACTAAGGCTCAATTATTTGGCTTCATAACGTTCACAAAGTTATTTTTCCTTATTAGTAAAGTCCTTTTAGTGCCAGAGCTCTTTAATGTGATCACATTAATTTCAAGGAGACTCTTCCCTAAGTTACGATGTAGTTGATGGATTTGGACTTCTAACGGGCCACATGATCCTAGGAAAGCCACTTAACATCTCTTGGAAATTCTGCACCAAACTGCCCATCCAAATCTAGATTCTGTAAGAGCAGCTGAGTTGCATATATCTTGCTCCTTGCAGCCCATAAAAGCAAACCGTATTCCCAGATTTCTCCCTTGATCCCACTGTTTTAGCTCATTCTTCCAGCTCTGTGCCTTAGTTCTGTACCCTAAGTTTGACAGTTGTCTCTGGTCTCTCTAGATCTGTCAATCCAAGCAGGATATTTCCCAGGACTTTGTACCCTGTTAATGTAGCATATTTGGGAAACAAATGAGTATTGTGTTCTGGTGTATAGGCTTTAAAGTCACTGTGAGCAGTTGGTCACTTACCAGCTGAATGACCTTAGGGGAGTTTCTTAACCTTCCCAGCCTTGAATTGCTCACCTGTAAAATAAGATTTTAAGTGGTAATTATCAAGTAGAATTCCTGAGTAGTAAATGCCTGACATAATGCCTGACATATAGCAAGTGGCAAATAAATGGTAGGTATTAATATTATCAGTCTTTAGCTTAAAGTATTATTCATAGAGCTCAATATCATGATTTCTGGGATATAAGTATTTTGAACTCCTGACCTAACCCCAGAAACTTCCTCTCATGTGGTTCTTTCCCCAGAGCAAGAGTTAGGCTAAGCTTGGTTTCCTAATACGTTGTGGTTGACTCAAAGAAGTCTATCTTTACATTTCTAAGTCTGGAATATGTGGGAAATGTTCGCCCTCAGTGTTCTCAGCCTATATTCTAATGTGCCCAAAGACCTCCGCAGAAGGGATATGCTTCATTGTGGGAGGAAAAGACTGCAAAACAGAGCTGTTTGGTTTTCGGACAATAGATCATCTGAAATATTGTCCTCTGGCTAAAAGATTTCAGATCTACTGGATTTGATGGTCCCCAAGACTAATATCCAGCATTAATATCCTAACTTGTAGACTGTGACTAAATATATTTCACACTAACCAATCAGAGGCAGCAAACATATTATAATAAATAATCATACCTTATTACTCCTTTGATAATTCAAGGAGTTCATTAGGAGGAACACAGGAGTTTTGAAGTGCTGTGAGGAAAGGACTTCAGGCTACACTGGGCTTTTTTCTTCTCTTTTTACTGAAGTAAACAACCTCAGATTGTGTATGTCTTTGAATGTTCAAGTCAGTCAGGCGTTTGCTTCCTTTTTGCCATCTTCCTTGCTTCTTTTAATTTGCTGCTTCTAGTGTGCTGTCAAATGAAACTCAATGATTGTGTTACTTGTATGACATTAAGAGTAATGACACTGTGAATGAGGACTCCAAGACCTATTCTTTATTAGATAACTGCATGGATTTTGTCAATTGGCTGCACAGTGGCTAGGTAAGGGACTCATTTTTCTGGGTTTAGGCTTTGTTCTCCACAGGGTGGATGGGCTGATAAATATTTAATACCAGTTGGGAGTGGAAGAGCCCCAATTTGTAGAATTTGCTGATTTCTGTGGTGTAAATGATTCTTCCATGTCTGCCATTGTGGTGCTACTGAATGTAGACTTTGTTATACGTGAAATTGGGAAGAAGTAAGCACAAACTGGCCTACTCCAGCACACTACTGTACTGAAGACACAGGAGACTTTTGTAAAGTAACTTGCTATTCTGCTAACATTAGCGTTCATCAGCATACTTAACACTCTTTGAAATGTGGGATCTCAAAAAGACCAAGCCCACTGTAGTAGTCCTAGTTGGTGGTTATTTCTTCTGCAGAGATTTGCTTCTTTTTAATTTTAACATTTATTGATAGCTTATAGGTGTTAGACACTGTGCTGAACACTTTATGTGAATCCACTCATTCAATCATGTAATAATCCTCTGAGGCAAGGACTAGGATTAGCCACATTTCAAAAAAGAAGAAATTGAGACTTAGAATGGTTGAGTAACTTACTGAAGTTCCCACAGGTAGTTAGAGACAGAACAGGTATTCAGATCCAGGTACTCTGGCTCAAAACCCCACATATCAATTGGGAACCAACTTTATAAATAACAGCACATTTGACTTATGACTGTTTCTAACAGATATGTGTACACTTCATTGATGGTTATCTATCCATTCTTAGACATGGTTTCAACATGTAACTTTTAGTGATCTCTTAGTATGGTCCATGAAAAATGCCATAGGTAAATTTATTTTTGGCAAAGAAAAAAAAGGAGAGAGATGTAAATATTAAAAACTTCAAGCTATACTACAAAGCTGTGATCATCAAGACAGTATGGTATTGGCACAAAAACAGACACATAGATCAATGGAACAGAATAGAGAGCCCAGAAATGGACCGTCAACTCTAATGATCAACTAATCTTCGACAAAGCAAAAAAGAATATCCAATGGAAAAAAGACAAGTCTCTTCAATAAATGGTGCTGGGAAAATTGAACAGCCACATGAAGAAGAATGAAACTGGACCATTCTCTTATACCATACACAAAGATAAACCCCAAATGGATGAAAGACCTCAATGTGAGACTGGAATGCATCAAAATCCTAGAGGAGAACACAGGCAGTAGTAACTTCTTCAACCTCGGCTGCAGCAACTTCTTGCAGGACACATCTCTAAACACAAGGAAAACAAAAGCAAAAATGAACTATTGGGACTTCATCAAGATAAAAAGCTTCTGCATGGCAAAGGAAAGAGTCAACAAAACTAAAAGGTAACCTATGGAATGAGAGAAGATATTTGCAAATGACATATCAGATAAAGGGCTCGTATCCAAGATCTATAAAGAACTTATCAAACTCAACACTCCCCCCCAAAACAAATAAACCAGTCAAGAAATGAGCAGAAGACATGAACAGACACTTCTCCGAAGAAGATATACAAATGGCCAACAGACACATGCAAAAATGCTCCACGTCACTAGCCATCAGGGAAATACTAATCAAAACCACAATGAGATACCACCTCACACCAGTCAGAATGGCTAAAATAAATAAGACAGGGAACAATAAATGTTGGCAAGGATGTGGAGAAAGGAGAACCCTCTTACAGTGTTGGTGAGAAAGCAAGCTGGTATAGCCACTTTGGAAAACAGTATGAAGGTTCCTCAAGAAGTTAAAAATAGAGCTACCCTATGACCCAGCAATTGCAGTACTAGGTATTTACCCCAAAGATACAGATGTAGTGTAAAGAAGGGGTACGTGCACCCCAATGTTAATAGCAGCAATGTCCACAACAGCCAAACTGTGGAAGGAGCTGAGATGTCCTTTAACACATGAATGGATAAAGAAGATGTGTTTCATATATAGTGGAATATTACTCAGCCATCAGAAAGGATGAATACCTGCCATTTATATCAATGTGGATGGAACTGGAGGGTATTGTGCTAAGTGAAATAAGTCAAGCAGAGAAAGACAATTATCATATGGTTTCACTCATATGTGAACTATAAGAAATAGCGCAGAGGATCATAGGGGAAGGGTGGGAAAAGTGAATAGGAAGAAATCAGAGAGAGAGACAAACTGTGAGAGACTCTTGACTCTGGGAAACAAACTGAGGGTTGCAGAAAGGGAGGTGGGTGGGGGGATGGTGTGACCGGGTGATGGGCACTAGGGAGTACACGTGATGTGATGTAAGGAGCACTGGGGTTATATGCAACTAATGAATCATTGAACACTAATCAAAAACTAATGACGTACTATATGTTGGCTACTTGAATTAAAAAAATAAAAATGCTTCTATCTTCATGAAGGAAAAAAACCTTTATATATTGTATGTTGATACTTTCAACTGTCTCCTCCTATGTTCCCTCCACTTTTTTATTGAAATTGCAGTCTCAATTATTATACAAGTTACACAGAATGTTCAGCCTATGTCAGTGGATATTATTGTGAAAAATAAAAAAAAGAGAAAATGAAAGTCTGATCATTTTTATCAGTATTTTTTTAATTCAAAAGCACCATAACAGAATATTGGTCTACCAATAATATTCCAGCGACCATCACAGCCATATAATGTAAGCAACCATAAATGCAATGTCACATTATAGAGGGCTTCTAATTTAATTGAGTTTAAAGTAGGACAAAGTCAGTCATTTATATCTCTCTGCATAGATTATACTTACAATTACTTCCCAGAAAATAAAAACAAAGCATAATACTCAGAAGGATGACCAACACTTTTTAAAGATGAAAATATTGCCCCCAATGACTTATTTCAATGGGAATCCACTGGAATGAAAAAAAAAACAAAACAAAACAATGAAACTGATCATTATTTATATAATCAGTGGATCTGGATGAGTCTAAGTTGATATTCAACAAATCAATTCCCTTTAATGGTGGCTGAGTGAAATGTTTGTTTTTTGCTTAACACAGTTCTCCCTTGCAATGATTCTCCGTCATCTGCTCTTCCCACATACCAAGGAAACAAATAAAAACTGGGTTAGAGTAGATTTTTTCTGTGTGTACCACAGCCATTTTTAAATAAAAATGAGGGGGGGGTGTCTGTATGTATGTGCTGGCATCACTTTTGTAGATGAAAATAGAAGAACTCTAACCTCAGAAGCACATGCCAGTTAGCAGGGTTGGAGAAAGTTCAGGTGCTGAGGGAATATACCCTTTCCCTCTTACCCCACCTGCAATTAAAAACAGGTAACCCTATAATCTGCTTCTGGTAGTCTCACGCTAATTACACTTTGACAAAATTTAGGCAATGCTCAATTACAGAAAATTAACATATACATTTCTCTACATGTACTTGGGGAAAGGAAGAGAGAAAGCCACATGCAAAATCTTTCCAAAAGCTCAGCCAGACCTCATTCATATCCACATACTTCATGTCACATTAACTCACCCAGCCTGACACCCAGAGCTACACCCTCCAGCTGACTGGCAAGGTTAGGCTTTAGCTTTTTAATAACCTTCTCATACATATAGGCCTATATATCCAGGATCCATGAAGTACACAGATGATTATTTAGGATTAATGGATCATCCAAAGTGCCAGTTGGCACGTTTTGAGAAAAAAGTGTAACAAATGCAGCTGTTTACTAATAAATAAAGCCTCAGCTGTAAGAGAAATAAATTAGATGCGTTTAATTGGTAGGCTGCAAACCTCCCCTCTTTATTACAATGCCGCTTCTTGTTATTTTATGATGTCAGAGTAGATGGCAGACTGACAAAGTGTTTATGAGTCACAGTTTGCAGATGGCACTCTTGGTTCTCAGCAGCTATGAGCACAAGTAGCATGAGGCCTCAATAGCGGATTTTGCCAAAGACGACCCCCTGAGAATTAACTGTCTCCATTTCTCTTGTGCCAATCTCTCCCTGGCAGAACTCTCCTTCACAAACCCACCTTCCATCAATTGTGGCTGCCTTGGCCGGGAATTAAAGAGAGCTCACACCCAAGAATGATGATCTCTGTCATTGCATCTCCAGGTGATCTCCAGGTGATCTCTGTCATTGCAGAGAGGGTCTGTGCAGTGAGTCTCAGAGAAGCTTTCCCACAATTTCTTACAGGGGAAGATGACCAAGGATCCTGCAAAACACGAACCCCTCCCTCCTACTCACTTGGCTCTCCACGCCTGCCCGCCCTCCCTCCAGCTGACAGGAGTGATTTCCTGTCTCTCGAGCACAGCATAAGGTCCCTGCACTTGGGATTCGGAGCTCCCCTAACTAATGACAGCTTTGTCATCATACAGCTGGGGATGGAGGGGGAGGGGTCACCCCTGCCCATGGAGCTGAAGCTTCACAGCTTCTGTACTCCCCGCATTCCCCCTGGTCACTAGTCACTTCTATGGCTGGGAAACAGCACACAGGAGACATGCAGTCATAATTGTCAACAGATTTGTACATTTTTGTCACTAGTTATACTCATAATGGAGTTTTATTCTAATGGGCTTTTTCATTAGAAAAAAAAAACAACCCTTTGGAGAGAAGAGAGTATATTCTGAACACATCTTAATAGTAATGATAAGGTTAATGATAATAGCAGTCATAATATTAATATCAGGAGCTACCATGTATTGAGTATTTACTGTGGGATAGACTAAAATCACTTCCCTCAGGATTATACAGATTATCTTAGGGCACTTTAAAATGCATCCACACCAGTCCCTCTTTGTCTCTTGTTTCCTTTTACTACCTTCCAGCGTTCAGTCATGTGAGCCCTGGCCATGTGTCCAGGAGGACCCTGAGAGAAATCCCTAGATCACTGCCACCTCGTTTCCTCTTTCCCACTGTGTCTGACGGGGACCCAGTGGGGGAGGGGGTCTGATCTCTCCAGCTGTCTCATGAAGTTTGAACATTTAAAAATGGTTGCTGAGGTCAAGCTGGACGAGGTAGAGAAAGCACACAAACAAAAATAAATGTTGTTGGTTGGCTGGTTGGTCTCAAAGCAGTTTTGGAAACCTTAGGTGGGAAAGGAGTCAAACTCAGATTTTTCACTTTAGATAAAGCCTCCTATCTCCTCCCAAGGGATTTATTTAAAATAAGGGGAAAGTCCTCTCTATTACATAATACATGTGTGCATTCCTCTACGATCAAGCACAAGGCAAACATTTCTGCTCTCACCACATCATCCTGAAGTTTCTAATCAGCACAAGGTAATGCATGAAGATATACATACATACATAATAGACAAATAAATAAAATTGGAGGCAACCAGATTGAAAAGAGAAATTGTAAAACTGTCTTTATTTGCAAAGACATGATCCTTTATGTAGAAAATCCTAAGGAATCTATAAAAAAAAACTAGTAAATGAATTCAGGATGATCACAACATACAAAATCAATATACAAAAAACAATTATGTATCTATATGCTAACAATGAACAGTCTGAAAATGAAATTAAGAAAACAATTACAATTACAAAATAATTACAATGGCATCACAAAGAACAAAATACTTAGGAACATATTTAGCAAAAGATGTGTCAGGCTTGTACACTGCAAACTACAAAACTGTTGAAGAAAATTGAAGATCTAAATAAAGTGAGATATGTTCATGGATTGGCATTTTCAATATTGCCAATTAGCAATTTTCCTCAAATTCATCTACAGGTTCAATTTAATTCCCAAAAAAACCCTTGAAGTGTTTTGCTTTGTTTTTTTTTCCCAGAACTTGACAAGCTGATTATAAAATTTATATGGAAATGCAAAGGACCCAGAATAACCAAAACAATTCTATTTTTTTAATTTTTTTATTGTTATGTTAATCACCATACATTACATCATTAGTTTTTGATGTAGTGTTCCATGATTCATTGTTTGTGCATAACACCCAGTGCTCCACGCAGAATGTGCCCTCTTTAATACCCATCACCAGGCTAACCCATCCCCCCACCCCCCTCCCCTCTAGAACCCTCAGTTTGTTTTTCAGAGTCCATCGTCTCTCATGGTTCATCTCCCCCTCCAACTGACTCCCCTTCATTCTTCCCCTCCTGCTATCTTCTTCTTTTTCTTTTTTCTTAACATATGTTGCATTATTTGTTTCAAAGTACAGATCGATCTGTGATTCAACAGTCTTGCACACTTCACAGCGCTCACCATAGCACATACCCTCCCCAATGCCTATCACCCAGCCACCCCATCCCTCCCACCCTCCCACCACTCCAGTAACCCTCAGTTTGTTTCCTGAGATTAAGAATTCCTCATATCAGTGAGGTCATGTGATACATGTCTTTCTCTGATTGACTTATTTCACTCAGCATAACACCCTCCAGTTCCATCCACGTCGTTGCAAATGGCAAGATCTCATTCCTTTTGAAGGCTGCATAATATTCCATTGTGTGTCTATACCACTTCTTTATCCATTCATCTGTCGATGGACATCTTGGCTCTTTCCACAGTTTGGCTATTGTGGACATTGCTGCTATAAACATTGGGATGCACGTACCCCTTCAGATCCCTACATTAGTATCTTTGGGGTAAATACCCAGTAGTGCAATTGCTGGATCGTAGGGTAGCTCTATTTTCAACTGTTTGAGGAACCTCCATACTGTTTTCCAGAGGGGTTGCACCAGCTTGCATTCTCACCAACAGTGTAGGAGGGTTCCCCTTTCTCCACATCCCCGCCAACATCTGTCGTTTCCTGACTTGTTAATTTTAGCCATTCTGACTGGTGTGAGGTGGTATCTCCTTGAGGTTTTGATTTGGATTTCCCTGATGCCGAGTGATGTTGAGCACTTTTTCATGTGTCTGTTGGCCATTTGGATGTCTTCTTAACCAAAATAATTTTAAACAAGAAGAACAAAGTTGGACAACTTACACTTTCCAATTACAAGATTTACTGTAAAACTACAGTAATCAAGACCATGTGGTATTGGAGTAAGATTAGATATATATAGATCAATGAAACAGAATTTAGAGTTTAGGATGACAACCTTATATTTATGGTTAATTAATTTTTGACAGAGATGGCAAGGCAATTCTATAATCTTTTCAGCAATTGGTACAGAGTCACTTGGATATACACATGCAAAAAGATTAATTTAGATGCTTACGTTGAACCATAAGAAAATGAACTCAAAATGGATCATAGGCCTAAATGGGAGAACTGAAACTATAAGACTTCTAAAAGCAAACAGGAAGATTAGAGTGGCTTGTGAAGGAGAGTTTTCCTGAGGAGGAAACACTAACAGAAAGTAGGTCAAAATGAAGGAATAAGTACAGAGGTTCTGGGGGAAGAATATTCCATACTCCAGGCAGGTGGAATAGCAGTTGCAGATGCCCAGAGGTGAGAGTAAATTATGTATTTTTAGGAAGCAAGGAGACAAGTATGAAGATCTCTTAGAACATGAAAAGTACTACATTAAGAAACAACAAATTGGACTTAAAATGAAATGCTTCTGATCTTGGAAAGGTACCATTAAGAAAATGAAGCATTAAGGGGCACCTGGATGTCTCAGTCAGTTAAGTGTGTTCCTTTGGCTCAGGTCACGATCCCGGGGTCCTGGGATTGTGCAGTGTAGGACTCCCTGCTTAGTGGGGAACCTGCTTCTTCCTCTCCCTTTGCCCCTCCCCCTGCTTATGCTCTCTGTCTCTCTCTCTCTCAAATAAATAAATAAATAAACAAACAAATAAAATCTTTAAAAAAATGAAATGTTAAGCTGCAGACTGGAGGAGAATATTTTCAAATCTCATATTTGACAAACACCTTGCACCAGAAAATAGAAAGAACCCCAACAGCATAATAATCTACAAATAAAAAATGAGCAAAAGATTTAAACAGACATATAACAAAAGAAGATATATGGGTGGCCAATAGTTATATACAAGATGCTCAATGTCACTAGTTATCAGGGAAATGCAAATTCAGGTATGAAGAGAGACCAATTATATACCCACTAAAATGGCCGTAATTAAAATGAATGACAAAACTAAGTTTTATAGAAGATTTAGTGCAACTGGAAATTTCATGGATTGGTGTTGAGTGTAAAATGTTGTAAGTACTTTGGAAAAAAGTTCAGCATTTTTTTAAAATAAAAACTATTTTTATTGCACTACTATTTGTCCAAGCAATTCTAAAATTAACTAGTTTCTAAAGAGAAATACAAATATTTTGCTCACAAAAACACTTGAACACAAATGTTCATAGCAGTTTTATTCATAATAACTTCAAACTAAAAATATTCCAAATATATTCATCAGACAAATGGGTAAAAATTAATTGTCTATTCATACGCTAGAATATTACTCAGCAATGAAAAGGAACAAGCTGCTGATTCATGCAACAACATAAATGATTCTCCAAAACATTATGCTGAGCAAAAGAATTCAGAGCATATACATTATGCTTCCATTTATATGAAATTCTAGAGTAAGCAAACTGATTCATAGTGACAGCAGATCAGTGGTTGCCTAGGGTTTGAGGGAGAGGAATTGAGTACAAAGTGTCTTAAAAGCATTTATAAGGATGATGATATAAATGTTCTGTATCTTGGTGTTCAAGTGGTTACATGGGATTTTTCATTTGTCAAATCTCATCAATCTGTACACTTAAATTGGTAGTATTTATTGTTTTTAAATTATACCTCTATAAAGTTGATTTAAAAATAAAGTTAAAAATTACCAGTATTGACACAAGAAGTTATAAATCTGAAATAATGAGAAATCTTAAACTCCTAAGACACTAAACATATTTTTTTAAATTATATTCCTAATAAACATTCAATGATTAAATAT
Organism: Callorhinus ursinus; assembly: GCF_003265705.2. Lineage (NCBI taxonomy): Eukaryota > Metazoa > Chordata > Mammalia > Carnivora > Otariidae > Callorhinus > Callorhinus ursinus. The sequence goes on along the minus strand of NW_027397071.1, from coordinate 53,034,370 downwards.
TTCCCAGATGATATAAAATTTCAAGATCAAATAAAAAGATAAAAAAAATTACCAACTTGTTTTATGAGCCTAGTAAAATCCAGATACCAAAAATGAATAAAAATAGATAAAAGGAAAAAAAAATAGGTCAAACTTCCTGTGAACATAGGTAAAATAATCCTGAACAAAATATTAGGATATCAAATCAAGCAGTTTACTAATACTAACAACAGCATCAGCAATTAGGGTTTATCATAAAAATGCAAGAATTGTTCACATCTTAATTTTTTTTAAATGTAACTCACTTTGGGATACAAACACACTGATTCAAAGGGGCACAAGCACCCCAATGTTTATAACAGTATTATCAACAATAGCCAAATTATGGAAAGAGCCCAAGTGTCCATCAACTTATGAATGGATAAAGAAGGTGTAGTATATATACTCAATGGCATATTACTCAGCCTTACAAAATAAATGAAATCTTGCCATTTGCAATGATGTGGGTGGAGCTAGAGAATATAATTCTAAGTGAAATAAGTCAGAGAAAGACAAATACCATATGACTTCACACATATGTGGAATTTAAGAAACAAAACAAATGAATATGGGTGGTGGGAAGAGCGAGAAGCACACCATAAAACAGACTCTTAACTATAGAGAAGAAACTGGTGGTTACCAGAGAAGAGGGGGTGGGGATGGATTAAATAGTTTATGGAGATCAAAGAGTGCATTTGCTGTGATGAGCACTGACTGTTGTATGTAAGTGATGAATCACTATATTCTACGCATGAAACTAATGACACTGTATGTTAACTAACTGGAATTTAAATAAAACCTTGAATCACTATATTCTACGCATGAAACTAATGACACTGTATGTTAACTAACTGGAATTTAAATAAAACCTTTTAAAATAAAAATTTTTTAAATGTAATTCACTTTGTTAAACAATTAAAAAGAAACAACCAAATAATTGTCTTAAAATATAACTGAAAAGATTTGATAAAATTTAGTACAATTCTATTAAATTATTTTAGCAAGTTTCCCCCTTCACTCCTGAGATAGTGTAATTAGACAAGAAAAAATAAAAATATGTTTGACTGTAAGTATGGATAAGACTTTTATTGCAGAAAGTATGATTATTTAAGTGTACAAATTTAAAAGAACCAACTGAAAATATGTTAGGACTAATAAAGAAGTTCAGTAAGTTAGCTTGATATGTGATTAATAAACAAAAAATTATAGCTTTCCTATTATCAGCAAAGCAAAAACAATTTAGGGATAAAAGAAATTACATTGAAAATCTAAAAGCCAAATAGAATCTAGAATACTTAGAAATTATGGGGTGTCTGAGTGGCTCAGTTGGAAGTATCTGCCTTCAGCTCAGGTCATGAGCTCAGCGTCCTGGGATCGAGCCCCACATCGGGCTCTCTGTTTAGCGGTGGGTCTTCTCCCTCTTACTCTCCCTCTGTGATCTTTCTTGCTCTCACTCTCTCTCAAAAAAATAAATAAAATCTTAAAAAAAAAACGAATTAACCTAGCACAAAGCATGTGAAAACCATATGAAGAAAATTATAACATTTTGATAAGGACTATTCAAGCAAAACTAAATAAATGTAGAGGGGTTTATTTAATTTTTGAAAGCTATTAATTATCACTAAATTCACTAATCTCTGATTTTAAGGCTTCTCCTGAAGAAATGTTGCACAAAATTTTAGAAAAGAATGTATAAAATTAAAATTCCCTATCAAATTGTGTGTGTATATATATGTTAGTTGCCTACTGAACACCAAAGTGTCTCTTACTTTTATTAAGGTCACCCTTTACCTTCCTCAAGGTAATGTGCTCAGATAATAAAACACATTTCCCAACCTCTCTTGCAGATAGAGTGGCCATTTATTGCTATTCATACTAATATTCCTAGCAGGGCTTCTTAGAAAAGTTCCTTAAAAGAAAGGATGCTTTGATCTCATACATGCCTTCTGCTCTTTGCCTTTTTTATTATTCTTGCCTGGAACAAAAATATGGTGCTGGAGGTGAAGCAATCATCTTGCAACCATGAAGTAATAACATGAGGATGAAAACCATATCCAGGATAGTTGAGCAAATTGTGAAGCCTGTTACTGATGTCCACAGGGGCTGCACCAGCACTGGACTCTAACTTTCAGTTTTCTATTATGTGAGAATGATAAACTTCTCATTTCACTAAGCTTCTATAGGCAGTTTTCAGTTATTCTGTGACACAAAGAAGAATGCAATCCCTAACTGTAAAATGCTTCAAAGCTATAGTAATTAAAACACTGTGCATTGTGTTATTGATGCTAAAATAGACAAATATATGAGTGGACAGTCCAGAATTTACATTTGTAAAAATCTATCTATAATAAATAATATATATAATCATACACACACATATTTGATAGATTAAGCATTTAAAATCAGTACCCTGTATGGGGTAGCTCATCTAAAGCAGCCAACAGATGAAGAAAGGTTTCACCAGCTCTGATTTGACCATCTTTAAAAATATTCCCATATTCTGATAGCTAGTCCCTTTTTGTCTGCACAGCTGCACAGTGGTGTCCTTTTTTGGAACATGGCTGCTCTCTGTACGCTCTGCTTCTCATGTCACAGAGTGTCCCTAGCTCACTGCCCTCCATTATGGAATGTGTTCATCCTTGGTTTTCATCACTATCTGCCCATAGGAGTCTTTGTCCTGTCCTGCCTCAAGTTGGTGTCACACGTTCCCTAACATTGGACCTTTCACAATTGGTAAAATTCTTGCTGATTGACTCCTTAACTCAAAAGTCCATTTTCCTGATAATGTTCAGGATTTCATCCTCTGTACTCCTTCCTGCCATCCATTTATGTTGATTGATTAGGTCAGAAAGCCCAAGATTTTCATTTAGTTCTTCTAGCACCCTTGTCATTTAAGTCCATTAGTATTTGAAGAGTGGATTTTAAAATATTATATTAAATTTTATTGCTTTTTGACAAAGGCAGTTCAAGAATAATTTCTGAATATCTTATAGAAACCATAAAATGTCAGAGTTACAAGGGCCCTTAGAGATCATCCGCTATTACCTCTTATTTTACAGATGGAGAAAGTGCAGACCAGAGAGGGGAGTGATTGTTGCATATCTCATTAGTTAAGGTGCTAAAATAAAATGGTAGAACTTTCTTGATTATCATCTTAATTTCCAGTCGTTTGGGTTTTCTTCATTGCTGTTGGAAGGGTCACACTTATTTATTTATCCCCTGTTATCATTAGGGGATTGCTATTCTCCGCTGTCAAGAGAAGATGGGCTAATAAAGAATAATTCCAGTTTCTTTCTCCATCCTTTCACCTGCTCTCCCCAGGACATGAGGAATGATTTATGTAACTGGAGAGGTGGCAAAAAAATCTGACAATTCTGCCAACTAGGAGCAAAATTGTTGAAATGGCATTTCAGCCGCGTTGGCCCATCTCTCTCATTTTTGTGAACCACCTGGTCATACACATAGTGGGGTCCCATGCTTCTATTCTCTACACTCTAAAGGAATCAAGCAGAGACTGGTCTTTGCTTCATCACTGCCAGCTACAACTAAGTCAGAAAGTCAGCTTCACCTGAGTTCTGATTTGTGTGCTCAGTATGGAGGTAGGAGACCTCATCATACTCTCAATCCAGCTTGACGAAGGATAACACTGGAACTATAACTTAATCACTATTTTATTTCTTGCATTCCTTCATAAAAGACTAAAAACCTGGAGAAAAGAAGTGATGAATTAGGCTTGCCCTCATAGCTAACATTCACTCCTATGTTTTGGGTACCTAGATATGGACTTCAGGGCAGGGTACCAGAGATGGGGAGTGCTTAGGAGCATACAATAGGCTGGATGACCTGATTAATTACAACAGTATCCTAAAATGCAAATTTGGATATATATTATTGTTCTTGGAATGCTTCTATGGCTTCTCATGCCCTAGAGTTTTCTAAAGAGATGTGACTACCCTAGGGGCATGTAATTTGGTGCTGAGGCATAGGAAAGACATATTAAAATATCTGTTTCTGTTTATTTTTTATAGTAAGTTTTCTAATTTTGTTTTTGCATGTTTTATAATGTACAAATCCATTAGAGCAATACACGTAGGTTTATGTATTAATGAATGTGCATATATTAGAAGTGAGTGTCCCAAAGTATTGACTAACTAGGGTAAGTGATGAAACCAAAGTTTGGAGACCACTGTTCTTAGATTTCAAATTCCTAGTGTGAAATACACTTATCTGTTATCATGCCTGTTTAACCCTTTAGCTTCATCTCTTTCTAATCCTCTTCTTTGCAATCACTCAATCTATTATTTATTGAAGCTCATTCTGTGCCAGGCATAGTAAGAGGTGATGGAGTACATTACTGAAGAAGAGTGACATAGTCCTGTCTCTCATAATGGAATTTACTTTCTACCTGGGACTGGAGGGGGGATATCTGATCTTACCTGAGGGCTCAGGGAATGCCTTTCTTGAAAAGTGGTGTTTGAGTTCTGAAGGATGAATTCTTTCTAGCCATAACAAGTTACTAGAAGTTCCTAGAATTTGCCAGTGTCCTACCTAGTTTCCTTTTATAGATTAGTTATGCTGTCCTGAAGCTTTCCTTCCAGCCCCCACACCCATTCTTTCATCTAACTTCTCATTCTTAGATTCTGCTGTAAGCCTGCTCCTTCTTTGTATTACTTATATTATGGCACTTGTTCCATATATTAACGTTTCTTGTGTGCTTATTGGCCTTCTGCACTAAACTGTGCCTTGTTCTTGTTTTCCGTTGGCAGCACATTGCTTGGAGTATAATATGTTGAATTGAATAGAAGCTCCCTAATGCCAAGATATATAAAACTACTTTCTATGTTATTTGTTTGCACAAAATGTTCTCTGTGTGTGGAAAATTCTCCATATATTGACCTGTTTAAGTTATCCCACACAATTTCACCCTCTTGGAGAAGCCCCTCTTAGGCCACATGCTCTTTGCTTCATTTTCAGACTTTCTAGGTTGCCAGAGTATGTGAGCATTCCACAGAACAAGTAATAAATGGTACTGGAATTTTGTGTTTAGTGGTCTGTTTCTCCCACAAAATCATGAACAGATGGATGGGAAGAGCATTTTTTTATTACCTTTTTATTCTTTTCTAACATCCAACGCTGAATCTAGTGCTTAGTATGTCCTCAAAAACTATGGTTTGAATAAAAAAGAATGCTTGGTACTGTCACAATCCATGAAGCAACTCTAACACTGAATTCATGTGCGAGGGAGCAATAAGAGCATGCTGGGAGATAGGTTCTCTGCATGTACATGCGTATGTGTGTATGTGAACAAGTGACACCTTCCTCTTAGTGTATGACTAAGAGTTAATGAAAGGGAGAGTAGCAACTTATGTATGTAATCTGCTTTGAGTTTGTGTTTGTTTACTGTTTGTCTTTCTGTAATTTAAAGCACACTGTGAGAGAGGCCTTATTTGCTGCTGTGTCTTTAAGCTCCCAATCATGCCTGGCACATAGTAGTAGGTAATATGTAAAAATTTGTTAAAGGAGTAAGTAAATAATGCTTGTTCAAGACTTGATATGTACAAATAGTTTGTCAAGCATCCCACATATACTTCCTCATTAAATCCTTACAATAACTCCGTGTTGGACATGAGTAAAGAGATTGGAAAAATAAAGCAATAAGCCCAAAGTCCCCTAGATCTTAAGTGCTGAAGCAGCCACTCAAGCCCAAAACTCTCTGGCTCCAAAGTCTACATCAAGGGTAAAGGCAAATAATTCTTACATTTTAAAAGATTGCCCTTGGTCACATTTCTTAATTAACCCCACCCCTGTTTTTAGAGGAAAGAAAGCTGTGAATCAAGAATAAATTATATTGCCTTGTAAACTATGAACTGCAAACTTGTGAAGTGAGGGTAAATTATTTGTGACCAGAACATGGTTCCAAACTAACCATGGATGGATCTCACAACAACTTGGAGACAACAGAAGAGAAGAAATATGTCCACACTTGAGCCCAATCTTTCTATACTTCATTTCTGGGAGACTGACTGCAAGGCAGGCTTTCTTATGCAGCTGGCTAGGCTGGGATCTTGTCCAAATGCTTGAAGGTGACTTTGATTTTTGGTTGTTTGGCCTCAAAGCGGAGGGGTGGTGTGAGGGGGGAGTAGTGGGGGGAGAGGAAGACACAGGCAAGAGAAGGCTCCTTTGACATTGCCCTGCAGCACATGGTCCAGCCTCTGTCTAACTTTGGCACTTGGTCCAAGAAACTTTTCCTTTCCAAAGAACACATCCTCCTTCTGACCTCATGTCCAGAATCAGTTTTGCTTCAGAGTGATAACAAGGTTCTCCAGGCTCCCATGGCTGCCAAAAGTAACCAAAGACAAATGTGAAAGAAATGAATTCAGGCTGACATGTACTGTTACTTTCTTGGCCATAGACATTGGATGGTGTGAGGTTATATGTGGTTTCCTTGGCAGCTTGTGGGACTGATCTATGGCAATGAAACTGGCAGATGAGTAATTGTGAATGTTCATACAAGAATGTGCAGAGAAAGAAAATCTCTTGAAGCAAAGAAAGAAACTCCAGCTTTATTCAATCTTTGTCATTATATACATGATATGATTCACATGTATTTAATATATTAATTTATTATGACCCTACTGTACTACATGTCTGCTTGGGATTCTCTCTCCCTCTCCCTGTGCCCCACCTGCTTGTGCTCTCTCTCTCTCTTTCTCTCTCTCAAATAAATAAGAGTAAAGGCACTATTGCTGCCTTCTAGGGGAGAGCAGCACTGGCTTAGACCGGAGGGTGGAGATGGGGGTGGACGGTGAGAAGCATAGGTTTCACAGTGCATTTTGAAGGTGGAGCCTGAAGGATTTGCAATATACTGCATACAGAATGGGAGGGGAAAGGAGAAGTTGTTGACAGCAAGGTTTTGGCTTGAACTGAGTACACTGAGGTGGGGAATAGGGTGGAAGGGGGTGAATCTGGTTTAAAGTGGGAAATCAAGAGCTCCCTTTCAACACATTAGGCAGGAGACATCTATTAACTATCTGAGGGAGATAAGTAGACAGTAGATATAAGTCCAAAATTCATTTGGGGCTATAAATAAAAATTTAGTAGTTAACATCATATACTTAAAATGATGGAATTGGATGATAGCACCTAGGAAGTAAAGCAGATGAAGAAGAGAAATTCCTAGAAAGAAGTATTAATCCCTAGGGTACTCCAATAATTTATTAACAAAGGCCTTATTCAACACAAAATCATTCAACCTATCCTTAGGTGGGTCATGTTCTATGGTATAAGAAGGATTTCAAAATTTATAAGGCAAAGACTTTGCCCTCAAGGAAGACAGGTTGCTGTATTGCGAAGTTCACCACCAAGGAGCACTCATCCTACCCTACCTCTTACCAGATGTGTGATGTCGAATAGACTAATCTTTTTGACTTGCAATATTTCTGTATTACAAGTGAGTTACTAAATAACTATGTCATAGTAGCTGTATGAGAATTAAATTATATATCAAGTGCACAACATTCTCTAAATTCTAGTTTTTTCTCTCTTCAAAGAATGCTCATTTAAGGGCACTGTTCCCCCATATATTTTCCACCTAATTTAGACCATAAGCTGCATAAGGGCCGGAAACACTTTTATCTTATTGGTGTTATATAGACAGATCCTAACATCATAGGTTCCCAACGCCTATTTGTAGAATAAATCTGTAGAGTGAATTAAGTAAGTGCATTTGGATAGGATTTAGGTGCCTGGATACTTAGCTCGGTCAAAGTGAAGGCAGTCCCCTCACCTCACAGTTTATATATAGCCCAGGATTTTCAACATAGTGATACTTGGGAGGAAAAGACCACCAGGTAAAATACTTAATCCCAAATGAATGACAGATTTTTTTCCAACACTGTATTTGTATATAATTCAAATATGCCAGATTACTTTTAGGCTGTTGAGAGCAAAGCAATGCATCCAAATGAAACAAATATCTGATTCAAAAAAGCACTGTAGAAATTTATTGAAGTTTTCTTAAAAATTCAGTGATGAGGGGTGTACAGCAACAGCACACAGTGGAATTTCTGACAGATCTTTATTGTCTACAGTACCCAGTCTCAGAGCCCAAGGCTTTTTAATCCTTCTTTTATCGTCCTTCTTGCTCTCAAGCCTGAAACTCCTCTCTGGACAGATGACTCTGGTATCTAGTTCTTGTGTATTTTTGTTTACTTGAATGCAAATAGATTTAGCTTATCCCAGTGTCTCTGAGTGCCCCACCCTCAGATCACACCCACCACCCTTATCTGCCCTCATGATGGAGACTTTTTTACAAGTCAGAGCAGGGGAGACTTCCAATGGCTTGAGATATTCTTGTAATTCTTATAAGATATGTTAAAATGATTGATTACAGAAGAAAACATATGCATCTCAAAGGAATAATGTCTAAATGGAACCTAGGGCAGTCATGATTTCTTGGGGAAAGTTAAAAGGGCAGAGGATGTGCAAATGGCCTTTTCTCACTGACTGGGCTTCTGCATTCTACGGTCTCACCTGTGTTCATGTTCTCACTTGTATTAGTCTGCTAAGGCTTCTGGGATAATTACCACAGACTGTGTGACTTCAACAACAGAAATTTATTCTCATAGTTCTGGAGGCCAGAAGTCCAAGATAAGTTGTCAGGAGGGTTGGTTTCTTCTGGAGGTTCCTTTTCTTGGCTTGTGGATAGCCAGCTACTCTTCACATGGTCTTTCCTCAGGGTGCATCTGTGTTCTAATCTCTTCTTCTATTGGAGGAGAGCCCATCTCAGTGACACCATTTCAACTTAATTACCTCTTCAAAGAGGTATTGGTGGTTAAGACTTCAACATATGCATTCTGGAGAGACACTGTTCAGCCTACACCACTTGTATAGGATGCTTTCCCATCTTGGTTAGAAATGAGTAGCCCCAAGAGCACAGTGAGTTGAAAACCCAGACTTTGAGTTAGTCCTGGTATAACTACCATTTGGGCACTACAGTGAATGGAGGTTTTTGTTTTGTTTTGTTTTGTTTTGTTTTTGTTTTTATTATGTTATGTTAGTCACCATATAGTACATCATTAATTATTGATGTAGTGATCCACGATCCATTGTTTTCGTATAACACCCAGTGCTCCATGCAGTACATGCCCTCCTTAATACCCATCACCGGGCTAACTCATCCCCCCACCCCCCTCCCCTCTAAAACCCTCAGTTTGTTTCTCAGAGTCCATAGTCTCTCATGGTTCATCTCCCCCTCTGATTCCCCCCCTTCATTTTTCCCTTCCTTCTCCTAATGTCCTCCATGCTATTCTTTATGTTCCACAAATAAGTGAAACCATGTGATAATTGACTTTCTCGGCTTGACTTATTTCACTTAGCATAATCTCCTCCAGTCCCATCCATGTTGATGCAAAAGTTGGGTATTTATCCTTTCTGATGGCTGAATAATATTCCATTGTTTATATGGACCACGTCTTCTTTATCCATTCATCTGTTGAAGGACATCTCGGCTTTCAAAAGAACAGTAATGCTACATCTTACCAAACTCTAAGCTCTGGAATTTATGCTTCTTATTCACAACTTATGAATTGATGAATGAAGAAAAAAGAGCCTCTAACCCTATTGGTATTTATTTCTATTTTTTACTTCTAGATGTCAGGGATCTCTATTTCTTTCAAGAGGCTCACAAAAACTTCTCTGTTGAGTTGGGAAAATCTCAAAATCAACCTGCCATATCCTTCCTTTTGCCCTGAGAAGTTCTGAGGAAGAAAATAGGTCAGCATAAGCTAAGGCAATATTTCCAACTTGACAAATTGGTCTCTTTGTGTTCTTTGGCTGTACTCAATGACAGAAATTTAAGAACAGTGTTTAAATGAAGGAGGTAATAATCAGCCTGTGTCAAGTTTAGGGCTTGGCTTGATTCTGTGTCATATTTTAAAAGTGACATTGGCATACCAAGGCATCCTCCGAGGTTGATTGACTGGAATAGGAAAGGGCTGGAAACCAGGAGGCATTTCGAATGGTGGAAGAAATTTAAAATGTTTCACCTGTTAAAAAAAGGGGGGTTGGGCAAAAAAAAATCAAACTATCTCTTTTTACATATGTAAAAGAATGTCACATGGAGGAAAGAGGATACTGAGTCCATGTGTCTTCAGAAGGCAGTTCTAGGACCAGTGCATGGAAATATCAGGGAGCAGACTTGGGTTCATGATAAGGAAAAATTTCCTAAGTGAGCTGCTCAACGATGCTTCTAAAGGTAGGAGGAGGGTTATGATTGATATTCATTATACCCTTCATATTTTTCTGTATTTTTCATTTTTTTCTCTCTAAATAATTATAATTCATGTTATAGTCAGAGAAGAAATCAAATACCTGCTATAATGGTAAAGAGAAAAGAGAACTAACATTTATTGAGGAGATATTATTTGCCCAGTATTTGACATATGTTACTGGATAAACCAGTAATAGTCTAAAGTTGGTTGGGTATACACATGAAATACTTGTTTTTTACCAATTAGTGCCCCCCCCCGATGTTCCACTTTTATCCTCTTTTATTAAGTTTTGTGATAAGTGCTACAATTTTCTGGTCATTTTAAATTATTAAAAATGCAGTCCAGTTCAATTCTAAACTCACTAACCACCCCCTTCTCACCTTCTAGCTCCTGCTTGACCCATGGCTCCTGGGAACTATAGCTATGTAGTGTGTGTGTGTGTGTGTGTGTGTGTGTGCGCGCGCGTGTGTGTATGCAGGTGGTGTGATCCTTATTCCACACTTTCAATTCTTTTCCCTTATCCATCCTCTTCTTGTTCTACCTCCTTGTGAGGAAGGAATTAGGGGAAGTGGGGAAAAACATATTTAACTGTGTCTGCAGTTATATATTTTGTAAGATGTTGCTGTTCCTCCTCAGGACACAGACTGATCTGTGCGGCAGGTGTCCAAATGCAGGCTTTCTTATAGGGCTCATGTATATGTTCTTGCATTTTCATAATTGGGATATACCATTCATATTTTAATTATTTCCTCCACAGAGTACACTTAAAGCAATTCCATTGAGAATATGTCTTATTCTTTTGCAGCCAGAGTCCCCTGTGGCTGTGTAGAGTTGCTCTCTTGGGTGACACTGGCAAGATGACTCCAAATCACCTTCTCTAGCACCTCTTGATATAGGAAAGTTACCTGTCCTTACTACATCAAGTGATGTCGTGAACCTATTTGAAATCTCCACTTATTACTCTACCATCTTCCTCCAACCCTCTTTTTCCTTGCTCTAACAGGTACTGGGTAGGTCAAAGATTTATTGCATACACAGTTGTCTAACCAGGGAAGGAGACGCAAGTTTCTCCTTCTTGAAGGTAACTCTTGTTCTTTGGCACTGATTCTCTTGGGGCCTCCCTCGTTGGCTCTGGGAGGAGGAAGCAAAAGCAGCAATACTCCTGATACTAGGTCAGTTGCTTATAACTCTCATAATACTTGCTTTCCTCTCTGTCATTTTCCCTCTTAAGTTCTGGACAACAGGAGATATGGTTGATCATAAGTGGTAGCAGAGGTATTTGCCTACTTAGTGTGCCCCAAGACAGGCCCAGTTATTGGCAGTCCTTTGGTTGTTCTTGCTCTATAATATTGGATATCTAACACTTTTTACCCCTCTGTTTGGAGTCCTACTCTTCAGTTCTAGAGCAATTGGAAAAATTCTGTTTACTGTACATGATATATTCCACTTAAGCCTCATGAAAAATTATGAGGAAACACTACTGCCATTTTATTGACAAGGAAATTGAGACTCCATGATGTCTAAGAAAGTACCTAATATCACTCCCAGGAAGGGGAAGAGCCAGGGGGTGAACCTATGCCTGGCTGACTTTAAAGATTTTCTTTATTCACAACACCAGTGGTGGTCAACTATGTAGCAGAGTTTAAAAACATGCTTTTCTTTTTCTTTTTCTTTTTTTCTTTTTAGCTTTCTGCATCTTAAGCTGAAGCCAGAAATCTCTCTTTTTTTATTTGAATATAGTTGACATGAAGTGTTACATTAGTTTCAGGTGTACAACATAGTAATTTGACAATTGTATACATTATGCTATGCTCCCCACAAGTGTAGCTACCATCTGTCTCCATACATCACTATTACAATATCATTGCTGTTTTCCTTATGCTGCACCTTATATTCCTGTGCCTGTGATTTATTCATTCCTTAATTGTAAGCCTGAACCTCCCATTCCTCTTCACTCATTTTGCCCACCTCACCATCAAAATCTATCTGACACTGAGTCCCCACTTAGCCAGGGCAGCCAGAAATTCAATCTGCATCTTCTCTGTAGTCCTAGCTGGTCCCTGCTGTATGGTGCTGGCTGCACAGTCAGGCGAGGTCCCAGGATCTGGCTTCTGAGGCTTTACGTGCACCCCAATGTTTATAGCAGCAATGTCCACAATAGCCAAACTATGGAAAGAGCCAAGATGTCCATCAACAGATGAATGGATAAAGAAGATGTGGTCTATATATACACAATGGAATATTATACAGCCATCAAAAGGAATGAAATCTTTCCATAGAGACATGCTCTTGTCTAGAAGCCCAGTTTTTACCATGACCACTCATCTTTTCTGAGACTTAGGTTCCTCCTCTTCAAAAGAGGGTTAACTTTAGTGTCTATCTTCAGAGGACTATTTGGAAGATTAGATATGATAATAAATCTCAAGTGCTTAGCCTGAAGCCTAAGACCTTATAAGTGTTCAATAAATGGTAGTGATTGCGTTATGCGAAGGGGTCCTACATATACACCTGCTTGTGTAAATCTAAAAGAGTTTACAAATGGGGAGGAAGCACACACAAGGCTCTTGGTTCTCATTCCACAGAGAGTTGGGTTAGGCAGACAGCACTACCAAATGCACCACAAAAAGTGTCCTAATAGGTGGGGACCCTGACCCCATAACACTCTTCCTCTGAAATGGGAAGAGAAGTAAGGACCATCTAACTGACTTCTTGCTTATAAAGGGAGGACCTTCCAAGTCCAGCCTCTGGCATCAGCCCATTCTTCGAGAGGTCAGGAATATTGAGATGACTTCCAGAAAAACTGCTAACAAGAGTAAGGAAATGAGCTTTCACAACCATTCCAGATTTGTCTCTCCTTGGGTGCTACAACAATTGCTGTTGTTTTGTTAAAAATGGTTATGATCTACATGGTAATGACAATAATAATATACACAGAGCTACTCACAAATAATGAGTTCCCTGTTCCTGGAAAAGGTTCAACTGATGGCTGGGTGGCCATCATTCAACCATCTAAAGAAGGAATTCCAGCACTGGGTTAAAGGTAGAAGAGATGATCTATAGGTTTACATTCAACTCTGGTTTCTCTCAGTCTATGAGTAACTTGAACTGGTTGCATGAATCCAAGCTTTCCTCCTTGGCTTAAACCACTCCATGCTGTTTCCATTTTGAGCCAGCAAATGTACCCCATCTCCAAGGGTGTCCATCTGCACCACTGAATGGTAATGCTGACAAAGAAGAAAAATAGAGCCCATTCCTTGAGCCAAACATACCACATTTGTTTTTCCCTTCCCCAAATATGAAGATAGTTTATTTAGAGAGTCCAATGGCTCAGTTCTTGCTATATATTATTCCTAATAGACATGTTTGCTCACATCCATAAGACTGCACTGTGGGGGAGCTATGAGATTATTCCTTCCATTTTTCTGGACCGTGTTTTAATAAAGATGCAAGCCAGATTTTTGGTAGTATAGCATAATCTCATCAGAATGATCAATTCTTTCTGCCCCAGAACCAATAGGCATTCAACCTTGCCTAAGAGAAGTACTCACTGGGTAAGTTTGGATTCCCATATCATTATTTGTTACCAAAAGAAATCCTGTTCTAGGCCAGTCACACACAGCCTCATTTCTTTGGATTTACAAAGACTTTTCAGGTTAGTTTAGTGTGAACTGCTGGTGAACAAATGCATCTGTGAAAGTTAATGTCCTGTACCTTAGCCCAGATGAATAAATCCATCTCTTTATTGGCACCATGAAGACTTTCCATTTTTTGAACATTTAAAGTTCTTTTTTATGCATTGGGAATTTTTCAGCCAAGACCACCTGATTTCTGAAACAGAGTTTTTGTGTGTTCCCAGTTAAATAAAAAAGGCAAAGATGAAAAATTAAAATAATAAAAAGAAAGGAAAAAAGAGAAAGAGAAAGAACGCCAACTAACCACACTGAAAAACATTTAAATCCATTTCTTTATGGACTAAATTTCCTCAAACACAGAAAAAGCCAAGAAGTTGGAAGCTTGTTTTTTTTCCTTTTTAAAATATTACTTTCTTTCAATTTATTTTTATATTGGTAGATGATGTGAGACTCATTACGTTTTATAGGCCTGAACAAAATCTTACAATTTCTTACTAATATTATGCAATGACATAATGCCATTTGTAGAGGTGTCGCATAAAGCAATTGACTTTTACTGGCTTCTGATGGCAGGACTTGCCATTTTATATTCTGTTTTATGTAAGCGTTTTCCAAATTTATCGACCTCACAGGATTTCTCAAGTTGCTTAATTATGGCAGGAAGAAGATATCTCTGTGGCCTGACACAAGAGCCTATTAAAGTCCCCTTTAAAAGGAGAATGTAAGAACAGAGGAGGTAAATGCAGCTAACATTTAATGCATGCCTACTTTGGGTTGGATGCTAGAATGTAGGGATAAAAGAAGCGGCACCTACCATGAAGTAGGGTAGGCGCTGTGCTGAGAATATCCTGTTTCTTAGTTTCACAGATGAGCAAACTGAGGCTCAGTTGTTATGCCCAATGTCACAGCAGCTATTAAGTAAGTAGAGGTGCTAGGATATCCACTTAAGTCTGACTTCAAATCCATCCTATAGAGTCACAAAAGACAGCACAAAAGACAGTTCACATCATAATGGAGCAGGCTCTAAGGGGAACCCCTTGAGTTATCACTTTGAGAATTCCTACCCAGGGAATGAAGGCTCAGGAGGACCTACCCAGTAGTACTGATACATGCTACAACACAGATAAAATAGAAAACTTTATACTAAGTGAAAAAGCCAGTCACAAAAGACCTCCTATTAGACTATTCTTTTTATATGACATGTCCAGAATAGGAACATCTATAAAGACAGAAAGTAGATTAGTGACTGGGAAGGAAAGATCAAGGAACAGTGAGCTAAAGGTTTTTTTTTTCAGGGGTAATAAAATGTTCTAGAATTGAATATGGTAATGGTTGCACAACTTTGTGAATATACTAAAAAAACTGAATTGCACAATGTAAATGAGTATGATTGGGTGGTATATGACTTGTATCTCCATAAAAGTGTTATAAAAAATTGAATAGTTTTGTTTATCCTCATGACCCCTATTTATTTATTTCCAAAGTTTAATTAAAGGAGTTCTATACAACACCGAGGAAGTGAGACTACATTTTGTAGGATGTTATTTTTAAAAAATGTATGCAAGATGTGAAAGCTTTCATTGGATCCCCTCAAATCCTGATATTCCATCCACATCTTACTGAATTCCTACTCTGAGGAGTCTGTCTTGTTCTTTTCACCTCATCCTACAGCCTCCACATTTGGATCAAGCAGCACTTTTTAAGTAAGGAGAAAGATGTAGCAGGGATATTGGTGGGAAAAGGAATACAAGTCACACTGAATAATAGAATACTAATGCTCTCTCAGTACTAAGATATTCCTAATCAAGCTTTTGATTTTTATACTGGAGGAATCTGAAGCTCTCAAAGAAGAAGTAAAAACCTATTTGAAGCTTTTGTTTATAATATTCTACTGAGCCATCCCCATCATTTGGAAATAGTGCTTGGCCATGGGATAAACATTTATGTAATTACAAACTAATTGCCAGGTTGCCAACTGCCATTTCTTGGGAAAGGCCATGGTCCCTAGCACTCTGAGCTTGCTACTCTCATCTCAGTTACCACAGGATGTTATGAGTCTATCTTCCTAGCATTCACCTCATTGTTTTCTGTGTGTTTCCACCACCCTGTGCTCTCACTCACTGGTCTTTAGGACCATTTCTTTTTTCTTTCTCTCAGTCCCAAATGAAACAAAAATAAAGATTTGAAGAAATGTTTTACCTCTGTGGTCAAGGCAGTGTCTCAAAATCTTGGACACATGTATGGAGAGTCCCTGAGATTAGATAATTCTGAGATATGGGGGAAGGAGAGAGAAAAGGTGGAGTAGTGATTTAGATGGGAGAAGGACATGTGGGAGGAACTAGACAAGGATTCCTTTAATTTAGAGGCAGAAGGAGCAATGTTCCTTAGGGGCCCAGAGATCAAATGCTAGGAATACAGAACAAGCTATCCTTGAACATCGATATTCCACCTGATGACAATCTGCCTTTCAACATTACTGGGCATGGTTAGTCCCAGTCAATGAGAATTGACCAGAGAGAGGGATGTTGAACAAACTGGTGAGGACAAGGTCATGGAAGAAGAACCTAGCTCCCTGGCCAAGGTGAAAACAAACAGAACTAGTTGTAATTTCCCTGTGAGTAGTGCCTAATGACACACTAATACCATCACACGGGATATAGTACTTACTCTCCTTTTTTTCTATTGTGAAAAACTAGCGGGAGAGCTGTGTCATTCCCTGTGTATCCCCAGCCAACTGTTATAGTTTGTAGTGTGCAGCAGGCACTTGGAAAAAGTTTGTTGAATGAGCAAGCCAATATATGAAGCAATTTGTCCAAATTAACACAGTGAGTTTAATGATCTGACTAGGATCCAAACTCAGGGCTCTAGATCCAACTCCAGTGTTTCTACCAAACATTTTCTATCCTTTCATAGGCTAAGAAGGATGGATAAATAAGATGAAGAACAGAACTGCTTTGATTGAAGGAGGGGTTACATAATAAAATACACTTCTCTATTTTAGGTGCTGATTCTGCCCAAGTAGCAAAGCTATCCCCTCCCAGTCAGTAACTCTGGCTTCCAGGAAGCATAAATCCTTCAACACAGAATATCTTTGGGTAACATTGACCAAGCAGAGATTGCATTACAATATTGAAGACAGAGGGTACTTATGGCTTCGAGATTTATTATTTGAGTTTTTCTCTCTCTAGATTAAGATTGCTTCCTTAAAAGCATATGGCTGCAGAGTTGTGGTCAAATCTAAGTAACTCCCATATCAGTTGGGAGAAATGAGCATTCCCTGGGGATTATAGTAATGCCCGCTGGGCTACTAGTTCAATCCTTAAAGATGGAATATTGAACATCATTGAATCCAGTGTTGTCAACTGGGAGTAATTTTGCCCCACGACCTATTTGGCAGTATCCGAAGACATTTTGATTAACAACTAGTGGGTGCTCCCAGCATCTAGAGGGTAGAGGCTAGGAATGTTGAATATCCTAGTGTGCATAGGATAACCCCCCACAAAAAAGAATTGTCTGGTCCAAAATGTCAGTAGTGTTGCTATCAAAAAACTCTGATCTAGTGCCTAAGTTTGTCTAGAGTAGAATTCATCTCCAGGGGAATTTACTAGCCTCTGATGGAATATGTCAAGATCTAGTGCTTCACTGTTTCACTGGCAGTTTGTTCCATTACTGGACAAATTCTAGCTTAGTTGCTTGTTCTTGGTGCCCCCTGAATGCTGAATGGATATCACCACATTGTTTCATAATTACTTGAGTCTGTGTCTGTCTTATCTATTGGGCTCTGAGATCTCTCAGTGGCTAGGTCTAATTCATACCTATCTATGTATTCCTAGATTCTGCATGATGCCTTGTACAAAAAAAAAATTCATTGGTAAAAATTCAGTGAGTAAATAAATGAGCAAAAGATTAGCGATGTTTTACGTTCCCAGGTATACCCTACTTCAGGACTGAAATTCTCATTATTCTTAGGTTCTAGGTAATGAAGCTCTAGGCAATGAAACTTTTCTCTTGCCCTGGGGGTGGAAGAGACAGACCACATGTTGCATTCTCTCTATTTTGCTTTTTCCTCTAGGCAATCCTTGTGAGCTTGGAAAACTATACATATTCTTACTTTGCGCTTCTCTCTCACTGGATGCAAAATTTCCTATAAAAGTGCCGACACTGGGCAAATGGAAAATATTTTATAATCAACAAATTTAATTTGCTGAGTGCTTTGCATTAAAATCGCTGAAGTAAGTTGGGCTGGCCAGTTCCCAAACTCCATTGCCAAACTGAGAAGCATTTTCTCAATCTTGCTTTAAATGGCCATGAGCCATTGGACCACTGTGCTTGGACCAATATTAGAAGGGAGGAAAGAGCATGGAAACCAATTCTCCTGTGGGGTTGAGAAGGCCAGAGTAATTGACCACACTTTTCCAATTTTAGTTTAAAAGTCTGTAAATAATAAGGGTAATTCACATTTGTACAGAGCTTACATAGGACTTTTACATCTGTGTTACCTTCTCAAACTATAATAAAATGTTCACCTAAAAGGTGGAAGTTCCAGAAATATGTACCCCAGTATAAGTATAACAGATTTGTTAGGGAATCAATTATTTTTATAAAGAAAAACGTGGGACAAATAATTTGATATATTAAAATATGAATATATTGTGGAATAGAATACACCATTAACATGATCTTTTTAGATAAAACTATTTAAAAAAAAACTGCCCTCATGGTGGGGGTGCTTAGAACTATATTGCTAGACCATTTTCTCATTTTTGTTTGTAAGAAAACAGTGGAAAAGTTGACACAGTTTGTGTGACACACATTATCTATTTTAGATTCACAAGTCATCTTTTTTCTTTTTCTGGAATTTTCTTTTGCCTTCTCTTGTTCATCCTTCAAAAACATTCTAACACATTCTCTAAGGCTCAACTTAAAAGTTACATTCTTTTTGAAGATTTCTTTGACTCCCATGTAGTGGCTCCCTTCTCCATGTTCCACCTGCCTATGTTCAGCCACTTCTTAAACTATATTGTAATTAGCTGTTTATATGTCCATCTTCCCTGGTAGACAAGTAGCTCCTGGAGGGAGGGGATCATATCTTAACCTCAACTCTTTTCATGTTGTCATTTCTACAAAAACAACTTGTAACAACCTCACAATCAGGCCATAGTAAAAAACAAACAAACAACAACAACAACAACAAAAACAAACTTCTTTCTAAATACTTCCAAAAGACTCTGATCATATTTTGCTTTCCTTGATTTATGACTTTTTATTTAATCACTATATATTTATTGAGGTTCTAGTGTGAACATGGCCCCACATTTGGTTATAGAGAGAATATTCACAAAGCATAATAAAAGGACTAAAATATATGGAGCATCTACTCTGTGCCAAGTGCCATGCTAGCATTTTATAAATATCATCTCATTTAATCTCTGCCACACCCTGGGAGGTACTATTGATTCTATTTTGCAGGTTAGGAAAGTGAGGGAGGTCCACAAAATTAAATCACTTGTTCAAGGTCACACAAGATGTAATCCTTATATTTGGGGGGAAGTTTTAATTTAATTAAGGTAATATAACACACACACACACACACACACACACACAAATAATTTATTTGCAAAGAGTTATTTCTTATGTGCCAAAGGTGAAAAGAATAGGAATTCTGAGTCCTGGTTCATGGGTCTGTAGCCCAGTAGCTGTGTTACTTTGATTTAGATAAACTCTGTTTTCCTTTCTACATTAATTCTCCTCCAGCACAAGGCACATGCCCATCCCCGTGTGTGCCCAGCCTGAGTCACTGTGACACTGACCTCCATAGACTGCTCTCTTGGGCTCTTTTATGGTCTGCCTCTGGTTGGGTTTAGCCAACAACAAGCATCAGAGGAAGGAGAAAGAATTCAAGGCATTTCTTCACTAGCCCCTACCTTATTCCATCACTGCTAGACAAGGGCCTGACAGCTCCCCGCTCTTGGAAACTGAGCAAAGTGTGGTGGTAACCCTATAGAGGTTCCCAGGGTGTCGTGGCAGCTTCCTCTCTTGTCTACTCAAGCACAAGGATGATAGTGCTTCTCAGGTTATGAGGATCTCCCAGACCTTTATTTTCTCTCCCATTTCCCTTAACCTTACCCACACTCTATACATAGTACTTTCATGCAGCTCTTCTAATAATCCATGGGGTGTGCCATTTTTGTTGAGATAGGGACTAGCACACTTTGGGCTGGTCCCTTTATCTGTCCCAGCCTTAATTTCCTCATCTGTAAAATGGGGATAACAATGTGATTCATAGGAATTCTGTGAGGCTAAAATATGTTAAAAAGTACTTTGTAAATTTAAAAGTACTACTGAAATGTTTATAATTGTAAATTTATTGTTCTTTTCTATCACAGTGTACAAATCCTCCAAATGAGAATCTATTTACGGTAAGACCCTACGCTAACTGCTGAGAGAACTCCTGTTAAGCAGAGATTTAATTAGAGAGGGGAAGAGGTGCATTTAGGTTAAGGAGGGAGGAATGGGTCTTAATAGAGGAAAAGAGATGATCTGGCCTTAAAGAATAGTAGGATTTTTGTTAGGTAAATTTGGTGGCAGGCAGTATAAAAGATTTTAAGGGAAAGTAAATGTGTGAGGTTCAGACGTGGGAGAGAGCAAGGCATATTCAGGGTGAGTGAGCAAACTGGTTTCATGGGAGAAGAGGCTGGGAATGCAGTGTTGGGCCAGACTTTCAAGGGCTTTGTAAAAAGTAATTATATTTTTTAGGAGCCCTGGATGAGTAAGACGAAAATAAATTCCAATGTATTTTAATATCTTTTTCCTACTATGGCATCTGTCCTATGAAAAGCTCTGCATTGGAAAATAAGTGATCCAGTGGGATTTGGATGTCTTCACAGTATGATTCGATTGATTGTCCTAATGGATTTTGCAGTAGACTGGATATTAAAGTGGCCAAGAAAGGGTTTGACTGAAAATAGACAGTTTAGTCCAACCGGTACCTTTGTCAACAAATATTTCTTTAACTTCTACTATTGGATATTATCTTGGGGCCCAAGGAAGTTGGGAAAACCAACCCACGCAGTTCACTTAGTAGAGTCCCTATCCAGCTTTTATTCCTGCTCCTCCCCTGTATTTGATAGATACACAATACACGTGTATCATTTTTATTCCTTTTGGTTAAATAATAAAACGAATGACTCATTTAATATAATATATTATCTAGAGCAGAGCTACCCAGTAGAACTTTCTGTGATGTTAAAAATGTTCTATATTTGTGCTGTTCAACATGGGGACAGCTAGCTGCCTGTGGCTATTGAGAACTTGAAACATATCTACTGCAACTGAGGGGTTGAATTTTAAAAATCTGTATAATATTATTTAATACAAATTTAAATTTAAATATCAACATTGTCTTAGTGGCTACTGTATTGGACAGTGCAGGTCTAGAGAGAAGTGTCCATAATAAAGAAATTCACATAAAATCCATTCATCATGTCTCCATAACACAGTATAGCAGATTAAATCCTTTTCCATACAGTTGAGTTGCTACAATTTTTGAGCCATGGTTTCATGGTTTATGGTGTGAGGGCTCGGGCACTTCTCATGAACTCCTACCTTGTTTCACTTTAAGAATACTGTTTAATTCATGTTTACTCAACTTCTCTCCTAAAAGGTTAAATGGGGGTGGCTGGAGATGATTTTCCAGCTGTAATCATTGTGATTCATTGAATGCGTTTACACCTGCCGGGCTTAAAAATAGCACAAATCTTAATTTAGTAGCACCTGTAGTCAATCTAACTAATTATAAAAAGGCTTGGTGAGCCTGTGATTATACTGAGAGACAGAATCGCTGTGTGAGTGGTCGCATGAACAGCCTGCTAAGAACTTCTCAACCGAAAAGATTGTTAAGCACAATGTGCTTACTTTTTATTATAATTGTTTGAAAAATTATGTGCATATAAGCAAGACATAAAATATAGACAGTGCAAACCATATAATTTCTACACAAAATATAGGGTCAAAGAGGCCTTTCCTAATTAAACATTCTAATATTATGCAAACTTATATTACCTATCTTTGATACATCTCAGGGTCAGAATCTATATTGTCTTGAAGTAAGACTGGGGAAAGCTAGGGAAAAGGAAAATATGTTAACCAGTTTTTTATGATATTGAGGTATCTTGTGGTTTTCTGACTACTCTGTGCGAGTCCTATTTCTCTAGCCAGAGAGGCCCTTCATCTTCTTTGCTGACTGATAGATATCCTTTTGGATTGTCCAAGAACCAGCACAAATGATAGCTCCTTTATTGAGATTTCTCTGACTTCGCAATAGATGCAGTGAGATATCTTCCTTGACAATTTTCACGTAACTCTATTAGAGCAAAAGAATCACTATGGATATTCATTTTTATGTGTATGTACCATGGGAATGTGAGCCCATTAAGAGCAGGGGCTGTACTCTATTAATTTTTGTATTCCCAAGAATTATCACAGAGCTCAATAATGCTTAATTCATAGTTGTTAAAACAGAAACATGGGTCACCATTCATAGCTAGAATGTAATTTCAAGTTGGTTTTTGTTTCTATACGCTCACACAGGGATGTGTGATTGGAATAAGCCAAAACAGATACTCCTCAAATGTTTGGGATTATATGCTAGAATATATTATATGAAGTAAGGACTTAAACCTTTTTAATTATGTTTTGTTTAATATTAAAATTTATCCCTTCATTATCAAAGCTTTGAGCCTCCACTAATTTGATTAACCTGAAATATGGTCCTCCCTTATTCCTTACCACTACTCCCACTACCTGCCAAGGATCTTTAAGTTATTCTGAGTATTCCAGAGGAGATGTGATTTTCTATATAAAACAACCACTACAAAATATAAATTCTATAAAGTGTTCCTTTTGTTTGTTTGTTTTCAGTTTTGGTTGTGACAAAAACCCATAGCCTTAAACAGTACTTTGTACCTAGTAAAAACTCAAGTATTTTATGTTAAAAGTAATCAACAAGTATCAAATTTGCCTATTTCTTTACAACCCCTCATTCTACCTCATTCTACCATCCAATATGTCTACCATCCTACTTAATTGACCACTAACCATTTATCCACTCACAAGTTGCTGCCTATGCCGCCACCTGGCCCTCTCTTGACCTCCCCTAAACCATGGCACTCTGTGCGCCCAGACAGCTGCCCATCCTACTGCTGACCTCTGTGAGCCCACCTCTAGGATTCTGCCACCAACACATGTACTTTTACCACTTCACCTGACCAGCTCTTTCAGTGGGGCTTTCTATAACAGAGCTGACTGATGCACCTAGTGATAACATTCTTCTTTTCAAATGACTCTTCTTTGTAGAACAAATAGGTGACTTTGGGCATGGGGTAATTGTGGTGGTGGTGTTATATCTGGGTGAGAGAATGCTCAAATGTAATCTGCTGGTGAAAATTAAAACACAGCTCTCTCTAAGAGGCCCATTTAGTCTGGTCCATAAAGTATATATATATATATAATATATATATATATATATATATATTTTCCCTCTTAGTCCAGGCCCCTTCACAAACTTCCCAATTTTTTGTGGTTATGATCTAGATTTATGCTCCCTTATAGGAAGTTCCTGGAGCCACATGAAAATCAAAATATGTGTTTGAATATCTGTTCTTTTCTAAGACTGCTCATCCCAGAGAAATCAGGCTGTTCCTGACATGGCTCATGGTGAGAATGAAATTGGAAAGCCTTTGTAGTTAAAGAGGTTGGGGAGGTGGTCTCTACTGTTAAAGAGGTCACTACTGGGGGGGGGCAGGGTGAGAATTGGAATAGGGTGTGACCCCTTATGTTCCCTTTTATAATTTGTCATGAACTAAAGATAAGTTAGGAGATTAGGTTACTGGACTGTAGAACGTTCTATAATGGTGATTCACAAACTTGGTGGGTTATTAGAGTTACCTGGGAGTCTTAGAACACAATTCTGGGATGCACCCCAGGGTTCCAGAGACTTTTGTTTTTTTTTTATAGTGCTGGAGTTCTTCTAGCATCCTCTGGGATTTGGGATCCTAGTCACAGAGGGCCTCTAGGGTAGTGCCTCTCCATTTTCACATATATGGAACACATAGAAAATAATAATGCTCAATGTTTGAACTGCACATCAGAGAAAAGGAACACAGTAGCTTATGGCCTGAAGCAATCATCTCAATGGGGCTCTAGCCGCTCTAGAGCCAATATGGTGCCCAGATTACAGAGAGGATTAAACTTGGCACATTTATATTCATGTGCCACTGCACATGCCCAGTTGGGAAGCTTTGACTTAGAGAAAGTGTGACCTAACTCAACTCTTCAGTCTATTTAGTATCCTATCTGAATGAGGCCAAATTATCTTGGTAGTTCTATATTCTCTGAAAAATACTTGCTTAAAGAGGATGGAAGACAGTTGAGAAATCATAGAAGGAAAGTGGCTCCAAAATAAAATGTTTTCCATGAATAAATCCACAAAAATAATTTTCATGAAGATAATAATCCTTGGAACTCAGAATGCTTTATTTTCATGTTTTGCTCAAAAATCTTCAAGCTCAAATTCCTTACCTTGGTATTCAAAGGTCTCTTTGTCAGAACCTATATTTCTAAATGTATCTCCTTTTCCTCTTTAAATACCCTAAATTCCAGCCAAAAGAGATTCCATGTGTTTATTGATGGTAGTTTGGTATTTCTCAGCAGGAGCTTTATGCCCAAACTTGTTTCTCTTCCAAGATCACTCATCCTGCATGGTCCAACTCAAATTTCACTACTCTCAAAGAATTTCTCTCACCAGAAACAGAAACCATATCTCTCTTTTTTGAACTTCTGTAAACTCTTATCTGGGCTTCTATTTTACTTTTCACATACTATGTTATGTTATAGCTATACATGATCTGATCAGTGAGGACTAGACAAGCTTAGGTTCAAATCTAGAATCTGCACTTAAAAGATGAATGACCTTGTAAAAAATATTTAAATTTGCTGAACTTCAATTTCTTAATCTAACAGATTGGGTATAAGGTTATCTTAGGTTGTAGACTGTTGGCAAACAATGGCCTCCAGTCTTGATCTCATATCTTTGCCCTTTGGAATGTGATTTTGTAGCTCATGTATCAGTAGGTGGAGTCTGTTTCCCCATGCCTTGAACTTGGGCTAATCTTGAGACTCGCTTTAATAGAATGTGATGAATGTTAGTGTGCCAGTTCTGAACTCAGGCCTCAAGAGACCTTGCATATTCCCATTTGCTCTTTTGAATTCTGTTCAGCTATCATTTGAACAAACTAACCCTAACTACCTGGATTACATGAGCCCACTTGGAGCAGAGACAAGCTGTCCTTCTAAGGACATTGTAGATAAGCCAGCAACTAGCTGACTTACAGGAAGATGAATAAGTGAACAGTGAGCACAGGTGATATGAAAAGAATCCCACACTGAGCCCAACACAAGTTACCAACACATAGAAATGAATTGTGAACTTAAAAAAATACATGGCTGTTTTAAGCTAGTCATTCCCAAACTTCAGCTAGCATCACAAGCACTTTGAGGGCTTCCTAAAATAAAGGTTATTGGGCCCCACCTCTGGAGTTTCTGATTCATAGGTTTTGGTTGGGGTCCCCAGATTGCATTTCTAACAAGTTTCCATGTGATATTGATGCAGATGGTCCAGGTACCACATTTTGAAAATGACCATTTTACACTGCCAGGTTTTGAGTGATTTGTTAATGTATTAAAAGCTACCTGGAAGGAATATTGTAAAGCCTGGTTATCATGAATTTTAAAGTGTCTGGCAGATAGTAGGCACTCAAGAGGTTTAGTTAGTGTTATCTGCTATATCTCCTATACTAGCCTATAATTTCCTTAAGTAAAATGATTTTTAGTAAATGTATCCTACTTTTATCTCTCAATTTTCATGTGGTAAACACTTAAATTTCAGTCCAATATCTTACATAAATAGCAAGTAGATGTCATACACAATTTCTTTTTTCTTTATTATTATATTCTTTCATAATGTGGAGACATTTTCTAAAGATAATTTGATATTCTTTAATCAATTCTAAAATCCTTGATTTTTTTTCTTGCATTCATAAGCCTATGGAATTCTGTTAAAAATCAGAGGATCAATGTTTTATTATGGGATGGTTGAAGATGTATGGTGCTATAGTAGCTTGAGGGATTGAGGATTCTGGGAAGAAGGTAGCTTAAATAATTACCCATGAAAAGAAAATTCAAAATAGATGAAAGACCTAAATGTGAGATGGGAAACCATCAAAATCCTAGAGGACAATATAGGCAGCAACCTCCTTGATCTCACCTATAGCAACTTATTGCTAGCAAAACTAAAAGGTAGCCTACAGAATGGGAGAAGATATTTGCAAATGACATATCTGAGAAAGGGTTAGTATCCAAAATCTATAGAGAACTTATCAAACTCAACACCCCCCCCAAAAAAAAATTTCAGTTAAGAAATGGGTGGAAGACAAGAACACTTTTCCAAAGAAGACATCCAGATGGCTAACAGAAACATGAAAAGATGTTCAACATCACTCATCATCAGAGAAATAAAAATCAAAACCATGATGAGATACCACCTCATGCCTGTCAGAATGACTAAAAATAACAACACAAGAAATAACAGGTGTTGATGAGGATGGAGAGAAATGGGAAACCTCAAGCACATTACTGGGAATGCAAACTGGTGTGACCACTCTGGAGAACAGTATGGATGTTCCTCAAAAAGCTAAAAAGAGAACTACTCTATGATCCAGCAATTGCACTACTAGGTGTTTACCCAAAGGACACAAAAATACTGATTCAAAGGGATATATGCACCTGATGTTTATAGCAGCATTATCAACAATAGCCAACTATGGAGCGAGCCCAAATGTCCATCAACTAATGAATGGATATAGAAGATGTGGTGTGTGTATACAATGGAATATTACTTAGCCATCAAAAGGAATGAAATCTTGCCATTCACGATGACATGGACGAAGCTAGAGTATATTATGCTAAGTGAAATAAGCCAGTCAGAGAAAGACAAATATCATACGGTTTTACTCATGTGTGGAATTTAAGAAACAAAACAGACAAACATATGGGAAGGGGGAAAAAGTGGGAAACCATAAGATTTTTTTTAAAGATTTTTTTCATTTATTTGAAAGAGAGGGAGACCAAGACAGAGCATGAGCAAGAGGGAGAGGGAGAAGCAAACCCCCCCTCCTACCCTGCTGAGCAGGGAGCCTGATATGGGGCTCTATCCCAGGATTTTGAGATTATGACCCAAGCGGAAGGCAGATGCTTAACTGAGCCACCCAGGCGCGCCCCCCGCCCCAAGAATCGTGGGGGATGGGCTAGATGGGTGATGGGTATTAAGGAGGGCACTTGATATGATGAGCCCTGGGTATTTTATGTAAGTGATGAATTGCTGAATTCTACTTCTGAAACCAATACCACAGTGTATGTTATCTAAATAGAAATTAAATAAAAACTACAAAGGAAAAAAAAAGTTTAAAAGAGTCTCGTGGTTTGCTTCCCTCTTCTCCCCCCCCCCCTTCATCTTCCTTCCCCTTCCTTTCCTCTCCATCTTCTGGGACTCTTGTGGTACAAATGTTATTCCATTTTAATAAATTGCTGAATTCCTTAAGTCTACCTTCATGATCTATTACCTTTGTTTCCCTCTTCTTTTCAGCTTCATTATTTTCTATTTTTTTAATTTAAAGATTTTATTTACTTTTTAGAGTGAGAGCATGAGCAGGGGGAGGAGTTAGAGGGGAAAGAAAAGGAAGGGGAAAAGAATCTCAAGCAGGCTCTGCACTGAACACAGAGTCTGACGTGGGGCTCAATCTCATACCCCTGAGATCATGACCTGAGCTGAAACCAAGAGCCGGACATTCAACTGACTGAGCCACCCAGGCATCCCTCATTATCTTCCATTATTTTATCTTCTGTATGACTGACTCATTCCTCTGTTCATTCATCCTCATTGTTACAGTATCCATTTCTGATTTGCCTCTCAGTTATAGCATTTTAAATTTTGGCTTGGCTAGTTTTTAGTCTTTCATCTCTGCAGTAAGGAATTCTCTAGTGTCTTCTATGCTTTTTTTCAAGCCCGGTTACTATCCTTATAATTGTTCTAAATTCTAATTCAGACATCTTAATTATATAAGAGACTCTTAACTATACAGAACAAACAGGGTTAATGGAGGGAGGTGGATAGAGGATGGTTTAAATAGGTGATGGGTATTAAGGAGGGCACTTGCTGTGATGAGCACTGGGTGTTATATGTAAGTGATGTACCGCTAAATTCTACCCCTGAAACCAATTTTACCATATGTGTTAACTAGAATTTAAATTAAAAATTGAAATAAAAAAAGAAAAGGAAGCACGGACGGAACAGATAGGTTGGGAGGAAAGGGGAAGATTACGGACTGGAGATCTCTGTAAATTCTAAAGGCAGCTCTAGTGGGTATACAGTGCAAGAGAACAGAAAAGAAAGAGTTATGGTCCAAATATAAGCTATTAGAACTTAAGATTTGCAGAATGAATTTATTAAACAATGCTGAGGAATATGTATTCTAAAACAGATCTGAAAGTGATTCGAATATGCAGTAAGTTTGGTAATGTATATTGTATAACAAGCTCTTTACTATCCTCAAAATCCATAAGAGACAACTCTATATCACTTCTGTGAGGCCTGAAAAACTGATGCTGTGAACATTAACCATTACATCATTCCATGTTTCCTACAAAATCCCATGAAAATTTCTAATTTGGTGCTGAAAAGAAAAAGACGGTCTTTCCTGAAGAATTGATATATTTTTTTCCTTTAAGATGTTGAAAGTTATGAAACTCACCATGGTTACCTCTTCATCTTGGCTGCTAAAAAGCTAAAAGCCAACCTTGAAGCTTAGCAGTTTCCTGGTTGTGTTAAGTCCCCTCTTTGCCCAGCCCTCCTATGAATAGCTCCATGCTACCACTTATACATCATATTTAAGTTATTCACTAAATGTATTCATCATTTTACCTGAAGACCCTAAAAGTGGGTACTGTATCTTCTATATTAGTTCATCATAGTAACTAACATAGTACCTGGTATGGGGATTATAGGGATTTTTTTTTTGTTAAATTATAAACTATATGCTGGTAACAGATGAATTAGATTAACACTAATGGTTAATAGGCTTGATCTTCCATGGATTTTAATTTTATATTTTAACCATATACATTTCATTGCTGAGTATTAGGAGGAAATCCTTTCCCTCTATTTTATTTTCTTTCAGGTGAAGAAAATCCAGGTAGTTTTACACCCCTGACCTCTTTCTGTCCCTTCACTCAGTCTATCCCAAGGGAGCTGGAGTGACTCCTCTGGTTGGTAAATCCGAGAAGAATAAACCCTTAGACATGCTCAGCCTAAGTCCTCCATTTTTTCCAGTTTCATCCTTTAAATCAATGAGATGTGTATTTGATACATTTTGTTTTTATTCCTCTGTTTATATAGATCAAGCCTGTCCTCTGAAAGCTCAACTGCATTTATAAATGCATTCCTTACTCTTTGATTTCTTGATAGGTTATCCTTTGTCATTGCCAGAATTAAAATTGTTTCCTGAGCCCCCATTTTTCTTACCTATAGAGCACCCTTTAATTACTTTGCTGCTTTTGGCCCTTGCATGTTTCTGAGCCACCTTATTTCTGGGACTAAGGCATCACAGGAATACTTTAACGAATTTTTGGTTTGGGGTCTGTGGTTATTTTTCCTACTTTCTCTGTACAAGCAGAACTTGAATCTCTAACTTGATAGTACCTCACATTTCTTTTTATTTGCCCATGAATAAAAATCTATTTTCTCAAATATTAAAGCTATAATCTGGATCTCCAATATTCATAAATATAATTATCAAGTACCATAACAGAGCCTCAGGAGTAACATGAAAGCAGAAAAGCCATGCAACTCCAGACTAGCCTTGGTTTGGTTCCAAAGGTCAATGCTTATAATCTGCAGGTCAAAAATATCTTGGAATGGTATACAGACCTAGTTGACAAGTATGTTAGATGGCATGAAATTCTGTCTTTTAATGTCTTAATGTAGTGTGTACAACAACTGTTTAGTAAAGGACTATAAAGAAAACTAATGAAAATAGTCTGAGCCAAAGATTTCATGATCCCAGATTCGACACAGGGGTTTTGGAGGAGTCCTCAAAACAGCACTCCCCTTGTAGTTCAAGTTCCAAAATAGTGAGCAAAAATATATTGGCTCCTTGGGGCACCTGGGTGACTCAGTCAGTTAAGCATCTGCCTTCGCCTGGGGTCATGATCTCAGGGTCCTGAGATCAAGCCCTGCGATGGGCTCCCTGCTCAACTGGGGGGAGGGGGGAGGGGGACGTTACTTCTCCCTTTTCTCCCTGCCTGTGCTCTCTCTCGCTATCTGTCTCTCTTTCTCAAATAAAATCTTAAAAAACCCAAAATATATTGTCTCCATCTTTGATAAGACTAAGTTGGAGGATGAATTTTATACATGGGGCAATAAACTCCTAATATTAATCCAGATTATACAGATTTATTCCCCTAACTACAGACAAGAGCAAACATCCACAGGGCCCCATAAAATATTTGGCATTTAGGGTCAGGGAAGAATGTGTGCTCTCTGGGAAATACTGCTCCAAGAGGGGGGAGGGAGGAAGGGGTTGCACTGAGCATGCCCAGTTTAACTTCCCAAATGTACCCACCATGTTTGTGTATGTTACTTCACTTTCCCTTGAGTGGGATATGTAAAAAGAGGGAGAACATTCAGTAGTAGTATAGAAATTGAGGCAAAGAGACTGAAATCAATCAAAAACTTTTAATGAAATAAGTTTGTATAAATGAATGAAAAAAAATGAGGAAGATTCCGCTGGAAAATACATATATTGAAGTAGAAAAGCCTGCTCTGATATTCGTAGATATTGCCACTAGAATACTGTTTTAAGTACCATAATGAAAAGCTTACTAGTGATGTTGTGGTTCAATATACTTTTCAACACGTTTACTAAGATCCAGGCCATTGCCTAAGAGTAGCTGAACAGTAACAGTATCATCAGTGTGCAATCCTACCAAGCAATATCTGTATACCTATACAGTAAGAGTTGCCCAATGAAGCACTACAGAATGACAATAATAATGAAAGAGGGGATAACACTTACAAGCTCTTCTTATGTGCCAGGCATGTGCCAAGGGCTGAATATATTCCCACATTTGGTCCTCCAAATGATCTTATGAGTTAAATATCCATATTCTCATTTTATAATTAGGAAAAACAAGGTAAATTAACATACCAAATAAAAACTCATAAAGCTGAAAGTAGCAAAGTCAGGATTTGACCCCAGACCGGCTGACTATAAACCCTCTGTTCTTTTACAAATGCCAAGGTAAACACATCTGTAAATATTATGGGGCTGGATTATGAGAACTCTAGGACTCTTTGGACTTTGTGTTTCTATAACCTGACAGTGTGAAAAGTTCCTGCTAGTTAAATGCTACCCCAGATCATCGTTTCTCTTCCTACCTCTTTTCATTCTTTTCTGTTTCTTCTCTATTTGAAAGTTCCAATGGGCTAATTGGAAAGATCTTGCATAAATACAGTAAAAGTCATTATAAGGTTATCCAAAGGACAAAATGGGGAGGAAAGCTATGCTACAAGTGGAAAACTGCTGTAAGTTTGAATTACAACCTGGTTGGACCTGCTCAAGGATCAGTAGAGAACATTATATGCTAGGACACTATAAAATAGATCTTCCTTCAAATTCTAAGACACAAAGACTATAACTTAAAAATGGAAGATAAATATTTTACAAATACATTCTTAGATCTCATAAGACTAGAATTATGTAGAATCCTGATCATCATCATTCTAGGAAATAGTTCAGATATATATTTAGTTCCCTAATATAATATTTGGAGAAAGCACTGGGCTTTGGAGGTAAAGGTTTGGATCTTACTGTGTAAAATGGGATATATTGGTTCTTTCTGAGCATTAATTTCTGTACAAAGGGCCAAATATTTATTTCACGGACTTATTGTGAGTGGTCAAGTGAAAGAAAAACTATATTAAAGTGCCTGGCTCAGTGCCAGGTCTCTAGCTCATATTAATAAGTGACAGATTGTATTTAAATCATTGGAAGTACATCATTACATTTCTTCAGATTTCCAGGGCACTTTCTTTTTTTTTTTCTTTTTTCTTTAATTTTTTATTGTTATGTTAATCACCATACATTACATCATTAGTTTGTGATGTAATGTTCCATCATTCATTGTTTGTGCATGACATTCAGTGCTCCACGCAGAACGTGCCATCTTTAATACCCATCACCAGGCTAACCCATCCCCCCACCCCCTCCCCTCTAGAGCCCTCAGTTTGTTTTTCAAAGTCCATCGTCTCTCATGGTTCGTCTCCCTCTCCGATTTACCCCTTCATTCTTCCCCTCCGGCTATCTTCTTCTTTTTTTCCTGACATACATTGCATTATTTGTTTCAAAGGTACAGATCTGTGATTACAGTCTTGCACAATTCACAGCACACACCATAGCACAATGTCTATCACCCAGCCACCCCATCCCTCCCACCCCACCCCCACTCCAGCAACCCTCAGTTTGTTTCCTGAGATTAAGAATTCCTCATATCAGTGAGGTCATATGATACATGTTTTCCTCTGATTGACTTATTTCGCTCAGCATAACACCCTCCAGTTCCATCCACGTCGTTGCAAATGGCAAGATCTCATTCCGTTTGATGGCTGTATAATATTCCATTGTGTGTGTGTGTGTATATAAATATATATATATATACACATATATATACCACTTCTTCTTTATCCATTAATCTGTCAATGGACATCTTGGCTCTTTCCACAATTTGGCTATTGTGGACATTGCTGCTATAAACATCAGGGTGCACATACCCCTTCAGATCCCTACATTTGTATCTTTGGTGTAAATACCCAGTAGTGCAATTGCTGGGTCGTATGGTAGCTCTATTTTCAACTGTTTGAGGGACCTCCATACTGTTTTCCAGAGTGGTTGCACCAACTTGCATTCCCACCAACAGTGTAGCAGGGTTCCCCTGTCTCCTCATCCCTGCCAATATCTGTCCTTTCCTGACTTGTTCATTTTAGCGATTCTGACTAGTGTGAGGTGGTATCTCGTTGAGGTTTTGATTTGGATTTCCCTGATGCCGAATGATGTTGAGCACTTTTTCATGTGTCTGTTGGCCATTTCGATGTCTTCTTTGGAAAAATGTCTGTTCATGTCTTCTGCCCATTTCGTGATTGGATTATTTGTTCTTTGGGTGTGGAGTTTGATAAGTTCTTTGTAGATTTTGGATACTAGCTTATTATCTGATATGTCATTTACAAATATCTTCTCCCATTCGGTCTGTTGTCTTTTGGTTTTGTTGACTGTTTCTTTTGCTGTGCAAAAACTTTTTATCTTGATGAAATCCCAATTGTTAATTTTTGCCTTTGCATCCTTTGCCTTTGGCGATGTTTCTAGGAAGAAGTTGCTGCGGCTGAGGTCGAAGAGTTTGCTGCCTGTGTTCTTCTTTAGGATGTTGATGGACTCCTATCTCATATTTAGGTCTTTCAACCATTTTGAGCCTATTTTCATGTGTGGTGTAAGGAAATGGTCCAGTTTCATTCTTCTGCATGGATGGGGCTGTCCAATTTTCTCAACACCATTTGTTGAAGAGACTGTCTTTTTTCCATTGGACATTCTTTCCTGCTTTGTCAAAGATTAGTTGACCATAGAGTTGAGGGTCCATTTCTGGGCTCTCTATTCTGTTCCATTGATCTATGTGTCTGTTTTTGTGCCAGTACTATACAGTCTTGATGATGACAGCTTTGTAATAGAGCTGGAAGTCCGGAATTGTGATGTCGCCAGCTTTGCTTTTCTTTTTCAACATTCCTCTGGCTATTCGGGGTCTCTTCTGGTTCCATACAAATTTTAGGATTATTTGTTCCATTTCTTTGAAAAAAGTGGATGGTATTTTGATGGGGATTGCATTGAATGTGTAGATTGCTCTAGGCTGCATGGACATCTTCACAATATTTGTTCTTCCGATCCATGAGCATGGAACAGTTTTCCATTTTTCTGTCTTCCTCAATTTCTTTCGTGAGTATTTTATAGTTTTCTGAGTACAGATCCTTTGCCTCTTTGGTTAGATTTATTCCTAGGTATCTTATGGTTTTGGGTGCAATTATAAATGGGATTGACTCCTTAATTTCTCTTTCTTCTGTCTTGTTGTTGGTGTATAGGAATGCCACTGATTTCTGTGCATTGATTTTATATCCTACTACTTCACTGAATTCCTGTATGAGGTCTAGCATTTTTGGGGTGGAGTCTTTTGGGTTTTCCACATAGAGTATCATATCGTCTGCAAACAGTGAGATTTGACTTCTTTGCCGATTTGGATGCCTTTGATTTCTTTTTGTGGTCTGACTGCTGTGGCTAGGACTTCTAATACTATGTTGAATAGCAGTGGTGATAGTGGATATCCCTGCCGCATTCCTGACCTTATTGGGAAAGCTCTGTTTTTCCCCATTGAGAATGCTATTCGCTGTAGGTTTTTCATAGATGGCTTTTATGATATTGAGGTATGTACCCGCATTCCCTACACTGTGAAGAGTTTTGATCAAGAAAGGATGCTGTACTTTGTCAAATGCTTTTTCTGCATCTATTGAGAGGATCATATGGTTCTTGTTCTTTCTTTTGTTAATGTATTGTAGCACGTTGATTGATTTGTGGATGTTGAACCACCTTGCAGCCCAGGGATAAATCCCCTTGGTCGTGATGAATAATCCTTTTAATGTACTGTTGGATCCTATTGCTAGTATTTTGGTGAGAATTTTTGCATCCATGTTCATCAAGGATATTGGTCTGTAATTCTCCTTTTTGATGGGGTCTTTGTCTGGTTTGGGGATCAAGGTAATGGCCTCATAAAACGAGTTTGGAAGTTTTCCTTCCATTTCTATTTTTTGGAACAGTTTCAGGAGAATAGGTATTAATTCTTCTTTAAATGTCTGATAGAATTCCCCTGGGAAGCCATCTGGCCCTGGGCTTTTGTTTGTTGGGAGATTTTTGATGACTGACTGCTTCAATTTCCTTAGTGGTTATAGTTCTGTTCTGGTTTTCTATTTCTTCCTGGTTCAGTTTTGGTAGTTGATACATCTCTAGGAATGCATCCATTTCTTAGGTTATCTAATTTGCTGGCATAGAGTTGCTCCTAATATGTTCTTATATTTTGTATTTCTTTGGTGTTGGTTGTGATCTCTCCTCTTTCATGATTTTGTTGATCTGGGTCATTTCTCTTTTCTTTTGGATAAGTCTGGCCAGGGGTTTATCAATCTTGTTAATTCTTTCAAAGAACCAGCTCCTAGTTTTGTTGATCTGTTCTACTGTTCTTTTGGTTTCTAGTTCATTGATTTCTGCTCTGATCTTTATTATTTCTCTTCTCCTGCTGGGTTTAGGCTTTATTTGCTGTTTTTTCTCTAGCTCCTTTAGGTGTAGGGTTAGGTTGTGTATTTGAGACCTTTCTTGTTTCTTGAGAAAGGCTTGTATTGCTATATACTTTCCTCTCAGGACTGCCTTTGCTGCATCCCAAAGGTTTTGAACAGTTGTGTTTTCATTTTCATTGGTTTTCATGAATTTTTTTAATTCTTCTTTAATTTCCTGGTTGACCCATTCATTCTTTAGTAGGATGCTCTTTAGCCTCCATGTCTTTGAGTTCTTTCCGACTTTCCTCTTGTGACTGAGTTCTAGTTTCAAAGCATTGTGGTCTGAAAATAGACAGGGAATAATCCCAATCTTTTGGTACCGGTTGAGACCTGATTTGTGACCTAGGACGTGATCTTTTCTGGAGAATGTTCCATGGGCACTAGAGAAGAATGTGTATTCTGTTGCTTTGGGATGGAATGTTCTGAATATATCTGTAAAGTCCATTTGGTCCAGTGTGTCATTTAAAGTCTTTATTTCCTTGTTGATCTTTGGCTTAGATGATCTGTCCATTTCAGTCAGGGGGGTGTTAAAGTCCCCCACTATTATTGTATTGTTGTCAATGTGTTTCTTTGCTTTTGTTAATTGTCTTATATAATTGGCTGCTCCCATGTTAGGGGCATAGATATTTACAATTGTTAGATCTTCTTGTTGGATAGACCCCTTAAGTAGGATATCATGTCCTTCCTCATCTCTTATTACAGTCTTTGTTTTAAAATCTAATTTGTCTGATATAAGGATTGCCACCCCAGCTTTCTTTTGGTGTCCATTAGCATGGTAAATCGTTTTCCACCCCTTCACTTTCAACCTGGAGGTGTCTTTGGGTCTAAAATGAGTCTTTTGCAGACAGCATATCGATGGGTCTTGTTTCTTAATCCAATCTGATAGCCTGTGTCTTTTGATTGAGGCATTTAGCCCATTTACATTCACGGTAACTATTGAAAGATATGAATTTAGTGCTATTGTATTGCCTGTAAGGTGACTGTTACTGTATATTGTCTGTCCTTTCTGGTCTATGCTGCTTTTAGGCTCTCTCTTTGCTTAGAGGACCCCTTTCAATATTTCTTGCAGGTCTGGTTTCGTGTTTGCAAATTCCTTTAGTTTTTGTTTGTCCTGGAAGCTTTTTATCTCTCCTTCTATTTTCAATGACAGCCTACCTGGATATAGTATTCTTGGCTACATATTTTTCTCATTTAGTGCTCTGAATATATCATGCCAGTCCTTTTTGGCCCGCCAGGTCTCTGTGGATAGGTCTGTTGCCAATCTAATGTTTCTACCATTATAAGTTACATATCTCTTCTCCCGAGCTGCTTTCAGGATTTTCTCTTTGTCTCTGAGACTCGTAAATTTTACTATTAGATGTCGGGGTGTTGACCTATTTTTATTGATTTTGAGAGGGGTTCTCTGTGCCTCCTGGATTTTTATGCCTGTTTCCTTCCCCACATTAGGGAAGTCCTCTGCTATAATTTCCTCCAATATACCTTCTGCCTCTCTCTCTCTTTCTTCATCTTCTGGGATCCCAATTATTCTAATGTTGTTTTGTCTTATGGTGTCGCTTATCTCTCGAATTCTGCCCTCGTGGTCCAGTAGTTGTTTATCTCTCTTTTTCTCAGCTTCTTTATTTTCCATCATTTGGTGTTCTATATCACTGATTCTCTTCTGCCTCATTTATCCTAGCAGTTAGTGCCCCCATTTTTGACTGCACCTCATTAATAGCCTTTTTGATTTTGAGTTGGTTAGATTTTAGTTCTTTTATTTCTCCAGAAAGGGTTTCTGTAATAACTTCCATACTTTTTTCAAGCCCAGCTAGTATCTTTAAAATCATGATTCTAAATCTAGGTCTGACATCGTACTAATGTCCGTATTGAGTAGGTCCCTGGCAGATGGTCCTACCTGTTGTTCTCTTTGTCGAGGTGATTTTTTTCCATCTTGTCATTTTGTCCAGAGGAGAATAGATGAATGAGAGAACAAAATGCTAACAGGGTAACAACGTCCTCAGAAAATACACTCTAAACAAATCAGAAAAGACCTGAAACTAGGGGTAAAGAAAGGGAAAGAAAGAAAAAAGAAAGAGAGGAAAAAAAAAAAGAAAAAGATAAAAACAAACAAAAACAGAACAAAACAAAAAAAACAGAATATGATCAAATATGATCAGGCTGGTGCATTGATCAGTGCCACACACTAGATTTTGGGTGTATTTTGGTCTGTTAGAAGAAAGTACCTCCCAAAATTTTAAAGAAAGAAAGACTTATATATGTACAAAATAATTACAAAACAAAATAAGGGTTGATACGATGAAGGGATGGAATATGACTGTAAAGATGAAAATTATAAAAAAATTTTATAAAAGGAATTGATAAGAAGTTGTTTGAAAAAGAAAGAAGAGGATTTAAAAAAAAAGGGGGGGAGAGAATGTGATCAGGCAGGAGACTAGAACAAAGCCATACACTAGAGATTTAGGGTATATTTTGATCTGTTAGAAGAAACTGTATCTCAAAATTTTAAAGAGAGAACAACTTATATATATATGCCAAAAATAAGTGTAACTACTAAGAAGGGATAGAATATGACTAAAAATGAAAAATAAAAATGTTTTTTTAAAAAAGGGATTGATAAGATGTTGGTTGAAAAAGGGAAAAAGAAAAATCCAAAAAAAAAGAAAAAAGTTAAAAAAAATTAACTTTGAAAGACTAAAGAATCACGGTAAAAAAAGCCATGAATTCTATGTGCAGTATTTACCTAGCGGTAGAGTTCTGCCATTCTCATTGATCGGTAAACTTGGTCTTGGCTTGCTGGCTGTTCTTGCTGATCTTCTGGGGGAGGGGCCTGCTGCCGTGGTTCCCAAATGTCTTTGCTGGAGGCTGAATTGCTCCGCCCTTGCCGTCCGGGCTAAATAATCTGTTCGGGTTTGCTCTCGGGAGCTTTTGTTCCCTGCAAGCTTTCTGTACACCTTTGGAGGACGAGAGTGAAAATGGCGGCTTCCCAATCTCTGCCCCGGAGAAGCCAAGAACTCCGGGTCCCGCTCCTCAGTGCGCCCCCAGAGAAAAGCAGTCAATCACTCCCATCTCCCCGGTCTCCGGCCACACTCTGTGCTCACCCGGCCTGTGACCGAGTGTTTCTATCTCTGGCACCTGACTCGGTGTGGAGTCTCCAAGCCCAATAGATCCCTGCGGTGCGCTCCTGTGCTGCTCCTCCCAGGGAAGGAAGGGGAGTCTCCCCGGCTCTGCCGCTTGTTGGGTCCCTGCTGGAGGATCAGTGGCCTGTGTCACCGATCACAGTTTTTGGCAACCCCAAGCTGAGAGCCTGCGCCTAGTCTCTGGCCTTGTAGCTGGCTTCCCTGCTCCGATACCTGGGAGCTCTGCCGCACTCGCACCCCCCGGTCTTTCTGTGACCCTGAGGGTCCTGAGACCACACTGTCCCGTGAGCGTTCCACCACCTGCTTAGCCACTGGAGCGATGTCCCTTAGCGGAGCTGACTTCTAGTTCTGATTTTGTGCTCCACGGCTCTATCACTTGCCAGTAGCGGCGAACGGAGGCCCCCTCCCCCGCTGTCTATCCTCCCGAATATCGCCTGGGATTCACTTCTCCGCACAAAGTGGTTGCTTTTCTGTTCAGAGCTGTTGCTATTCTTTTCTTCGATCTCCTGTTGAGTTCGTTGGTGTTCAGAATGGTTTGATCCCTCTCCAGCTGAATTCCTGAGACCAGACGAAATCCAGGTCTCCTACTCCTCCACCATCTTGCTCCACCCCCAGGGCACTTTCTTGACAAATTCCATAATCTTATAAATGTCTGCAAATCATTTGCATTTATTCAGTCATTCAATTACCATTTTTTGGGTGTCTGTGTTATGCCAGATACTCTGTTCCTCTCTATGGACCTAGAGATTAAAGGAAAGTTTTCAAGTTGCTTCTGATAGAGTAGAGAAGAAACCAGAAAATAGATAATTACAAAACAGTATGAAACATCATATGATAGAAATAATCCCCCAGAAATGATCCTCAACTATAAAAGAAAAATGATCCTAAATGTAATCAGATTTGTAAATGGAGTCTTTCTTTCACAACTCAGTAAATTTCTACTCTTGGCCTAATCACATATTCTTACATGTGACTCTGGTTCTTATGACTTGAAGATACTTGCCTGTGATACTGAAGTGTACACTGGACTTGGGAACAAAAGAATTAAATTTTGAGTCTGTGTTTGTCATTTAGCAGTTGCCTGAATGGGCAACTCAAAATACATCAGTGAACTTTAGTTTTTCCTTCTGTTAAAGCACATCTTTATACTTTGTGATATGTGTGATGCTGGTGTATGTGTGGACACATGCATGCATTAAAATAATTTTTCATTTATGTAACACTGCAGAATAGCTAATCAAATGGTGAAGTTCAGAAGATCAGTAATAGTGTTTGGGTTTAACAATTGTGAAAAGGGCAAGAAAAATGTATAAGGTCATTCCACACAGAGCAGTGAGCTCAATGGTCACCAAAGGTTAAAGGTTGATTTTATGTACCATTATTTAATGTCAGCTGAGGGCCAGATTCTGTCTCCTGGACCCAATGATGAGGCTTTAGACAGGGATGGCCAATAAAAGGTGTGCATGTTGACATCCCCAGAGTAGACATGCCTCTCTGACTGTAGTCCTCTCCCTTACTGAGTTCAAATAAAGTCTCCAAGTCCTTTCTCAAAACTTTTGCTCCCGGTAAGTCACTACTAATCTATCAGAGGTGGCTCTTAGGTTGAAACTTGTCTGGCATTCCAGATTCACAATCAGACTCTGACAGTCTCTCTGACATGACCTATGGTGACTTCCTTCAGCTAATCAGCTTCCTGGAATCTTGCAGTCAGCAAGAAGAACTATCAGGAGAAAGGATTTCACACATTCATTCCAAAAAACATCCAGAAATTATTACAATTAAATACATACTGTGACCAAAGACTTAATGTCTGTAAGTGTCTTCATAGCTGCTGAGCTGCATCCCCAGGCTTCATTAGTTCCCTGTAAGTTTTCATGATAAATGCCTACTACCTAAACTCATCTATTTACATTTTTCTAATAACATAATGGAGGTGAAAACCACTCATAACAGCTTCATCACGATATTATTTATATATTTCTTGTATATTGACTTTATAATGAATAAGGACATATAGATTTACATGTATATATAATACCCACATACATGTATATGTGTTACATTAATTTCTAGGCATTTTATACTGCTGATGCTATTGTATTTTTTTAGTTCAATTTTCGTTATTCATAGTTGCTGTATTAGTCATCTTGGGCTGTCATAACAAGATTTTGTAGACTAGATGACTTAAACAACAAAAAGTTGGTCTTTAGTTTTATTATAATGATTTTGGTTTAAACATCTGAATAATATTTGCTTCATGACATGAGTTGGGAAGTAGTCCATCTCTTTGATTTTCTAAGAGTTGGTGAGCAATTGATCAATTAATATTATTTTCTCATTAAATGGTTGATAATATTTACCAGTGAAGTCATCTGAGCCTGGAGTTTTCTTTGTGGTGTGGTTATTAGCTACAAACTTAGTTTCTTTAATATATATGATGTAATGTATGGTGATTAACATAACAAAATAAAATTTTAAAGAGTAATATATATGGTATTAAATATATCTATTTCTTCTTGAATGATCTTTGGTAGCTATGTCTTTCAAACTTATCAGCAAGTGTTCATAATATTCCTTTTAAATGTCTGTAGACTCTCCAGAGATATTCTTTTCCCCTCCTACTTTCCCTCCCTCTTCTCTTCCTCTACCTCTCCCTCTCCCCTTCTATCTACTTTGTTTCGTTTCTGATTTGGCAATTTTTTATTGAAGTATAGTTGACATACAGTGTTATATTAGTTTTGGGTGTACAACATAGTGATTCAACAATAAATTACATTAAACAATGCTGACCACAGTAAGTGTAGTTACTATCTGTCACCTTACAAAATTATTCCAATATTATTTACTATATTCCCTATGCTGTACTTTTCATCTCTGTGACTTACTTTATAACTGGAAGTTTGTACCTCTTAATCCCCTTCACCTATTTAGATTATTCCGCCACCTATCTTCTCTCTAGTAACCACCAGTTTCTTGTTGGTATTTTGAGTCTGTTTCTGTTGCTTTGTTTTTTTAATTACCTATATAAGTGAAATTATATGGTGTTGGTCTTTCTCTGTCCGACTTATTTTACTTAGCATTATACTCTCTAGGTCCATCCATGTTGTCACAAATGACAAGGTATCACTTTTTATGGCTGTGTAGTATTTCAATGTATATATATTTGCCACATCTTCTTTATCCATTCATCTATCAATAGGCATGTAGGTTGCTTCCATATCTTGGCAATTGTAAATAATGCATGGATGTGCATATATCTTTTTCAAATGAGTGTTTTTGCTTTCCTTGGGTAAATACTCGGTACTGGAATTACTGCATGGTATGGTATTTCTATTAATTTTTGAGGAAATTCCATACTATTTTCCACAGTGGTTCTATTCACCTTCCAACCAACCGTGTGTCAGGGTTCCCTTTTCTCCATATCCTCGCCAATAAATGTTATTTCTTGTCTTTTTGATACTAACCATTCTGACTGCTGTGAGGTGATATCTCATGGTGGTTTCAATTTGCATTTCCTTGATGATTAGTGATGTTGAACATCTTATCATGTGTGTTGGCCATCTGGATGTCATCTTTGGGAAAATGTCTACTTGGATCCTCTGCTTATCTTTTAATCAGATTATTTGGGGGGTTGGTGGTGGTGTATGAATTCTTTTTATTTTTTTATATTAACCCCTTATCAAATATGTCATTTGTAAATATCTTCTCCCATTCAGTAGGTTATCTTTTTGTTTTGTTGATGGTTTCCTTTACTGTGTAAAAGCTTTTTATTTTGTTGTGGTCCTAATAGTTTAATTT
Source organism: Callorhinus ursinus (assembly GCF_003265705.2). Lineage (NCBI taxonomy): Eukaryota > Metazoa > Chordata > Mammalia > Carnivora > Otariidae > Callorhinus > Callorhinus ursinus. The sequence goes on along the minus strand of NW_027397071.1, from coordinate 52,991,988 downwards.
TGCTTTTGTTTCCTTTGCCTGAGGAGACAGATCCATAAATGTGTTGCTAAGGCCTATGTCAAAGCTATTACTCCCTATGTTTTCTTCTAGGACTTTTATGGCTTTGGGTCTCACATTTAGGTCTTCACTTTTTTTTTTAAGATTTTATTTATTTATTTGACAGAGAGAGACACACAGTGAGAGAGGGAACAAGTAGGGGGAGTGAGAGAGGGAGAAGCAGGCTTCCTGCAGAGCAGGGAGCCTGATGTAGGGCTTGATCCCAGGACCCCGAGATCATGACCCGAGCCGAAGGCAGACGCTTAACGACTGAGCCACCCAGGCGCCCCAGGTCTTCACTTCTTTTTAAGTTTATTTTTGTGTATGGTGTAAGAAGGTAGTCCAGTTTTATTCTTTTGCATGTAGCTCTCCAGTTTTCCCAACACTACTTATTGAGGAGGCCGTTTTCCCCATTGTATATTCTTATGTCCTTTGTTGTAGATTAATTGATCACAAAGGAAGGGTTTATTTCTGGGGTCCCTATCATGTTCCATAGATAACTGTCTATTTTTGCACCAGTACCATACTGTTTTGTTTATCATAGCTTTGTAGTATATTTTGAAATCTGGGATTATGATACCTCCGGCTTTGTTCTTTCTCAAGATTGCCTTGGCTGTTCAGAGTCATTGTTGTTCCATACAGATTTTAGGATTATTTGTCCTAGTTCTGTACAAAATGCTGTTGGTCTTTTGGTAGGGATTGCACTAAATCTGTAGATGGCTTTGGATAGTATGGACATTTTAACAATATTATTTCTTATGACCCATGAGCATGGTATATTTTTCCTTTTTTGGTGCATTGTCTTCAAATTCTTTGATTAATGTTTTCTTGTTTACGGAGTATAGGCCTTTCACCTCCTTGATTTAATGTATTCCTAGGGATTTTATTCTTTTTGATGCAATTATAAATGGGGTTTTTCTTGATTTATTTTTCTGCTACTTCATTATTAGTGTTTAAAAATGCAGAAGCTTTCTGTTTATTAATTTTATATTCTACAATGTTAATGAATTCATTTATTAGTTCTAATAGTTTTTTGGTAGAGACTTTAGGGTTTTATATACATAGTATCATGTCATCTGAAAATCGTGACCATTTTACTTCTTTCTTATCAATTTTGCCACATCTTTTATTTTTCTTGTCTGATTGAATGTTGAATAAATGTAGTGAGAGTGGACATCCATCCTTGTCTGGTCTCTTATCTGAGAGGAAAAGCTTTCAGTTTTTCACCATTTATTTTATTAGCTGTGGGTTTGTTATATATGGCCTTTATTATGTTCAGGTATATTTCCTCTAAACCCACTTTATTGAGAGTTTTTTTTTAATAAAGATTTTATTGATTTATTTGAGAGAGAGAGAGCATGAGGGGGGGAGGGTCAGAGGGAGAAGCAGACTCCCTGCTGAGCAGGGAGCCCGATGTGGGCCTCGATCCTGGGACTCCAGGATCATGACCTGAGCCAAAGGCATTTGCTTAATGATCTGAGCCACCCAGGTGCCCTCACTGAGAGTTTTTTTCATGAATTGATGTTGAATTTTATCAAATGCTTTTTCTGCATCTCTTGAGAAGATCATATGACTTTTATATCTTATTTTGTTGATGTGATGGATCACATGGGTTGATGTGGAGATAGTGAACTACCTTTGCATCCCTGGAATGAATTCCACTTTATTGTGGTAGATGATCCTTTTAATGTGTTGTTGAATGCATTTTTTTTTTTTTGAGAATTTTTGCAACTATGTTCATCAGGGATATTGGCCTGTAGTTTCCTGTTTTTATAGTATCTTTATGGTTTTGGTATTAGGGTAATGCTGACCTTATTGAATGTATTTGGAAGCTTTCCTTCCTCTTCAATTTTTTTTTTTTGGTAATATTTAAGAAGAATAGGCATTAACTCTTCTTTAAATGTTTGGTTGAATTTTCCTGTGAAGCCGTCTAGTCCTGGATTTTGTTTGTTGGGATTTTCTTGATTACTGACTAAATTCCATTACTAGTAATGGGTCTGTTCAGAATTGCTTTTGTTTGTTTTGTTCAGAATTTCTATTTCTCTGTGAGTCACTTTTGAAAGATTATGTTTCCAGGAATTTATCCATTTCTTCCAGGTTGTTTAATTTGTTGGCATAGAAATTTTTGTAGTAGTCTCAGAATCCTTTGTATTTCTATGATGTCAGTTTCAATTCTCCTCTTTCATTTCAAATTTTACTTGACTCCTCTTTTCATGAGTCTGGCTAAAGGCTTATCAATTTTGATTATCTTTTCAAAAAACCAGCTCTTGGTTTCATCTTTTCAGTTGTTTTTGAAATCTCTATTTCATTTATTTCCACTCTATTTTTATTATTTCTTTCCTTCTGCTAACTTGGAGTTTTGTTTGTCCATTCATTTCTAGTTCTTTTAGGTGTAAAGTTAGATTGAGATTTTTCTTGTTCCTTGAGGTAGTCCTCTATCACTATAAACATTCTTTGAACTACTTTTGTTGTGTCCCAAAGATTTTGGAGCTGTATTTTCATTTTCATTTGTCTCCATGTATTTTTTCAATTTACTCTTTGATTTCTTTGTTGACCCATTGGTAGTTTAGTAGCATGTTGTTTAGCCCCGAGTATTTGTGGTTTTTTTCAGGTTTGCTTGTTTGTTTGGTAATTGATTTCTAATTTCATACCATTGTGGTTAGAAAAGATGCTTGATATGATTTCGTTCTTCTTAAATTTATTAAGACTTGTTTTGTGGCCTAACATGTGATCTATTCTGGGAAATATTTCATGTGTGCTTGAAAAGAATGTGTATTCTGTTTTTGGATGGAATGTTGTATATGTGTCCCTTCAGTCTAATTTGGTCTAATTTGTCATTCAAAGTCACTGTTTCCTTATTGAATTTTCTGTTGGATCATCTATCCATTGATTTAAGTGGGATGGTATAGTCTCCTATTGTCTTATTTTCAATTTCTAGCTTTGTCTATTAATGTTTGGTTTGTGTATCCAGATCTTCCTATGTTGGGTACATAGGTATTTACAATTGTTGTTTCTTGTTCAGTTGATCCCTTTATCATTAGGTAATGCCCTTCTTTGTATCTTGTTACAGTCTTTGTTTTAAAGTCTATTTTGTCTGATGTGAGTATTACACCCTGGCTTTTTTTTTTTAATTTCTATTTGTATGGAAAACATTTTCCATCCCTTCACTTTCAGTCTGTATATGAATTTATGTCTGAAGTGGGTCTTTTGTAGGTAGCATATAGATGAGTCTCACTTTTTTTTATAATCACTCAGTCACCCTATGTCTTCTGGAGCATTTAGATCATTTACATTTAAAGAAATTATAAGTACTTCCTGTCAGTTTGTTAATTGTTTTCTGGTATTTTTTTGTAGTTCTTCTCTATTCTTTCTCTTGCTCTCTTCCCTTGTGACTGAAGACCTACTTTAGTGTTATGCTTAGATTTCTTTCATTTTTGTGTTGTCTATTATAGGTTTTTGGTTTGTGGTTACCATGAGGCCCATATATAATATCCTAAATATATAGAAGTCTATATTAAGATGATGGTTGAACACATTCTAAAAATAGTATCTTTACTCCCTCTTCCATGTTTTATGTATACAATGTCATATTTTACATTTTTTAGTCCCTTAACTAATTATTTAGATAAAATTGATTTTACTACTTTGGTCTTTTAACCTTTCTATTAGCTTTACAAGTGATTGATCTATTACCTTTATTATATTTGCTTTTACTCATGAAATTTTTTCTTTCTTTTTTTCCTAATTAATAACTTTTTGTGTATGTGTGCTTAAAGATGTCCCTTCTAACATTTGTTGTAAGATCAGTTTAGTGGTGATAAACATCTTTAACTTTTGTTGTGTTTTAAATTCTTTATCTCTGCTTCAATTTTGAATGGTAACCTTACACAGGGTAGAGTATTCTTGGTTATAGGTTTTTATTTTTCAGCACTTTGAATATATCCTGCCATTCCTTTCTGCCTGCTTCTGTTGAAAAATCAGTTGATAGCCTAATGGGACTTTCCCCTTATATGTAACTAGTTGCTTCTCTCTAGGTGCTTTTAAAATTCTATTTATTTTTAATATTTGACATTTTAATTATGTGTCATAGTGTGGACCTCCTTAGGATCTTGTTTGGGACTCTCTTTTCTGAAACTGGATTTCTGTTTTCTTCTTCAGTTAGGGAGTTTTCAGCTACTATTTCTTCAAGTAAATTTTCTGTCCCTTTCTCTATCTTCTTCTGGAACCTCTGTAATGCAAATGTTAGTATTTTAATGTTTTCCCAGAGATCCTTTCACCTATGCTCATTTTTTATAATTCTTTTTGCTGTTCAACTTGGGTGCTTTCCATTACCCTGTTGGTCAGGGTAATGGAACTGATGGAAAGAAAAAAAACTTTCTTAAACAGTGATCTGTTTTTCTGTATCCTCTAATCTGATGTTGATTCCCTCCAGTGTATTTTTCAATTCAGATACTGTATTTTCAGCTCTGATTGATTCTTTTTAGTATTTTCTATCTCTTTAAAGTTCTCATTTAGTTCATCCACTCTTCTCCAATCCAGAGAGCATCTTTATGACCATGACTTTGACCTCTTTATCAGGTAGATTTCCTATTTCCATTTTATTTCAGATTTTTACCTGAAGTTCTGTCTTGTTTCTTTGTTTGGAATATATTCTTCTGTCTCCACATTTTGTTTGACTTTCTCTGTTTGTTTCTATGAGTTAGAGAGAACAGCCACTTCTCCCAAACTTGAAGGAATGGCCTTGTGTAGGAACACTTATGTAGACTGTATTCCTGGTGGCTTTGGCTGGCTGGAGCTTCAGAGGGTGTTGGCTGGAGATCCTGGGACATTCTACATTGAGATTGCCCTGGTAGGATGGCTAGAGCTGAAATGGACACAGGCCAGGGGATCTGAGAGCATTATGCACAGGAAATGCCCTTGTGAGTTGGCTGAAGCTGAGGTGGGCCCAAGCCAGGAGGTCTATGGTGATTCATGGGGGGTGGGAGGCTTTGGTAGAAGACCTGGAGCTAAAGTGTGTGTGGACTCGGAGGTCCTCAGGTGCTCCACACAGTGTCCTGGTGAATCTAAAGCTGATGTAAATGTGGGCTTGTCATATCCTGGAGTGCTTCTCACCTGTGTCACCTTGGCAAAACAGCTATCACTATAGTGGGCACTTTCCACTCTCTTTGTGTGCATCATGCTTGGGCCACCTTGATGGGATGTCTGGAGCTCAGGTGGAAGGAGCCTTGGGGGATGGCTGAAGCTGGTGTGGGCTAAGGACACAAAGCTAAGGGCTAAGGTAGCTGGCTGGACAGGGTGCCCATACCATGCTCCTGACTGTGCTGGGAGGGGAGCATAAACAATGTCATTCACCAGTCCTAACTACTGAGAACATTCCTGCAATTCCTCTGGGGCTGTTTCTTTTCTATTCTACTTCTTTTAAACTGTGGCTTTTTTGTCTGTGTCCCACGGTATCTGGGTCTTGCTGGGTCCCAGCTGGCAGGCTGGCTAGGGTCTCCAGACTCTGCTCCCATCTGTGCAATCAAGGTGAAGGGAGAACATAAACAATGGCACTTGCCAGCCCTTCTGACCATGTGGAGTGTTCAGCAGGTCCCCCACCATTTGACTAGTTTCTTTAAATTTTAGTTGTTCTTTTATACCACAGCTTTTTTTTCCCTTCTGTGCTCCAGGCTGGATGAATCTGCCTAGTACTGTGCTTCCCCACTGTAGTTCAGTGTTGGGGGTGGGGGTTCCCCTTTTCACCATTTGTCTTACTTGCCATTCTGTATATGATCTATCTTTTATTGTGCAGAAGCTGTTCAATCAGCCCTCTGTTCTTTAGGAGAAATTGTTCTATATGTAGGTGTAGAAGGAGAGGATTGTGTTCTTGGAGGAGGGGAGTCAGGGTCTTTCTATGTTGCCATCTTGGATCCCTCAATCTGATATTGGTAATTTGTAACATTTTTTCTTTTATCTCTAATGAGTCTGATTAGAGTTTTATCAATTTTATTGACTTGCTGGTGAAACAGTTCCCCCCCATTTTGCCTTTTTTCATTATTTTTTTTTGCTCATTTTTATTATTTCCTGCCTTCTCCTTACTTTGAATTTAATTTGCTCTTCATTTTTCTATCTTAAGGTGAAATACTATGTAACTGCTTTGAGACATTTTTTCCAAATGGAATCATTCAAAGCTATCAATTTTTCTCTAAGCATTGTTTTAGTTGCATCCCACATTTTGATGAATTTTCATTTCAATCCAATTATATTTTCTAATTTGCCTTGTGCTTTTTTCTTCAAGGTATATGTATTTAGAAATAGTGGTTTCATTTTAAATATTTGATAAATGCTATTCTGTTATTGGTTTCTAGATTAATCTAATTATTGTCAAAAAACAAGCCTCTTATGATTTCAGTCCCCTTCAGTTTATTGTGACTTGGTTTATTGACCCACAAACTATCTGGGTGAATATTTTGAGAGCACTTAAAAAGAATACATATTCTGGGGCACCTGGGTGGCTCAGCTGGTTAAATGGCAGACTCTTGATTTTGCCTCAGGTCATGGTCTCACTGTCCTGGGATAGAGCCCCACATTGGGCTCCTTCCTCAGCAGGGAATCTGCTTTAGGATTCTCTCCCTCCCTGTGCCCTCCTCCCTGCTTACATGCATGCTCTCTCTCTCTCTAAATTAAATAAATATTAAAAAAAAAGAATACATATTCTGCTGTTGCTTGGTGGAGTGTCCTATAAAACTCAATTAGGTTATCTTGGGTGATGGTATTAAGTTTATGTTCTTTCTAATTTTTCTATTTGTTCCATAAATTATTGAAATCCCTGGCAATAATTATAGATTTGTCTATTTCATCTTTTATTAGTTTTACTTCATGTTTTGAAGTTATTAGATGCATACAAAAATGTCCCTTTTAATATTAATTTAATAAGATTTATCACCAAATAAGCTTTAGAAAAATAAAACTTAATGAATTAATTTTGATAGAGGAAGAGAATCCTAATCAGCCTCTTTATTCTTCTAAACATAAAGGTAGAGGAAGCTATAAAATGAGGCAGTCATCCTAGAATACATACTCCTTCCTGATTAAAAAGGTTCCATGGAGCCATGTTGTCTATAGGGCACTTATATGTCTTTTCACTAGATTGTCCTTCCATGGCATAGATACTTGGTCTGTGTTGTTCATCACTGTGTGCCCAGCATCTAGAAGAGTGTCTAGAACATAGTAGGTACTTATTTAATGACATGAAATCTAGGACACTTTAAGAATGGTATTCAAAGCCTTTTAAAACTGGTATTAGGCTCACTTATCTCTACCCCCTGGCCTTGGGAATCCTGTTGGGCTATGGGATAAGGTAGAATTAGAATGAGTTATCAAAATCAAGTCTTTAAAGATTGAATGTAACCAAAGATGGTGTGAAGATCAACATGCCAGGAAAAGACAAGATGAAATATTCGGTACATGGCAGGGATGAATGATATTAGGCATTTGTTATAAGGCTTCTTTTACAGAAATGCCAATGCTGTGTCAGCGAAGTGAAATCCATGTGGGATCTTTTTGGGATCTAGAAGTAAATGAGAATATTAGATGAAGGTTATAATAGCAAATAATTTCTTTTGACTTTGGTCGTGGGCAACATCACTTGTACTGAATGCCCCTGCTTGGCTCCAGTACCTCTATTTATCCACTTTAAAGACTCCCTAAGTTTGGCTCTAGAAACCCCACCCTCAAATCTTGTGGCACTTCTTGGCCATTAATAACCACTATATACATTCATATCACCTTACATTTGCTCCTGTTCCTTCTGTTTAAAATAAATTCTTTCACACTTCCTTTTCTGACCTCCTAGCTGGATGAATCGTTCTTTAATTTTTATGATTAGATAACTTCCTTCTTTGGAAACTTCCCATTCCCTCTAGGCAAAATTAATCTCTCCCTTCTCTGTTTTTCAAAGCCTTTTTATCTTAGCACCCTTATAGAAACGATCATCTTATAGAGCAACTTTTCTTTGTGTTTGTTCTCTAGGTATAATGGAACAATTTTACAAATAGAAAACATACTTTATTATTTATTCACATTTTTTCTTCTGATTCTCTAGTGCCTAGGATAGTGTGAACCACATAAATCTTTAAGTCTTTTCTAATGAATTAGCTGTGTGAGTGAATGTTTGTTTTTTTTTTAAAGATTTTATTTATTTATTTGAGAGAGAGAGAGAATGAGAGATAGCACGAGAGAGAAGAGGGTCAGAGGGAGAAGCAGACTCCCCGCCGAGCAGGGAGCCCGATGCGGGACTCGATCCCGGGACTCCAGGATCATGACCTGAGCCGAAGGCAGTCGCTTAACCAACTGAGCCACCCAGGCACCCCATGAGTGAGTGAATGTTACATAATCACAAAGTTCCCTTCCAATTTAGACATTGCTGGGTCTATGGCCTAGATGGCTACTCTGACTCATAATTATTTCATGACATCCTAGAACCTAGCAGTTAATTTGCCTCTTGAAAGTTAGGTGAGAGGAATACTGTGAACTTAGGGAAAGAATTCTCGTTTTGTAATATCAGAGTAAGCAATCCAACAACAAATCCAAAAGGACGATACCTGTGAAAAAACAACTTCAACAGTAGTTAGGAAATGTAAATCAAATGAATGTAAATGTAAATCAAATGAATAATGGCATACTGCTTCTCACCCATTAAATTGGCAAAATTTAAAAAGTTATAATAACTAGTACTGGTAGAGATGCAGTAGAAAAATCACTCTGACATATATTACTGATAGAAATTTGAAATACAATTAGTAGCTGTTAAAATATATATACCTTTTTACCCAGTAATCCTACACCTGAAAATCTATTCCATAGAATAAAAGTTTATGAGGATATATTTACAGAATGGTCTTTTTTAAAATTTTTATTGTTATGTTAATCACCATATATTACATCATTAGTTTTTGACGTAGTGTTCCATGATTCATTGCTTGTGCACAACACCCAGTGCTCCACGCAGAATGTGCCCTCCTTAATACCCATCACCAGGCTAACCCATTTCACCCCCCTCCCCTCTAGAACCCTCAGTTTGTTTTTCAGAGTCCATCATCTCTCATGGTTTGTCTCACCCTCTGATTTACCCCCCTTCATTCTTCACCTTCTGCTATCTTCTTTTTTTTTTCTTAACATATATTGCATTATTTGTTTCAGAGGTACAGATCTGTGAATCAACAGTCTTGCACAATTCACAGCACTCACCGTAGCACATACCCTCCCCAATGTCTATCACCCAGCCACCCTATCCCTCCCACTCCACCCCCACTCCAGCAACCCTAAGTTTGTTTCTTGAGATTAAGAATTCCTCATATCAGTGAGGTCATATGATACATGTCTTTCTCTGATTGACTTATTTCACTCAGCATAACACCCTCCAGTTCCATCCACGTCGTTGCAAATGGCAAGATCTCATTCCTTTTGAAGGCTGCATAATATTCCATTGTGTGTATATACCACTTCTTCTTTATCCATTCATCTGTCGATGGACATCTTGGCTCTTTCCACAGTTTGGCTATTGTGGACATTGCTGCTATAAACATTGGGGTGCACGTACTCCTTCGGATCCCTACATTTGTATCTTTGGGGTAAATACCCAGTAGTGCAATTGCTGGATCGTAGGTAGCTCTATTTTCAACTGTTTGAGGAACCTCCATACTGTTTTCCAGAGTGGTTGCACCAGCTTGCATTCCCACCAACAGTGTAGGAGGGTTCCCCTTTATCCGCATCCCTGCCAACACCTGTTGTTTCTTGACTTGTTAATTTTAGCCATTCTGACTGGTGTGAGGTGGTATCTCATGGAGGTTTTGATTTGGATTTCCCTGATGCCGAGTGATGTTGAGCACTTTTTCATGCGTCTGTTGGCCATTTGGATGTCTTCTTTGGAAAAATGTCTGTTCATGTCTTCTGCCCATTTCTTGATTGGATTATTTGTTCTTTGGGTGTTGAGTTTGATAAGTTCTTTATAGATTTTGGATACTAGCCCTTTATCTGATATGTCATTTGCAAATATTTTCTCCCATACAGAATGGTCTTTTTAACATCAGTTGTAGTTTAAAGCACACTGGCTGAAAATAATATCATCAATAGTGGAATGGTTGATAAAAATCCTATTAATTGAAAAATGCAACCTAAAGGAGGAGAGTATGCGGTATGACCTTTATTTTAGAAAGGAAGAAAAAAGATAAAATACTGCTGGCTTAAGACTGCTTGCTTGAGTATGGAAGGATATATATTCCAGGTGGTCTTTGATTTTTTTTTTTCTGGGGTTGGGGGTGATGGTGCAAAGTGCAGAAAGATAAGGACAAAGAAAAGAGATAAGAAACTGCAAAGGAATGATTGATGTTAGATTAATGGAAAAACTAGAATGTTCTATATCTAAGATATTGTATGAGTGCATAAAAGAAAGTTCTAGAAAGTGGCATGAAGAAGCCAAAACCTTGATTTGAAAATGGCAGGGAGTTATGGGCCACTTCTTTTTTTTAACATTTTTTGTTATTTTAATATATCCATAAACTATATTAACACAAACAAATGCAACAAAGTTATTTTCAAAAAGACTGTTGACATAGTTAGAAAACTCCCGTTTGTATATTCTTGTTTTTTAAATCAAATCAAGGAAGAAAAATACACATATATGCACACACATATCTTTTGTGTTAGAAAGTGTTAGATCCAGCCATAAATACGATGACATAGAGAAAGGTGTCCTTAATTTGGCTACTGTTCTACTCCTGTACCCCTCCCCACCTACTCCCTGCACTGATCCTAAGAGCAGTATCTCCCATGATCCTCCAGGCTGTAAGCTCCTTGAAGACACTTTCTCTTCATCTCTGTAATCTTCACACTATTAATGTACATATGCAGTAAATACATGATAATTTGTACTGAAATGAAAGGAATGGAATGAATATCATTTGAAGAATCTAAGTGGGAAACATACTTCTGAAAAACAAAATCAGGATACTTGGCCCAACATATAGTCATTTACTGCTTGACAATAAAAAAAAATAATGCATTAATCTTGTATTTTCTATTGGGAGCTGAACTGGAATATCCAAGCCATACATAAGTAAAGATTGCCTTGATGAATGCAATTGTACTGAGTCGATTACAAAAAAGACTATCATATTCCAGAAATGCAAAGCAGTAATGATTTTATTTTCAATAAAACAATAGTGTCTAAGGTGATAAGCTATAATTGACCTACTTATAATCTATTTCCTATAATCATAACCTGCATGCAATTCACCTTCATTTAATCAACTACTTCCAGAATTGTGACATGCTTTCCAGAACTGCTTTTCCCCCTACTTTAATGAGAAAGTGTGTCATTTGTTCTGCTGCCATCCCTCTACCACCCCCACCTCCAGCACTGTGCCACCCAGCCCCTTTTCTCAGCTGGCAAGCACAGGCCCCAGATGCCAAGCTGTGGAAGATATTTTATCTCCTGCATCTGGTTCCTTAGTAGATTCGACAGGCCTCTGTGCTGGCAGCTTTAGAAATGCCTTTGGGCTTGTCACATGGTGAAAACTCCCAACTGGCTGTCTGAATTGCCAACCATGTTTTGGCTCACTGGAAAGAAGGAGGGAGAGAGAGCACTTTTTGTCCACCTACTGATAACCCCTCCTGTAAGTGATCAGTAGCTTCTGATCTGAAAAATATATTCCCATAGGTCAGTCCCTGCTTGGGGCTGAATTCTGTCCTCTTGATACAACTTTACAAGTAGTACATGACTGAGTTTTTGTTTCCTTGGCCAGAGAGGAAATCCCCAGCAGTTTGGACTTCAGCATGTCTATTCTGAAATTAAATTCAGAAAGCATCAGCGTTTTAGAATTGGACAGAAAATTAAGAGTCAGCTAATCCATCCTCTTAATTTATCTGATGAAGAAAAACTTGGGCTCTGAAAGGGAAGGGATTTGGCCAAGGTACACAGTGAGCAGGACAAAGGAAGCCATTGATCCTGGGTGAATGCTGGGGGTGGGGAAGTATGAAAGCAAATGGGAACAGGTCCTTTGCTTGTAAGTGAAAGACTGGAGAAAGCTCTTGGAGACAGCATGCAGCAGGGTATAACAGAGGGGGGAGCCCAGCAGACAGGGAGAGCCAGTCCCTGCCACATCCAAGCTATTTGACCTTAAGTTCTCTAACCTCTATACCCTAGTTCCTTGATCTAAAAACAAAACAACTGGGGTGCCTGGGTGGCTCACTCCTTAAGCATCTGACTTTGGCTCAGGTCATGGTCCCAGGGTCCTGGGATCGAGCCCCACATTGGGCTCCCTGCTCCGTGGGAAGCCTGCTTCTCCCTCTGTCACTTCCCCTGCTTGTGTTCCCTCTCTCGCTGTGTCTCTGTCAAATAAATAAAATCTTTAAAAAAAATAAAAACAAAACAACTGATTAATCATAGATCCTAACTTGACTGGTTGTTAAATGAGATAATGTATAATGATTTGCCAAGGATTAGGCATATGTTCATTTTTTAAATAAATATTGAGAGCTTACCATATAATGGACACTATGCTAACTACTTGATAGGTGGAACCAGTAAATGAGAACAGCCTTGTAAAACTAGGACAAGAAAGTGAATCTTCTGAGTGGTTTCCTGTTGAGATATGTGCAGGCAGCAGCTAACGGGAGCCTTTGCTCACATACACACATCTACTGCTGTGATATTGCTCCAATTCCTGTAACTGCAGTGAGCTCTGGTTTCCAGCAGGGGACATCCACGGCCCAGACAAGCAAAACAAGGTCAGCTCAGCCTTAGAGATGATGAATGAAAATGATAAAGCATGGAGACAGAAGCCTGAGACTGGCCTGTTATAATACTCATTCTACAAAGACAAAAGTTCTGAAAGGAATGACCCTCACAACTCTCTTGAGCACTGAACTTGTAGGAATGTCAGTGCATTTCAACTTCTCTTAAGGCTTTATTTATAAGCTGAGTTCCTCAGAAAGTTTTGTTCATGTGAATGGGGTATAATTCCCTTTTGCCCAAGTCAGATCAAAGAAACCAGGTCTTGGTGACTCATAGCTCATAGAAGGTCATCCTGGGAAAACAGGTCCTGAGAAGTTCTATAGGGCTTGGGATATATATTGGCTGTTGTCTGGACCCTTGAATTTATTTATGACCTGCTCAGAAGCCAGAGGGGTGATGACTAGAAGGTTAATGTGTCTTAGGCAGTGGTGCTGATAAGTATTTAATAACTAATTCTTTGGGGGAAAAGTGTGTGCATATGTATAAATACACATAAATCTATAATTCATTTTACTGATATACAGGTGCATATAATATATATATATATAAAATATATAATCTTTATTATAAATTCCATATAGCCAGTTAACTCTCACAGACTACATCTGTTAATTTTTGCTGAACTCTTGTATCCACATACAACCTGTTTTGCAATTCAATCATGATTTGACAAAATCAGACTGCAAATATGCTTGATTTCTCTCTGGTTCAGCAAAGAAGTCACCTCACTGAAGAATGAGTGTGATGGTGACATGAATGTTGGTTGATATTTTCATTTATGTTAACGAGGAGAACAAAAAGGAAACAACAAAGGCATATGTTAAAACTTCATATGCTTGTTAATGGCATAAACTCAATCTTTGCTAAATCCTCTAATAGTGTCTGAATACTGAAATATTTCCTCAATTATTTGTGTTGTTTACAATGCACTAGAAACAGTATACTAGTGAGTTGAATCTGCCTTATTAACGTATCAAGTTTAGAAAAATTAACAAAACAAATCAAGCCTTGATTTATAGCATTTGTCATTTCTATGGTGTAAATACTCCCATGGATGATTTCAAGGTATCAAGGTAATGTCACTGAATATAGAGTTACGAAGAGATACACAGTAGTATACCATTACATAGCATTTCTATCGTGCAGTTACAATAGACATAAATAATCATGAACATAGATAATAATAAATGTAGTAAAATAATTAAGAATAAATTTTATTCATAAAATCCAGAGAATAACATATATCTTTTATAATCTTGCTTTTTAAAATGAGTTTACCCTGCATAGTGTTTAGCACATAATAGCACTTAATGCATAATAATCATAATTTTAAAGGAAGGAGAAACAGAGCCAGAGAGCCATTTTGGAAAATACTATATCTAAAACGTTTTTTAAAAATTACTGAGCAACTATCATGTATAATCCACTGTGCTGATGACTTTACATGAATTAAATCATCCTCTTCACCATAATTATAAAGGGCATGCATTATTTCCCCCTGATGAGAATCTCTGTCTAATAGAGGAGAATCTGAGACTCAGAGAAATAAAATGATTTTCTCAAGTTCACCCAACTAGCAAAGGATAGGGCTGGAGTAAGAAAAGAGTCTGATTTAAGGATTGTGCAATAAACAAAATAATAATAACAAAACGTTAATCTAAAAAACAAAAACCCTAAAACAATGGAAAGTGATTGGTCTGGGAAGAATCCTAAACTTGAAAGTGAAATTTTGCCTTGACTTAGCTAGGTCAATTTGAACAAATCATTCCATTTCTCTAAATTTGCTACATAACAGAGGCTGTGAAATGTGCCCCATGACATTTTAAAGTTGGAACACTAGAGGCAGAATGGATTGCTAAAGAAGATGGTGTAATCTGGCTTTGCCAAATTCTGGCTTCCAGATATATCACATTTGGAAACAACTACTGGGTCCAATCCTCAATCACCCCACCTCCCACCCTTTGTCCTTGTACTCTTCATCCCAGGGGAAGTTCTCAAAGCAAAAGGACAAAGGTACTAAATTCTTTGTTGTTCAATATAAAGATCTATGACTAAGGTGTAAGATCAAGTAATTTCGTTCATTTTCTTTGACTACTGGAAAACTCCATAGTCAGGGAGGCATGTGGACAGAAGTGGAGTCTGCAGAGGGAAAATGCTGAGTCTTTGGGAGGAAATATCTGCTGGCTGCTGGTGCTGGGGAACAGTATAGAGGCCATGTGAGGGCTTTCTGGAATAGCTTTTCTGTTTGAGAAAGTACCATGCATCACTGAGAAGACAATTGACTCTTCTTATTGTGAACTAATGAGGATGTCCTGCTTACAATATCTAGATCATTGCCCATTGTCTAACAACACACCAATTTCCTAGTCTGCTCATCCCATGGGAACAACCCTATTCACTTGTTTTCAATGGCCCAGAGCACTTGTAAGCCTCTGGGATCTAGTGTGGGACCCTGAACATAGGACAATCTTTGGCAGGGCTAAATAGAACTAGACAGGAGCAACTTGAGCTCTACTAGGAGCCCAGACATTGGTGGAATATCTCTCCCACCCCTCAGCCTAGCCCACCTCCACTTACCATCTAGCACTATATGCACTGATACCCTATATATCTCTTCAGATGTCCTTGATGCCATTGCACTCTGGACATGACTCTATCATAGCACCTTATGTGACTTCTCCCCCAATGGAATGTGGGCTACTTTAGAGAATTGTTTGTGTCTTAATTCATATTGCATCAGTAGAGCTCAGTACAGAATATAGAAAATGCTAAAAAAAAGTTCTGTAAAATGAATGAATAAACTCCATAGGGTAGACATAGCAATTCCACTTCTGGATATTTATCCAAAGAAAACAAAAATATCAACTCAAATATCTATATACCCCCATATTATTGCAGCATTACTTACAGTAGCCAAGACATGGAAGCAACTTAAATGTTGATTGATGGATGAATGGATAAAGAAAAAATATATGCCATATATATATACATACACACACACACACATATATATACTTCTCTCTCTCTCTCTCTCTATATATATATATATATGTATGTATGTATGTATGTATGGGCTTCTTCCCAGACCAATCACTTTCCATTGTTTTAGGGTTTTTGTTTTTTAGATTAACGTTTTGTTACACACACACACACACACACAGACACACATTAATAGAATATTATTTAGCCATAAAAACAAAGGAAATCTTATCATTTGCGGCAACATGGATGGACCCTGAAGACATTGTGTTAAGTGAAATAAGTCAATCAGAGAATGGCAGATACTGTGATGGCCTCACCTATATGTGGAATCTAAACAACACAGTGAACTCACAGAGATTGGTGGCAGAAGAGTGGGCAAAACAGGCAAAGGTAGTTAAGAAGTACAAGCTTCCAGTTAAAAATAAGTCATGTGGATGTAAGGTACAGCATGGTGACTACAGTTAATACTGTATTGTATATTTGGAAAGCTGCTAAGAAAATCTCAGAAGTCTCATCACAAGAAAAACTTGTACATGTGAAGGGATGGATGCTAACTAGACTTATTGTAGTGACCATTTCATAATATATACAAATACCAAATTATGTTTTATACCTGAAACTAATGTTATTTGTCAATTATAGTTCAATAAAATAACTCTATAGGGTAGGAATTAACAGTACACTCCTTTAACAAATGAAGAAGCTGAACTCTAAACATGTAAATTGCTCAAGAGTGGCTAGAGTTAAGAATGTTGAAAATAAAAAAAAAAAAAGAATGTCAAAAATCCCAAGTACATGACTTCTATTTTAATGCTCATGTTTCTATACTTTATTAACTTGGTAAGTGGAGGTTGGTTAAGTTGCTTTAATCAATACTTTTATTTTTATTTCACAAGTTCCTTAACACTGAAGTATGACAGGATTATTATTTTTTTTAATGTTAGGGTTGAACCCTTGAATTTTCAGATGAGAATTATGGAAGCCAGATGGAGAAAGCTCTACTCAGTGAAAAGGGATAAAAATTTTGAATAAGATTTTCATCCTTTCTGCCAAAATCATGTATGGGTTGTTTGAGGATGAGTGGGGGTGGGTGGGCAGGCTTTGTGCATACATATGTGTGTGTATGTGTGTATGTGTGTGTACACTTAGGTTATTAGGAAAAGAAAGTACAGGGTGTGATGGTTGATGCTTCCATTCTCCTGACCCTGTGAAAAATATTTTAATAAAGATAAAATGTTCTAGTTTAGGCCTTGATGCTCAACAGACAGACCTATCCATTCCAGTTTTAAATCACTTCATTTCTATTGTGCATCTAGGCTCATATTCCCATATCTATAGTTGTATTTGAGAGTTCATTTACCATGTCTTTCCTTCTAAAAAGGTTGACATTTAAATTCTTCTGTACAAAGGAGAAGAACTGTTATGTTAAAGTCCTTCCAAGGATGAGTCAATGGAAAAGAATGGTTTCCCCCAATTTCTTGAAGCTCAATATTTATAACCATGCCAGTTAACTCTTTTATTTCTTAAGAATGCCCTAGATAGCTGGAAGTGTCATGGAGGAGAAATTGGAATTTGTCTAGTGTTTAGAGATTCTGCTGCATATTCCAGGTTTGTCCTTGAGTCAGCTATATTATAACTTGACCAAGATGTTTCCATTTTTTAGCCAAAAAATTCATACTTGGATGAAAATTATAAGAATAGTTAACATTTACTGAGTACCTATTTGATCTCGGCATTATACTAGTCATTTTACATTTTACTTAATACCCTCCCCAAGGCTATGAAGTGATTACAGTCTCACCTTTTTATAAGTAAACAAACTGAAGTTTAAAGAGCTTAAGCCACTTACCCAGAGTCACATAATAAGTTACAAAGCTGGGCCTTGTATCTAGGTTTCTCTGACTACAGATCTCCAGTATTTCTACCATATTTCAATACCAGTTTAGAAAGCCAGGCCAGACCAGACCCTAAACAACCATGTTGAAGTGTTGAAGAGAGCATTCACAGGCATTGAAACAGGAAACCAGGAATTAACTCTCTGCATGTCTTACAAAATTAGATTATTTGAGTCTTAGTTTTTTGTATAAAAGGTTTAATGATGTACATCTCACAAAGTTGAAGGTGAATGTCTAACATACAATTTTCCATAATAATTTCCTTTTATAATCTAAGTTCCAAATATTGAATTTCAGTATATTTCTGTTGCTAAAGAGATGGTGAAAGACAGACTCTTAGAAGTAGAGGTTAAGGGTGAAATATAGTCACTGAGGAATTCTCAGTTTGGGGGTAGGGCTGAAAGACTTAAAAAAAAGATGCTTCTATTTTTAAAATTTATCCCACCAAGATTAAAATACTAAAGTCTAAAGAGAAACAAATCCATTACACAAAGTAAAATGAAACAAGGTATTTCAACAAGTTTCTGAAATGAGAAAAACTGGGAGCAGTTTGGTGAATATAGCAAATAGAGATGCCGGCTGTTTAGAATATAGTTCTCTTGAGACTACCAATGAAAAGTGTAGCGAGACTGGTCAAGTTATCACCAATATTTCTACTTCCTGGCATATTGGAAGATTTTGTTTCTCTGTCCTTTGTAATTAAATTTGGGTCATTGGCTTCCCACCAAGAGAATGTGGGCAGAAGTGATATTTGATACTTTACAGCCTGGCCCTGAAGTGCCCTGAGCAACCGTCTGTGGGCTCTCTTGCTTGCCCACTGAGTGTAGAAACTTTTCTGGAGGAGTCCAGGTCTGGTTGTGCAAGAGCAAAGGAAACCTCTACCTGTTACCCAGGCTTTTCAGTTTAAACATCATTGGGCAGCCAAAAACCAAAAGATAAGAACCAGTGACATGAGAAAGGCCAATCAAAATTAGTAATGTGCAAATTAACAAATTAAGTTAATTTCAAAGATTATATGCATCATTGACCTGACACTTAATGAATACCTACAATGTGCAAGGCTCTTCTAGATGGTAAGGATACACTGGTGAAAAAGATAGGCAAGATGCCAGTCCTCATGGGACCTAATTTTCAATAGGTCCAGTAAACACATACACACACACAGACACACACACACACACACACACACACACAGAGTTGAATATGATTTCCTGTTGAGGTAAATTCTCTGAAAACAAAACAGGGTAATAATGCAGAGATCTACTGAAAGAGGGCCACTTGTGATCAGGGAAAGTATTACTGATTAGGTCATTATTAAGATGAGAGTTTAATGCTGACAAAGAACTGGATATGCAAAGATCTTGGGACACTGCATCTTGGGAGAGGTGAAATACTGCATAGTTCACTAAGCATAGAAAAGTTTGGAATGTTTAAGAACCAAAGATCACTCCAGTTGGAGCATGATAAGGAACATGGGTTCTAAAAAGGATGTAATTTAAGGGTATTCATCAAAGACCCCAACATAATGTACATTTTGTTTTATTACAGAATACTTCATAAAATCAGCAATTGGTCCCTAATTTATTTTCAGAAAATCTTGGGTCCAAGATTTCAAGAACTAGATAAACAAGCAGATCCATAAATCTCTCTCTAGGATATGCCTATCCACAGGCTTTGTCAAGGAGTCCAGGAATCTATAGTTTAAAAGAGCTTCAGGTGGTTCATATGATCAGGTATATTAAAATGCCAAGGGTCAGTGGAAAGAGCCATGATCTTGCACTCAGAGAACTTTGATTTCATTCCAACTGCCCCACTGGCTAATAGTGTGACAACCTCTCTAAGCCTGTGTTTCTTCACCTGAGTAATGGGGATTCTGCCAGCCCTGCCTATTGTCTGGTATTTGTAGAACCATTGTTCCCCATTATCTCATAATTTATATAAAAAGAATTTAGTAAAAGTGATAGTAACTGAGAAGCCTTTATATACAGTATATAAAATATTTTCACCTTGATCCTCACTGTCTTTCCAGTTATTCAGAGGAACAAAGCTGACTCATTTCCCAGTATAAACCCAGGTCTTCTCTCCACATTCCCTATTCCCTTTCTACCCCCATTTTATTGCTTTACTTCATAAGACTTTGCCAACTATTTAGCTTATTTTTAAATAAAACTCATTTTTCGGAAGTACTCACTTGTCAGTGAAGATACTAGCTGAGGTACTGTTCAGGCAGAGAAATGCCAGGCATGGGCAGTTATTTCACACTATATTTAAAAGAAGATTCAAAATAAAATCTCAGGTTTACAATTTGATTTTAAAGGAAATTTGTTCCCCTAAAAGGAAAATAATTTTAGAAGGTGTTGCCTCCCCACTCCCCTGCCCTTTTCCCAGTTTCCCTCTAGGATATATGAAATACTGTTTAAGAGCTAAATGTTTCCCCATTGCATCATAGATTCCAGCAAAATTCCAGGCTGGTAAGAGTGGTGCAAAGTAAAATCAGCACAAATGATGCTGACCAATCTAGTTCTATTATCTAAGCAAAGTGAAAAGTGAAAAGGGCAAAAAAGTTAGCCTGGTTTTAGACTATGTAGGCATCTTAGTGTAAAGCAAAAATAACCAGTTTTCAAGATCTATGCCAATCCCAATCAGATGACAGTAGCTGCTTCAGGGCTGTTTGAAGAGAAACTTAGTTGACATGGGCTTCATCCTCAAAAGTATTGTGACTGATGAGAAATATTTACCATGAGACCCAAAAGGAGGTTGTGAGATGCCAGGGATTTTCCCTATCTGGTGAGGGAAGAGGGCTATTCCAGTTCAGAAGAAATCCCATGGTTCAGGAACCAACAGATCTTGAATCTTGGCTTGGTTCTGGAAAATACTAACTTTGTGACCTTAGACAAAATACTCATCTCGACACATCTAATGTATTCTCACTTGGTGAATGAATGAACAGTGGATTGTAGGTTATAAAAATCATTGCAAATCCAATAATCCCTTTAGTGAAATTGAGTTTTTTTCCTGATATTTACTTATGTATTTATTTTTTTATTGAAGTATAGTTGATATAAAAGGTTATATTACATTCAGGTGTATAACATTGATTCAACAATTATATACATTATTCAATACTATGTTAAGCGTAGTCACCATCTGTCATCATACAGGATTATTTCAGTATTGTTGACTATATTCCTTATGCTGTATTTTTCATCTGTGTTAACTTATTTTATAACTGGAAGTTTGTACCTCTTAATTCCCTTCACCTATTTCAGTCCTCCAACTCACCTCCCCTCTGGCAATTACCAGTTTTTTCTCTTTATTTAAGAATCTTTTTGTTTTTTTGTTTGCTTTTAGATTCCACATATAAGTAAAATCATATGGTATTCTTTGCCTGACTTATTTCACTTAGCATAATAGCCTGAAGGTCCATCCATGTTGTCCTAAATGGCAAGGTTTCATTCTTTTCTATGGCTGAGTAATATTCCACATCTTCTTTATCCATTCATCTCTTGAGGGACACTTAGGTTGCTTCCATATCTCGGCTATTGTAGAAATGTAATAAACATAGAGGCACATACATCTTTTTGATTTAATGTTTTCATTTTCTTTGGGTAAATACCCAGTAGTGGAAATATGGTACTTCTATTTTAACTGTTGAAGAATCCTCCATCCTATTTTCCACAGCAGCTGCACAAATTTACACTCTTATCAAAAGAGCACAAGGATCCTTTTTCTTCAAATCCTCACCAACACTTATTATTTCTTGTCTTTTTGATACTAGTCATCTGATTGCTGTGAGGTATTACCTCATGGTGGTTTTGATTTCCACTTCCCCAATGATTAGTGGTGCTGAGTATCTTTTCATGTGTCTCTTGGCCATTAATATGTCCTCTTTTGGAAAAATGTCTGCTCAGGTTCTCTGCCCATTTTTTTTAAGTTTTTATTTTAATGCCAGTTTGTTCACATACAGTGTTATTAGTTTCAGGTTTACAATGTAGTGATTCAGCAATTCCATATATCACCCAGTGCTCAACAAGTGCACTCTCTAATCCCTATTTAACCTATTTAACTTATTTAACCCAACCACCATCTCCCTCCACTCTGGTAACCATCAATTTGTTCTTTATAATTAAGAGCCTGTTTGTTGGTTTGTCTTTTTTTCCTTTGCTCATTTGTTTCTTAAATTCCACATATGAGTGAAATCATATGGTGTTTGTTTTTCTCTGACTGACTTCACTTAGCATTATACTCTCTAGCTTCGTCCATATTGCTTCAAATGACAAGGTTTTATCCCTTCCAAGGATGAATAATATTCCATTGTATATGTATACCACATCTTCTTTATTTATTCATCAGTTGAAGGACACTTGGGCTGCTTCCATATCTTGGTTATTGTAAATAAGGCTGCAATAAACATAGGGTTGCTTGTATCCTTTGAATTAGTGTTTTTGCCTTTTGGGGTTAAATGCCCAATAGTGTGATTCCTGGATCATAAGGTAGTTCTATTTTTAACTCTTTGAGGAAACTCCATACTCTTTTCCACAGGGGCTGCTCCAGTTTGTATTCCCTCCAACAGTGCAAGAGGGTCCCCCTTTTTCCACATTCTTGTCAACGCCTGTTTCACCTTGTGTTTTTGATTTTAGTCATTCTGACAGGTATCAGGTGATATCTCATTGTAGTTTTGATTTGCATTTCCCTGATGATAACTGGTGAACATCTGTACATGTGTATATTGGACAATCTGTATGTCTTCTTTGAAGAAATGTCTTTTTATGTCTTCTGCCCATTTTTCAATTGGATTATTTTTGGGGTGTTGAGTTTTATAAGTTCTTTATATATGTTGGATACTAACCCTTTATCAGAGATCTGCAAATATCTTCTCCCATTCAGTAGGTTGCCTTTTAGGTTTTTTTTTTTTTGATTGTTTCTTTTGCTGTGCAGAAGGTTTTTATTTGGATGTAGTCCCAGTAGTTTATTTTTGCTTTTGTTTCCCTTGTCTCAAAAGACATATCTAGGAAAAAGTTGCTACTGCCAATGTCAGAGAAATTACTGCCTGTGTTCTCTTGGAGAATTTTTATGGTTTCAGGTCTCACATTTAGGTCTTTAATCCATTTGAATTTATTTTTGGGTACATTGAAAGAAAGTAGTCTAGTTTCATTCTTTTGCATGTGCTGGCCAGTTTTCCCACACCATTTGTTGAAAAGACTGTGTTTTTCTCATTAGATATTCTTTTCTGTTTTCTCACAGATTAGTTGATCTTATATGGTTGTGGATTCATTTCTGGGTTTTCTATTTTGCTCTGTTGATCTATGTATCTATTTTTGTGCCAGTGCCATGTTGTTTTGATTACTATAGCTTTGTAATAACATGAAGTCCAGACTTGTGATGCCTCCAACTTTTCTTTTTTCAGATTGTTTTGCCTATTCAAGGTCTTTTGTGGTTCCATAGAAATTTTAGGACTGTTTGTTCTAGTTCTGTAAAAAAAAAAAAATGTTGTTGGTATTTTTGATAGGGATTGCATTCAATGTGCAGATTGATAGTATAGACATTTTAACAATATTTATTCTTCCTATCCATGAGCATGGAATGTCTTTCAATTTCTTTGTGTTGTCTTAAATTTACAGTTTTTAGAGTACACATCTTTCACCTCTTTGATTAGGTTTCTTTCTAGGTATCTTGTTTTTAGTGTAGTTGTAATGGGATTGATTCCTTAATTTCTCTTTCTGCTGCTTCATTGTTGGTGGATAGAAATGCAATAGATTTCTGTATATTGATTTTGTATCCATTGACTTTACTGAATTTATCGGTTCTAGTAGTTTTTTGGTGGAGTTTTTCAGGCTCTCTCTATATAGTATCAAATCTTCTGCAAAAAGTGAAAGTTTTACTTCTTCCTTACCAACTAGGATGCTTTTATTTATTTTTGTTGTCTGATTGCTGTGGCTAGGGCTTCCAGTAATATGTTGAATAAAAGTGATGAGAGTGGACACCCTGTCTTGTTCCTGACTTTAGGGAAAAAGCTCTCATTTTTTCCCATTAAATATGATGTTAACTAGGATTTTCATATATGGTCTTTATTATGTTAAAGTATGCTCCCTCTAAACCTACTTTGTTGAGGGCTTTTATTATGAATGGATGTTGTACTTTGTCAAGTGCTTTTTCTGCATCTCTTGAAATGATTATATGATTTTTATCCTTTCTCTTATTGATGTGATGTATCACATTGATTTGTGAATATTGAACCAACTTTGCAACCTAGAAATAAATCCCATTTGATCGTGGTGAATGATATTTTTAATGTATTCTTAGATTTGGTTTGCTAGTATTTTGTTGAGGATTTTGCATCTATGATCATCAGGAATATTGGCCTGTAATGTTCTCTCTCTCTCTCTCTCTCTCTCTTTTATTTATTTGTTTGTTTATGTATGTATGTATGTATGTATGTATGTATGTAATTTTTAGTGGTGTGTTTATCTGGTTCTGGTATCATAGTAATGCTAACCTCATAGAATGAATTTAGAAGTTTTCTTTATTTTTTTTTTAATACTTTGAGAATAGGTATTAACTATAAATGTGTAGAATGCACCTGTGAAGCCATCTGGCCCTGAACTTTTGTTTGTTGGGAATTTTTTGAATGACTTATTTAATTTCTTTGCTGCTTATTAGTCTGTTCAAACTTTTTATTTCTTCCTGTTTAAGTTTGATCATTGAAATGATTCTGGGAATTTATCCATTCTTCCAGGTTGTCCAATTTGTTAGTATATAGTTTTTCATAATATTCTCTTATAATTATTTGTATTTCTGTGGTGTTGGTTGTTATTTCTCCTCTCTTTTTTTAAAATTTTTTATTGTTATCTTAATCATCATATATTACATCATTACTTTTTGATGTACTGTTCCATGATTCATTGTTTGTGCATAACACCCAGTGCTCCATGCAGAATGTGCCCTCTTTAATACCCATCACCAGGCAAACCCATCCCCCTACCCTCCTCCCCTCTAGAACCCTCAGTTTGTTTTCAGAGTCCATCGTCTCTCATGGTTCATCTCCCCCTCTGACTTACTCCCCTTCATTTTCCCCTCCCGCTATCTTCTTCTTTTTCTTTTTTCTTAACATATGTTGCATTATTTGTATCAGAAGTGCAGATCTGTGATTCAACAGTCTTGCACAATTCACAGCACTCACCATAGCACATACTCTACCCAATGTCTATCACCCAGCCACGCCATCCCTCCCACCCCCCACCACTCCAGCAAAACTCAGTTTGTTTCCTGAGATTAAGAATTCCTCATATCAGTGAGGTCATATGATACATGTCTTTATCTGATTGACTTATTTCACTCAGCATAACACCC